>NC_138164.1:22241175-22841175 GCF_964165515.1 Mesoplodon bidens | reverse complement strand
CAGATACTTATGATGTCTGGTGATATTGTTTCTTTCCATAGACTAGAGTTCCCATATGGTGTCTTTTTCTTTCAGCCTGAAAGACATTCTTTATTTCTTTGAGGGGCAGATCTGATAGCAACAAATTCTTTCAGTTTCTTTTTTTTTAACGTGAATATCTTTATTTAACCTTCATTTTTGAAAAATCACTTTACAAGGTATAGAATTCTTCAGTGACTTTTTTCCTTGGTTCCTAATGGGGACACCCTTCCTGGCTTGCAGATAGCTTGCTTGTCACTGTGTCCTCACAAGGTAGAGAGAGAGAGAGAAGGCTTGCTGGTGTTTCTTCCTATAAGGGCACTAATCCCATCATGAGGGCCTTATTCTCATAAGCTAATTATCTCCCAAAGGCCCTATTTCTAAATACCATCACAATGAGAATTAGGGCCTCAACATATGAATTTTGGGGAGACACAAACATTTAGTCCATGACAGGAGTGATGGAGTAGTGTATCTCACCCAGAGAAGGCTGGAGAAGGTGCAGAATATGTAGAGTAGGATAGGATGACTGAGTCAGAGAGAAGGCAACAGCTTAGAATGTGTTGGCATAGGAAGGGGGAGCAAGATGATATATTACCTGATACTCCAAAGCTACAGCATTAGTGACACTAGCACATGTGGAATGGAAGAGCACTGTTCAACATGATGAACTTCAGTGATTCTGGGAGTGACAATGTAAGTATACTTGACAGAGGAATGGAAACTGTGGGCTTTTCTTCACAAAAATCTATTCAACCAGATTCGATTGATCTGAAAGAATACATTTTTCCTTCGTCTCTGGTATATTCTCACAAACCCTGTAATTCAATATTCTACCTTCCTAGAAACTTATCTATAAGTATCAGTCAGGAAATAGGAGAAACACATACTTACAGTTCTGACTAATTAGGGCCTGGAAGAAAACCTGTTTGGCAGTGCAAAAGCTTTTTAGTTTGATACACTCTCATTTTTGCTTCTGTTTCCCTTGCCCGAGGAGACACCACCACCAAATATTAATCATATCAATGTCAAAGGGCTTACTGTAAACATTTTCTTGTAGAAGTTTTATGGTTTCAGACCTTACATTAGTCTTTAAACCATTTTTGCATTTGTTTTTGTGCATGGTATGAGAGAGTAATTCAGTTCAAATATTTGCATGTAGCTTTTCACTTTTCCCAACATAGTTTATTGAAGAATCTGTTTTTTCCCCACTGTATATTCTTATATCTTTTGTCATAGATTAATTGCACATATAAAAGTGGATTCATTTCTGGGCTCTCTATTCAGTTCCATTGATCTGTGTGCTTGTTTTTGTTCCAGTACATACTCTTTTGATTAGTGTAGCTTTGTAGTATAGTTTGAAATCAAGGTATATGATACCTGCAGCTTTGTTCTTCTTTCTCAGGACTGTTTTGGCTATTTGGGGTCTTTTGTGTTTCCATAAAAGTTTTAGAATTACTTGCTCTAGTTCTCTAAAAAATATATCATTGGTATTTTGATAGGTATTGCAATTAATCTGTAGATTGCCTTGGGTAGTATGATAATTTTAATAATATTAATTATTCCAATCCATAAGCATGACATGTCTTTTCATCTGTTTGTGTAATCTTCAATTTCTTTCAACAGTGTCTTATACTTTTCCAAATATAAGTCTTTTAACTCCTAGTTAGATTTATTCCTAGGTATTTTATTCTTTTTATGTGCTTGTAAATGGAATTTTTCTTAATTTTTTTCTGAAAATTAGTAATTAGTGTATAGAAATGCAACAGATTTCTGAATATTTATTTTGTATCTTGCAACTGTACCAAATTCATTGATGCATCCTTATAGATTTTTTAGTGGTACCTGTAGGATTTTCTGAGTATGGTATCTTGACACCTTCAAACAGTGAGAATTTTAATTCTTAATTCTTCCTTTCCAATTTGGATTTTCTTTATCTCTCTTTCTTTCCTTTTTTTTTTTTTTTAAAGGGCAGGGAGTAAAGTCAAACATTTCCTGGTTCTGGTCAGCCTCCCGATGTGTTAATTTCTTCCTTCCTGCAGTCTTTCTTCTTCTTCTTCTTCTTTTTTTTTAAAAGTGTTTTCAGCCATTCTCTAATGTGGTTTTATTTATTTATTTTTGCTGTGTTGGGTCTTCGTTTCTGTGCAAGGGCTTTCTCCAGCTGTGGCAAGCGGGGGCCACTCTTCATCGCGGTGCGCAGGCCTCTCTTGTTGCAGACACAGTCTCCAGACGCGCAGGCTCAGTAGTTGTGGCTCACGGGCCTAGCTGCTCCGTGGCACATGAAATCCTCCCAGACCAGGGCTTGAACCTGTGTCCCCTGCATAAGCAGGCAGATTCTCAACCACTGCGCCACCAGGGAAGCCCATATCTCTCTTTCTTGTCTGGCTGGCTTAGCAAGAGCTTCTAATACTGTATTAAATAAAAGTGGTGAGAGTGGACATTCTTGTCTTTATTCTCATCTTAGAGAAATGCTTTCAGCTTTTTGCCATTGAGCATGATGTCAGCTGTGGGCTTGTCCAACAGGGCCTTTATTATGTTGAGGTATATTCCCTCTATACTTACTTATTTGAGAGCTTTTAACATAAATGGATATTAAATTTTATTAAAAGCTTTTTCTGCACCTACTGAGATTATCGTATGATTTTTCTTCTTCAACTTATTAATGTGATGTGTCACATTGATTGATTAGCTGATACTGAACCATCCTTGCAACCTTGGAATAAACCCCATTTGATCATGGTGTATGATCCTTTTAATCTATTGTTGAATTCAGTTGGTAATATTTTGTTGAGGATTTTTGCATCTATGTTCATTGGTAGTATTGGTTGTAATTTTCTTTTTGTGTGATATATTTGTCTGATGTTAGAGTCAGTGTGATACTGGCCTTGTAGAATGATTTTGGAAGCATTCCTTCCTCTGCAATTTTTTCAAATAGTATGAGAGAATAGGTGTCAACTCTTCTCTAAATGTTTGGTAGAATTCACATTTGGTCCTGGACATTGTTGGAAATTTTTTGATTACTGATTCAGTTTCATTACTGTTATTTAGTTTGTTCATATTTTCTATTTCTCCTTCTATTTCAGTCTTGGGAGGTTGTACATTTATAGGAATTTGTCCCCTTCTTCTAAGTTGTTAATTTATTTTTATATAATTGTTAGTAATAATCTTTTGTATTTCTGTGGTGTCAGTTGTAAATTTTCCTTTTTCATTTCTGATATTATTGATTTGGACCCTCTCTTTTATTCTTGATGAGTCTGGCTAAAATTTACCAATTTTGTTTATCTTTTCAAAGGACCAGCTCTTAGCCTCACTGATTTGTTTTATTGCTTTTTAGTCTCTATTTCATTTATTTCTGCTCTGATCTTTATGATTTAATTCCTTCTACTAACTTTGCATTTTGTTTGTTCATCTTTTTCTAGTTCTTTTAGGTGTAAGGTTGGCTTGGTTATTTGATATTTTTTCTTGCTTCTTGAGATAGCCTTGTTTTGCTATAAACATCTCTTAAAATTGTTTTTGTTGTGCCACATAGATTTTGGATCATTGTGCTTTGCTTTTGTCTCTAGGTATTTTTTAATTTCTTCTTTGATTTTTTTCAGTGATCCATTGGTTGTTTAGTATCATATGATTTAGCTTCCACATGATTTTGTTTTTTCCATTTTTTCCTTGTAGTTGATTTCTAGTCCCAAAGCACTGTAGTCAGAAAAGATGCTTGATATGATTGCAATTTTCTTAAATTTACTGAGACTTGTTTTGTTGCCTAGCATATGATCTATCTTCAGAATATTTCACATGCACTTGAAAAGAATGTGTATTCTGTTGCTTTTAATGGAATGTTTTCTATATATCTGTTAAGTCCACCTGATTGAATATTTTGTTTAAGGCCAGTGTTTCCTTATTGATTTTCTGTCTGAATGATGTTTCCATTGGTGTAAGTGGAATATTAAAGTCTCCGACTATTATTGTGTTGCTGTCAGTTTCTCCATTTATGTCTGTTAATATTTGCTTTATGCAACTTCAATGCTCCTACGTTGGGTGCATAGATATTTACATTTGTTATATCTTCTTGATGGATTGATGGTTTGACCACTATGTAATTTCCTTATTTGTCTCTTGTTACAGTCTTCACTTTAAAGTTTATTCTATATGATATAAGTATTGGTACCTCAGCTTTCTTTTCATTTCCATTTGCATAGGATACCTTTTTCCATCCCCTCACTTTCAATCTGTGTGCATCTTTAGACCTGAAGTCTCTTGTGAGCTGCATATACATGGATCTCATTTTTGTATCCATTCAGCCACTCTGTCTTTTGATTACAGCATTAGTCCACTCACATTTCTAGTAATTATTGATAGTAGTTATTGATACCTATCAATAATTACCATTTTGTTAATTGTTTTTGTTGTTTTTGGTTCTTTTTTATTCCTTTCTTCTTCTTTTGCTCTCTTTACTTGTGATTTGATGACTATATTTAGTGTTATTTTGAATTCCTTTCTCTTTTGTGTGTGTGTATCTATTATAGATTTTTGGCTTGTGGTTACACTGAGGTATATATATAGCAATCTACCTCTCTCACTATCTATCTATCATCTATCTTTCTTTCTATCTATGATTATTTTAAGCTACTGATCTTTTAAGTTCAAACACATTTTAATAGCCCTATATTTTTACTCTCCTTCACCTGATTACTGCTTTTGACATGTTTTACAGCTATGTGTTTTGTGAATCCCTAACCACTTATTGTGGATATAGTTGATTTTATCACTTCTGCATTTAACCTTCCTACTGGCTTTATATGAGGTTGATTGCTACTTTTTCTATATATTTTCCTTTACTAATGATAATTTTCCTTTTGTAATTTTTATATTTCTATATTTCTAGGCCTTTTCTTTTCCACTTAGAGAATTCCCTTTAACATGTCCTGTAAAGCTGGTTTTGTGGTGCTAAACTCTTTTAACTTTCGCTTTTCTTAAAACTTTTGATCTCTCCTTCAAATCTGAAGGACAGCCTTGCCCAGTAGAGTATTCTATTCTCAAATGTACGGTTTTGCCTTTCATCACTTTAAATATATCATGCCACTCCTTCCTGGCCCATGGAGTTTCTGCTGAAGAGTTAGCTGATAGGTTTATGGAAGTTCACTTGTATGTAACTTGTTGCTTTTTCCCTTGCTTCTTTTAATATTCCCTCTTTATCTTCAATTTTTGCAGTTTAATTACAATGTGTCTTGATGTGGTCCTCTTTGGGTTGATCTTTTTTGAAACTTTCTGTGCTTTCTTGACCTACATGTCTGTTTCCTTTCCCAAGTAGGGAAATTTTAGCTATTATGTCTTCAAATATGTTCTCCATTTATTTCTCCCTTTTCTCTATCTGCCCTCCCTACAATATGAACTTTACTACACTTGGTGTTGTCCTAGAGGTCTGTTAAACTGTCATCATTTCTTTTTATTCTTTTTTCTTTCATCTGTTCAGCTTCAGTGATTTTCACTACTCTGTCTTCCAGCTCACTGATCTGCTCATCTGTATTATTTAACATACAGTTGAGGTGTACTTTTTATTTCAGTTATTATATTCTTCATCTCTGTTTGGTTGTTCTTTATATTTTTTAACTCTGTTAAAAGCTTCTAACTTCTCACTCTGTTCCACCAATTTTCTCCCTAGTTCTTTGAACATCTTTATGATTATTTCCTTGAACTCTTTGTCCAGTAGATTGCTTATCTCCACTTCACTTACTTATTCTGGAGTTCTATCTTATTCCTTTCTTTGGAACATATTCCTCTGTCACCTCATTTTTCCTCTTTCAATTTTTATTTTTATATATTTGGGAGGTTGTTTACTTTTCCCAACCTTGGAAAAGTGGATTTTGTAGGAAACATCTTATGCCTCTCAGCAGTGCACTCCTCTCTGGTCACCAGTGCTAAATGCTCTAGGGGTGCTCCTTATCTGCTCTGTGTGGGTACTTCTTTAGTGGTGGGCTGACTACTCTAGGCAGTCTGGTATTTATGGCTGACCCCTGGTCCACTTGACTTCCAGGCCTGTCTTGTTCAGAGGCTTCTGGACACTGGTGGGTGGGGCCAGGTCTTGTGGCAGCTGGCTGTGGAGACCTGGGTGGCTCGCTGGTAGGTGAAGTCCAGTTCTGAGGTGGTTGGTTACAGGGCTGGGATTCCTGGATCTAATGTTGGTCTGCTGGTGGGTGGGGCTGGATTTCAGGGTGGCACTGAGTGGTCTAAGGGATCTTGAAGCTTCTGTCAGCCTGCTGGTGTGTGGGGCTGGGGCCCTGGGTGTCCCAGGACTGGTGTTGACTTGCTGATGAGTAGAGCCACATCCCAGGGTCTCTGGCTGCAGGGATATGAGGGTCCCTGAGCTGTTGTTGTTCCTCTGGTGGCAGGGGCCAGTTCCTATCATGGCTGTCTGCAGGATTTAGGTTGTCATGAAGCTAATGTCATCTTGCTGGTTGGAGGGGCTGGATCTCAGGATGGCTGGCTGAGGGACCCAAGTTGCCCCAGAGCTGGTGTAGCATGCTGGTGGGTGGGCTGGATCCTGACATGGTGGGCTGTGTATCTTCAGTTGTCTTGGCACTGGTGCCCAACCACTGATGAGTGAGGCCATGTCCTGTTGCTAGTGCCAGTCCACTTGTTGGTGGAGCTGGGTCCTGGTGTTTCTGGCTGCAGGGCCCTGGGTGTCCTGGAATTAATATTTTGTTCCTCTCATGGGCAGAGCCTGGGCCTGGGGCACCTGGCTGGTGCCTGCCCACTGGAGGGTGGAGCCAGGTCCTGGTGTCTTTGTCTGCAAGGCTCTGGAGATCCTGGTATTGTTGTTCCTTTGGATGGCAGGACCAAGTCCCAGGGCAGTTGTGGGCTCAGTGAGTCTTAAGGCAGCCAGCCTGCTGGAGGGTGGGACTGTATCCCCACCCAACTTGCTGCTTGCCTTGGCCTGAGGTGTCCCAGTATTGGTGCCAACAGGCTGGTGGTTAGGGCTATGTCCTGGTGCTAATAATCTAAAAGGAGCATTCCAAAATGGTCCCTGACAGCACTAGTGTCATTGTGGCAGAACTAGCTCATCAAAATAGCTGCTATATCCCCAGTGAGCTCAGTTGCTTCCTGCCTTCCTGGGAAGTTCTCCAAGGTCAGTAGGTGGGTCTGATCCAGACGTTTCACATTACCCCCTTTGCCCTGCGTCCTAGAGGGTATGAGATTCTGTGTTCCCTTTAAGAGTGGAGTCTCTATTTCTCATAGCTCTCTAGCTCTCTGAAAGTAAACCCCACTGGCTTTGAAAGCCAAATATTTTGGGCGTTCATCTTCTCAGTGTAGGACCCCCAGGCTGGGGAGTTCAATGTGGGTAGAATGTCTGCAATTGTAATTATCCTCCCGTTTGTGGGGCACCCACCCCGGGATGTGGATCTTGACTATACCATGTCTCTACTCATCTTGCACATCGTATTATAGCTAATTCTTTCTGTCTTTTTAATTGCAGAAGATCTTTTCTGCTAGTCTTCTGGTCTTTCTCATCAATAGTTGACCTGTAAATAATTGTAATTTTCATGTGTCATGGGCAGAGGTGAGCTTAAGGTCTTTCTTCCACCATTCTGGCCATGCCTCACAATAGTCAAAAAGGCATTTGTTAATAGTTACCTACGTGATCACTTTCTTCATTGCAAATATAAAAGACACCATTTGGTTTACTGAAGGACTCCTGAGAACATTTTACTGATATTGGGCTTTATTTTACAGAGCTCTACATCTGTTTAATGACTTCTATGTGCCAAGTATTGTTCTAGATATTACAGATATAGCAGAAAACAAAACAAGGTCCCTTGTGTAATTTACATTTGAGTGAGAAACAGACAATAAGCACAAAATAAATAAACTATCATTAGTATAATTTCCAATAGTGATAAGTTCTATGGAGAAATTAAAGTAAGGCAAAGAGACTGGGTTGGGGTGAAGAGAAGGACAAAGTGTAACCTGAGAAGATATTGCTGAGGAGGTAATATTTGAGCTGAGATCTAAAACAAGAGCAGATGAGGAAATATCCTTCTAGATGAGAGAGAAATGCAAGTGTAGAGGCTCTGAGATAGGAATGAAAGAAGACAAATGTGGTTGGAGTACAGTCAATTTGAGGGAACAAAATAAGATATGAACTCTCAGTTATGTGGGACTTCTAGGCCACGAGAATGATCTGACTTTTAGTTTATGTTTAGGTGGAAATCATTGATGACTTTATTCAGGGGAGTGACCTATGACATTTTTACAGTTTTAAAAGATCACTTTGGGGCTTCCCTGGTGGCGCAGTGGTTGAGAGTCCGCCTGCCGATGCAGGAGACACGGGTTCATACCCTGGTCCGGGAAGATCCCACATGCCACGGAGCGGCTGGGTCCGTGAGCCATGGCCGCTGAGCCTGCGCGTCCGGAGCCTGTGCTCCGCGATGGGAGGGGCCACAACAGTGAGAGGCCCACGTACAGCAAAAAAAAAAAAAAAAAAAAAAAAAAAAAAGATCACTTTGATCCCTGTGAAGAAAATGGACAGAAGTGGGTCAAGAAAAGAGACGGGGACAAGTGAGGAGGTTAGTGCAGTAATCAAGGTAGAAGATACCTCTGGCTTAGACTTGGGTTTAGCAGTGGAGGTGGGGAAAAGTCGTGAGACTTATACTAACTACATTTTGGCAGTGGATCCAAGGGAACATCCTGATGGTTTGGACCTGAGGTGTGATGGTTTGGATCTTTTGAAAAACCAAGAATTCCAGGACAGATTAGATTTTGGGCATTCTACTAGTTTAGGAAGACTTGTAGAGGAGGTAGCTAGAGTGGGCAGTGGTGAAGAGATTTCCTTTAGATACCATTCTAGATCACTAATAGACATCCAAATGGACATATTTAATAAGCAGTTAGATATCTAAGTCTGGAGATCAAAGGAAAGATCTAGGCTAGGGATATGGATTAAAGATTAATCAGTTCATATATAAAATTTAAATCCTCAAACTTAATGAGAGTGTAGATAAAAAAGAAGAAGACCAGGGGAAATGCCCTGGAGCAATATAATACTTAGACCCAGGAAATTCCTACCACAGAAATAGCATATTTCATTCCACATAAATATCATATTAGATACATGATAAATATGTGGTAAGGGAATAAATTATTTTACCATAGGGATTGGCTAATATGTTAGGAAAAATAATTAATATGCCATGGCCTGGGAAAACACACTTGAGTTATCTACTAAAATGTATTAAATTTATCATTCTTTTTTTTTCTTAACATTTTTATTGGAGTATAATTGCTTTACAGTAGTGTGTTCGTTTCTGTTTTATAACAAAGTGAATCAGTTATACATATACATATATCCCCATATTTCTTCCCTCTTGCATCTCCCTCCTGCTCAGACTTCCTATCCCAGGCTTCTAGCTAGTCACAAAGCAACGAGCTGATCTCCCTGTGCTATGCGACTGTTTCCCACTAGCTATCTATTTTACATTTGGTAGTGTATATATGTCCATATATACACTACCACTCTCCCACTTTGTCTTAGCTTACCCTTCCCAATCCCCTTTTCCTCAAGTCCATTCCCTAGTAGGTCTGTGTCTTTATTCACTAGGTTCTTCATGACCATTTCTTCTTTTTTTTTAGATTCCATATATATGAGTTAACATATGGTATTTGTTTTTCTCTTTCTGACTTACTTCACTCTGTATGACAGACTCTAGGTTCATCCACCTCACTAAAAATAACTCAATTTGGTTTCTTTTTATGGCTGAGTAATATTCCATTGTATATATATGTGCCACATCTTCTTTATCCATTCATTTATCAATGGACACTTACATTGATTCGATGTCCTGCTATTGTAAATAGACCTGCAATGAACATTGTGGTACATGACCCTTTCTGAATTATGGTTTTCTCAGGGTATACGCCCAGTAGTAGGATTACTGGGTCATATGGTAGTTCTATTTTTAGTTTTTTAAGGAACCTCCATACTGTTCTCCATAGTGGCTGTAGCAATTTACATGCCCACCAACAGTGTATAAGGGTTCCATTTTCTCCACACCCTCTCCAGCATTTATTGTCTGTAGATTTTTTGATGATGGCTATTCTGACTGGTGTGAGATGATATTGCATTGTAGTTTTGATTTGCATTTCTCTAATGATTAATGATGTTGAGCATTCTTTCATGTGTTTGTTGGCAATCTGTATATCACCTTTGGAGAAATGTCTATTTAGGTCTTCAGCCCATTTTTGGATTGGGTTGTTTGTTTTTTTGATATTGAGCTTCATGAGCTGCTTGTAAATTTTGGAGATTAATCCTTTGTCGGTTGCTTCATTTGCAAATATTTGCTCCTATCCTGAGGGTTGTCTTTTCGTATTGTTTATGGTTTGCTTGGTTATACAAAAGCTTTTAAGTTTCATTAAGTCCCATTTGTTTATTTTTGCTTTTATTTCTATTTCTCAAGGAGGTGGGTGAAAAAGGATCTCGCTGTGATTTATGTCAGAGTGTTCTGCCTATGTTTTCCTCTAGAGTTTGATAGTGTATGGCCTGATGTTTAGGTCTTTAATCCATTTTGAGTTTATTTTTGTGTAGGGTGTTAGGGAGTGTTCTAATTTCATTCTTTTACATGTAACTGTCCAGTTTTCTCAGCACCACTTATTGAAGTGGCTGTCTTTTCTCCATTGCATATTCTTGCCTCCTTTATCAAAGATAAGGTGACCATATGTGCGTGGGTTTATCTCTGGGCTTTTTATTCTGTTCCATTGATCTATATTTCTGTTTTTGTGCCAGTACCATGCTATCTTGAATACTGTAGCTTTGTAGTATAGTCTGAAGTCAGGGAGACTGATTCTTCCAGCTTTGTTTTTCTTTCTCAAGATTGCTTTGGCTATTTGGGGTCTTTTGTATTTCCATACAAATTGTGAAATTTTTTGTTCTAGTTCTGTGAAAAATGCCAGTGGTAGTTTGATAGGGATTGCATTGAATCTGTAGATGGCTTTAGGTAGTAGAGTCATTTTCAAAATATTGATTCTCCCAATCCAAGAACATGGTATATCTCTCCAACTGTTTGTATCATCTTTAATTTCTTTCATCAGTGTATTATAGTTTTCTGCATACAGGTCTTTTGTCTCCTTAGGTAGGTTTATTCCTAGGTATTTTATTCGTTTTGTTGCAATGGTAAATGGGAGTGTTTTCTTAATTTCATTTCAGATTTTTCATCATTAGTGTATAGGAATGCAATAGATTTCTGTGCATTAATTTTGTATCCTGCTACTTTACTAAATTTATTGATTAGCTCTAGTAGTTTTGTGGTAGTGTCTTTAGGATTCTCTATGTGTAATATCATGTCATCTGAAAACAGTGACAAGTTTACTCTTTCTTTTCCGATTTGGATTCCTTTTATTTCTTTTTCTTCTCTGATTGCTGTGGCTAAAACTTCCAAAACTATGTTGAATAATAGTGGTGAGAGTGGGCAACTTCGTTTTCTTCCTGATCTTAGTGGAAATGGTTTCAGTTTTTCACCATAGAGTATGATGTTGGCTGTGGGTTTGTCATATATGGCCTTTATTATATTGAGGTAAGTTCCCTCGATGCCTACTTTCTGGAGGGTTTTTAACATAAATGAGTTGAATTTTGTCAAAAGCTTTCTCTGCATCTATTGAGATGATCATATGGTTTTTCTTCTTCAATTTTTTAATATGGTGTGTCACATTGATTGCTTTGTGTATATTGAAGAATCCCTGCATACCTGGGATAAACCCCCTTGATCATGGTGTATGATCCTTTTAATGTGCTCTTGGATTCTGTTTGCTAGTATTTTGTTGAGGATTTTTGCATGTATGTTCATTAGTGATATTCGTCAGTAGTTTTCTTTTATGCGACATCTTTGTCTGGTTTTGGTCTCAGGATGATGGTGGCCTCGTAGCATGAGTTTGGGAGTGTTCCTCCCTCTACTGTATTTTCGAAGAGTTTGAGAAGGATAGGTGTTAGCTCTTCTCTAAATGCTTGATAGAATTCGCCTGTGAAGCCATCTGGTCCTGGGCTTTTGTTGGTTGTAAGATTTTTCATCACAGTTTCAATTTCAGTGCTTTTGGTTGGTCTGTTTATATTTTCTTTTACTTCCTGGTTCAGTCTCAGAAGGTTCTGCCTTTCTAAGAATTTGTCCATTTCTTCCAGGTTTTCCATTTTATTGACATATAGTTGCTTGCAGTAATCTCTCATGATCCTTTGTATTACTTTAGTGTCAGTTTTTACTCCCCCTTTTACATTTGTAATTCTATTGATTTGAGTCTTCTCCCTTTTTTTCTTGATGAGTCTGGCTAATGGTTCATCAATTTTGTTTATCTTCTCAAAGAACTAGCTTTTAGTTTTATTGATCTTTGCTATCATTTCCTTCATTTCTTTTTCATTTATTTCTGATCTGATCTTTATGAATTCTTTCCTTCCACTAACTTTAGTTTTTTTGGTTTTTTTCAATTTATTTAGCTTTGACTGTGTTGGGTCTTCGTTTCTGTGCAAGGGCTTTCTCTAGTTGTGGCAAGTGGGGCCTCTCTTCTTCACAGTAGGCGGGCTTCTCACTGTCACAGCCTCTCTTGTTGTGGAGCACAAGCTCCAGACGTGCAGGCTCAATAGTTGTGGCTCACAGTCCTTGTTGCTCCATGGCTTGTAGGATCTTCCCAGACCAGGGCTTGATCCCATTTCCCCTGCATTGGCAGGTGGATTCCTAAACACTGCACCACCAGGGAAGACCATCTTTAGGGTTTTTTTGTTCTTCTTTCTCTAATTGCTTTAGGTGTAAGTTAAGGTTGTTTTTTTGGGATGTTTCTTGTTTCTTAAGGTAGGATTGTATGTGTATAAACTTCCCTCTTAGAACTGGTTTTGATGCATCCCATATGTTTTGGTTTGTCATACTGTCATTGTCATTTGTTTCTAGGTATTTTTTTTATTTCCTCTTTGATTTCTTCAGTGATCTCTTGACTATTAAGTAGTGTATTGTTAGCATCCATCTGTTTGTATTTGTTACAGATCTTTTCTTGTAATTGATATCTAGTCTCATAGTGTTGTGGTCATAAAAGATACTTGATAAGATTTCAATTTTCTTAACTCTACGAAGGCTTGATTTGTGATGCAAGATATGATCTATCCTGGAGAATATTCCATAAGCACTTGAGTAGAAAGTGTATTCTGTTGCTTTTGGCTGGAATGTCCTTTAAATATCAATTAAGTCCATTTTTTTAAATGTATCATTTAAAGCATGTGTTTCCTTATTTATTTTAATTTTGGTTGATCTGTCCATTGGTGAAAGTGGGGTGTTAAATTCCCCTACTATGATTGTGTTACTGTCAATTTCCCCTTTTATGGCTGTTAGTGTTTGCCTTATGTATTGAGGTGCTCCTATGTTTAGTACATAAATATTTTAATTGTTATATCATCTTCTTGGATTGATCCCTTGATCATTATGTAGTGTCTTTCTTTATCTCTTGTAATAGTCTTTGTTTTAAAGTCTATTTTGTCTGATATGAGAATTGCTACTCCAGCTTTCTTTTGATTTCCATTTCCATGGAATATCTTTTTCCATCCCCTCACTTTCAGTCTGTATGTGTCCTTAGGTCTGAAGTGGGTCTCTTGTAGACAGCGTACATACGGGTCTTGTTTTTGGATCCATTCAGCCAGTGTATGTCTTTTGGTTGAAGCACTTAATCCTTTTACAATTAAGGTAATTTCCAATATGTCCGTTCCTATTACCATTTTCTTAACTGTTTTGGTTTTGTTATTGTAGGTCTTTTCCTTCTCTTGTGTTTCCTGCCTAGAGAAGTTCTACTAGCACTTGTTGTAAAGCTGGTTTGGTGCTGCTGAATTCTGTTAGCTTTTGCTTGTCTGTAAAGCTTTTAATTCCTCCGTCAAAGGTGAATGAGATCCTTGCAGTATAGAGTAATCTTGGTTGTAGGTTTTCCCCTTTCATCACTTTAATTATGTCCTGCCACTCCCTTCTGGATTGCTGAGTTTCTGCTGAAAGGTCAGCTGTTAACCTTATGGGAACTCTCGTATATTATTTGTTGTTTTTCCCTTGCATCTTTTAATATTTTTTCCTTGTATTTAATTTTTGATAGTTTGATTAATATATGTCTCATCATGTTTCTCCTTAGATATATCCTGTATGGGACTCTCTGTGCTTCCTGGACTTGATTAATTATTTCCTTTCCCATATTAGGGAAGTTTTCAACTCTAATCTCTTCAAATATTTTCTCAGTCCCTTTCTTTTTCTCTTCTTCTTCTGGGACGTCTATAATTCGAATGCTGGTGCATTTAATATTGTCTCAGAAGTCTCTGAGACTGTCCTCAATTCTTTTCATTCTTTTTTCTTTATTCTGTTCTGCAGTAGTTATTTCCACTATTTTATCTTCCAGGTCACTTATCCGTTCTTCTGACTGAGTTTTTCTGCTATTCATCCTTTCTAGAGAATTTTAAATTTTATTTTGTGTTGTTCATGATTGTTTGTTTGCTCTTTAGTTCTTCTATGTCCTTATTAAACCTTTCTTGTATTTTCTCCATTGTATATCCAAGATCTTGGATCATCTTACCTGTCATTATTCTGAATTCATTTTCAGGTAGACTGCCTATTTCCTCTTCATTTGTTAGGTCTGCTGGGTTTTTACCTTGCTCTTTCATCTGCTTTGTGTTTCTTTGTCTTCTCACTTTGCTTAACTTAGTGTGTTTGGGGTCACCTTTTTTCAGGCTGCAGGTTCAGAGTTCCCGTTGTTTTCTGTGTCTGCCCCCAGTGGCTAAGGTTGTTTCAGTGGGTTGTATAGGCTTCTTGGTGGAGGAGACTAGTGCCTGTGTTCTGCTGGATGAGGCTGGATCTTTCCATTCTGGTATGCAGATCCACATCTGGCGGTGTGTTTCGGGGTGTCTCTGACCTTATTATGATTTTAGGCAGCCTCTCTGCTAATGGGTGGGGTTGTGTTCCTTTCTTTTTAGTTGTTTGATATAGGGTGTCCAGCACTGTAGCTTGCTGGTCTTTGAGTGGCGCTGGGTCTTGGCACTCAGATGGAGATCTCTGGGAGATTTTCACTGTTTGATGTTACGTGCGGCTGGGAAGTCTCTGGTGGATCAATGTCCTGAACTTGGCTCTCACACCTCAGAGGCACAGCCCTGATGCCTGGCTGGAGCACCAAGAGCCTGTCATCCAGACGGCTCAGAAGAAAAGGGAGAAAAAAAGAAACAAACAAAACGATAAAATAAAGTAAAAAAGTTTTTAAAATAGAAATCAAAAAATAATTATTAATTAAAAAAATAATTTAAAAAATGACAGAAAGAACAACCAAACCATAAAACAAATCAACCAATGATAAAAAGTACTGAAAACTATACTTTAAAATATAGCAAAAACAAAACAACAACAACAACAAAATGGACAGACAGAACCCTAGGATAAATGGTAAAAGCAAAGCTATACAGACAAAATCACATGTGCATACACACTTATAAAAAGAGAAAAAGGGAAAAAATATATATATCATTGCTGCCAAAGTCCACCTCCTCATTTTGGGATGATTCATTGTCTACTCAGGTACTCCACAGATGCAGGGTACATCATGTTGACTCTGGAGATTTAATCTGCTGCTCCTGGGGATACTGGGAGAGATTTCCCTTTCTCTTCTTTGTTCGCACATCTCCTGGATTCAGCTTTGGATTTGTTCCTGCCTCTGCGTATAGGTCGCCTGAGGGCGTCTGTTCCCACTCAGACAGGACGGGGTTAAAGGAGCAGCTGATTCGGGGGCTCTGGCTCACTCAGCCTGGGGGGAGGGAGGGGTACGGATGTGGGGCAAGCCTGTAGCAGCAGAGGCCAGTGTGACTTTGCACCAGCCTGAGGCGTGCCGTGTGTTCTCCCGGGGAATTTGTCCCTGGGTCACGGGACCCTGGCAGTGGTGGGCTGCACATGCTCCCGGGAGGGGAGGTGTGGATCGTGCCGTGTGGTTGCACACAGGCTTCTTGGTGGCTGCAGCAGCAGCCTTAGCGTCTCATGCCCATCTCTGTGGTCTGCGCTGATAGCCGCGGCTCGCGCCCGTCTCTGGAGGGCCTTTAAGAGGTGCTCTTAATCCCCTCTCCTCGTGCCCCAGGAAACAGAGGCAAGAAAAAGTCTCTTGCTTCTTTGGCAGTTCTAGACCTTTTCCCAGACCACCGGCTAGCTGTGGTGCACTAACCCCCTTCAGGCTGTGTTCACACAGCCAACTCCAGTCCTCTCCCTGGGATCCTACCTCCGAAGCCCGAGCCTCAGCTCCCAGCCCCTGCCCGCCTCGGCGGGTGAGCAGAAAAGCCTCTCTGGCTGGTGAGTGCTAGTCAGCACCGATCCTCTGTGCGGGAATCTCTCCGCTTTGTCCTCCGCACCCCTGTTGCTGCGCTCTCCTCCGTGGCTCTGAAGATTCTCCCCTCCACCACCTGCAGTCTCTGCCGGTGAAGGGGCTTCTACTGTGTGGAAACCTTTCCTCCTTTACGGCTCCCTCCCACTGGTGTGGGTCCCGTCCCTATTCTTTTGTCTCTGTTTATTCTTTTTCTTTTGCCCTACCCAGGTAGGAGGGGAGTTTCTTGCCTTTGGGATATCTGAGATCTTCTGCCAGCATTCAGTAGGTGTTCTGTAGGAATTGTTCCAAATGTGGATGTATTTCTGATGTATTTGTTGGGAGGAAGGTGATCTCCACGTCTTACTCTTCTGCCATCTTGAAGCTCCTAAATTTATCATTCTTATTTTATGCTAACAAATATTGGCAATCAGTATACTTTAATTCTTTATTGTATTATGTTTATGCCAATGTATTTTACCCACTGCCAGACAACCTCTTTATAATACTGGTGGGTTTCACCATTCTCCTGGCCTGGGGCAGAGGGAAATATTGAGTTGATACTCTTTAGTCCCCATTCAAGTAAAGAAATTAAGGTGGAGGCTTCCCTTTATTGTCTCCATCTATTTTGCATATCCAGGTGATCAAACCACTGTTGTGAAGAATTTGTCAGTGTTCTGAGTCACTTTAATTTGGAAAGAGCTGAGCAAAATATTAGCTCAGGCAAATGGCATTCCTAGTCAATCATCAATGTGCCATTGGGGATCAGATATTGAGGGTGATCCTCACATGATGGTTATAGAAAGGTTTGTAGGACTCTACCCTACAGGAGGTTCACATTGCTCACTTGAATGGCAACATAAATCCTGTGTACATTGACTTGGTGCCACTTTTGATTAATGATGCCCATGTGGGCAGATTTCAGGTTCTCTAGTCACTAATTCCTCTCTGCTCCTTGTAATACAGTTGTCTCTCAATATTTGTTGGAGATTGGTTCCAGGAAACCCTGTGGATACCAAATCTGTGGATGCTCAAGTCCCTTATATAAAATGGCATATATTTGCCCATAACCTATGAATATGCTCCACATCCTCCAGTATACTTTAAATCATCTCTAGATTACTTGTAATACCTAATACAATGTAAACACTATGTATATAGTTGTAAATACAATGTAAATACAATGTCAGTAGTTGCAGGTGTGAGGCAAATTCAAGTTTGATATTTTGGAACTTTCTAGAATGTTTTTGCAAAATTTTTGATTAGCAGATGGTTTAATATGCAAAAGCAGAACCCAGGGATAGAGAGGGCTCACTATACTTCACATTTATGTCCCATTCACTTGTCCTTCACATCACCAGTTATGCAAATTTTCAGCTATGCTCGTGTTTGGAGTTGTATGACTCCTTAACTATTCTCTTTCCAATGTGCTATTTATACACAAATTTTGTGTTCTCTTACTTCAGGACTTTTTCTTGTTGCTATTCAAACCCAAACTCATAGTATTCAATAAAATCACTTATCTTTCAAGAGATTACTGTCTTTACCATGGTTTTGATATTTTATTGCACAGATGGAATTGACAATTCTTTTAGATGTTGTCTTCTTTCCTCCTAAGTCAGTTAATGATATTTAATTAATGGTTTGGGGGTTGGGGGGAGCAGGAGAGGGAACAGCATTAACCAGAAAAATGTGGGAAGAAAAATCTTAGGTAATATTTAGAAAGAACATCCATTGATAAAATGTGTTAGGTAAGAAATATTCAACATTATACTGCTATGTCTTTACTTCTTTTATTTTTATGTTTTAAGAGAAACTTCTAGGGCAAATAATATGCTTTCTAACATACAGAGAACAGAAAGGCTTTGCCAATCTTCTCATTCTTTTATCTGTATGTGAAATTACTTTCTGGGAGCTAAGACCCTAAATGGCTTCAGTGTGTCTTTAATTTGAGTTTCTGAAGAAGCAGACACTGAGTTGAGGATTTGAGTTACAAGTATTTTATATAGGAAATATGCCAAGAAGTAGGAATTGGGAAGTAATACAGGGAAGAGAATGAAGACAATCCAGGTATATTAATGAGCAGGTTACTCCAGTGGGCAACTGGAGCTCAAATATTTCTGAGAATTTGGGGTGATTGTATAGAATTCACTTCACAGAGGTGTGGAAAGAGTGACAAGACATGAGTATTTTTCATTCAACCCTCATCTTTCAATGGATACATTCTCCCAGGAAATCAACTGACTGATATTCTGGCCTGCCTTTTGTAGACCTATCATATCAGAAAAACCTTCAGGCAGAAATATGCAGGTGCTTATAGTAGAAAGCTGTCAGCACACTTAAGAACTGCAAGTGTCAAGGCAATATGTGGAGGGGCACCCAAACAATTTCTAAACCTCATGGCTTGAAAACAATGAATCAATATTTTTCTCACTAATACTGCATGTACATCACAGATTGGCATGATGGTCTGTTCAGTGGCATTCTCACACTAGGACAAGGCTGACTGAAAGTTGATAATCTTTGTGGCAGAAGGAAATGGAACTCTGGAGGATAAAGCACAAATAACTAAATTATTCTGCATAGAAAAAATAGATGCCACTTTTTCTGACAACTCATTGGCTGGAAATAGTCACATGACTCCTCTCAAAAACTAGGAAGCCAGGAAGTTCAGTTTTGCATGTGTCTGAAACAAAGAGAAAAACTGGTTATAAATGAGAAGCACAATTTACCAGAGTTTAGGGTCACCAAATACTTAAGGTTAACTCCCCTCCTCACATGCAAAATATATTCACCCTCTTCCTAAGGAAAACCACCAAAAAGTCCCCTCCAATTACAGCATTAGGTTATCCAGTTCCTTCTTCTCCAAGCACCAGTAGACAATAGTGGAACAGGAATAGGATAATTGTAATAAACACCTCCATTTGAAAATGGGAAGAGAGGATATACAAAGCAGATTGTAATCTGTGGCAATTCTGATATCCTATCGAGGAGGCACTTTAAGGGCCTTCAGTGCAGGAGGATATTCCTTGATTAAACTCTAATTCTACTCCCAAGAAGGGATCCCTAGTCTGTTTCCTGCATGAACCATGTCTCCACATTCTGGAATCTCTTTCATTTTAAGTTATCCATTTTCATCAGATTTAAAGTAGGAGTTGGGGCTATACCCTCCTTGAAGACTGAGTGAATTTCTTAGCCTGCTTTTTCCCATGGAAAGTTGAGAGCCCATGGGTTATTTTAGGTCTTCAGCAGTCACAGTCTCCTTTAGTCTAGACCAATAATTTTTTTGACAAAGAACACTTTAAAAAATTTAAGGTTTCTTATAAATATTTGATTCTACTCTGTTCCATTTGTCAATAGCCACATTAAAATCATTTTCAAGAACCATTCTCATGTCTGGTATATTTATTTTCCTGCTTATTCCATGCCTACTTCTCTCCATTTAGTAGGTGGTGTTTTGAGCCTATGAGGTTTTGGTGAGAAAGCTAACTGAGTCATTTCCCACCCCCCTTAGTCATTTTTTCTAACTGAAAGGATTTACTGGGGCTACTTTAATCCACTTGGAAGTTTTTAAGCAGTCACCATAGTAGTCATACTCTTGATTTGATTCTTCTTAATAATTTGAATTTTAAACTTTTGTTACTCATTTTTCAATTTTATCTTTCACTATTTAAGTTTGTGAGACAATTGTCTCCTCTATACTTACAAGTTTCTGAAATTGCCAGCCGTCCCTATTTTCTTTCATTCCTTCTTAAAATCTGGTCAATTCTTTTCTCTGCTCTATTCTTTTTTACTGATACCTTGCTGAACACAGCATACTAGCATAATAATGCATACTACTATCATTCTCTTTTTTCAACCTCTTCCCTGTTGCTAAAAGTCCATTAAGGGCGTATTGACCTTCCAAGTTATTGCAGACATCAGTTCTACCAAATGTTTTGCCAATGTATAAGATGGGAGCAACTTTGAAATTTTCAGGGGCTTAAAATAGCAGGTTTATTTCTTAATCATGCTTATAGTATATCCATCACAGTTTTGCTGGGAGTTTTCTTGGCATGATCTTTCTGTAATGACATACTGATGGAGAAGCCATCATCTTGAAATTTGTCTTTGAAGAGTGAAAATGTGCTCTGGGAAGTTTCACACAAGCAATTAAATATTTCAATCTCAAGTGGACACATGTCACTTCTGCTAACAACTCATTGACCCAGATTAGTCAAATGACATCATCCAGTCATCAAAGAACCATGGAATTCAGATTTCCCTGTGCCTGGAAGGAGAAAAGAACCCAGTTTAGTAAGCAGAGCAATGACTACCAGCCAATCTCTAGAGGTAGAGCCTGAGCAGAAGAGAGACACAACTTGCTCTCTTCCACATCCTAGTGGATGGGAGATAGGGAAGCAGTGGTTCTCCACCATCTGAATATGTTAAGCAGGCATTATCTACTAATGAAGTCATACACAGTTCCAGTCTTTGTCAGCTCCTATCTACTTGGAAATGGAGGACCTGGAGACTATTAAAGTTGCAGAGACACAAAATGCTAGTGCTTGAGGAAGCTTTTGATAACATACAGTAAGTCCCCTATATACAAATGAGTTCCATTCGGAGAGCACATTCATAAATCCAATTTGTTCGTAAGTCCAGCAAAGTTAGACTAGGTACCCAACTAACACAATCGGCTATATAGTACTATAATGTAATAGGCTTATAATACTTTTCACACAAATAATACATAAAAAACAAACATACACAAAAAATAAAGAAAACATTTAAATTCTGACAGCAGTATCTTGAAAAGTACAGTAGTATAGTACAACAGCTGGCATCCAGGGGCTGGCATCAAATGAACAAGCAAGAAGAGTTACTGACTGGAGGAGGGAGAGGAGGTGGGAGATGGTAGAGCTGAAGGATGGTCAGCAATAGGAGACGGAAGGCAAGCTGCAATTTCACTCACTCCTGACATTGATGGCACAGTTTCTGGTTCCTTGTTGGATTCAATTCTATCTACACTCTTGAAAAAATGATACAGTGATGTCTGGGTAGTAGCTCCTTTTTTCTCATCATAGATGACACAGTAGCACTGGATTGTATTCTGAATGGCAGATGCAACCTTCGTGTACCATTTTACATTCAGGTCCTGTGCCTCAAAAACTAACAGTTCTTCCTCAAACAAAGAAAATCCCCTTGCCATTTCCTGCATCATGAATCTCTTTGGTTCTTCAGTTACTTCTTCCTCTTGTCTCTCTTTGTCCTTTCTCTTGGCCTCCAATTCCATCAAGTCTTCAATTAGTAAGCTCCTCATGTTGCACAGCAATGGTACTGTACAGTAACATACACAAAAGCACAACCACTTGTAGAGGATGGACGCATGTGACAATGTACTCCAGACACGTGAACTAAATTACATGATTGGACAGGTGAACACATGTTCACATTTTTGAAAGTTCACAACTTGAAGGTTTGCATGTAAGGAACTTACTGTATAGTCCAATTTCTAATTTCTTAGAGATAAGAAAATTTTATCTATTAATGTTAACCATTTGATTTATACTACTAATAATTACTTATTGAATTTCTCATGTGTCAGGAATTGTGTTAAGCAGTTTACATTTGTTTTCTTATTTAATCCTACAAACAAACCTATGAAGAGGTATCATCATTATTACTGTGAGCCACATTTTTTACATTAAAAATCTGATGCTGAGGGATAGCCAATGACTTGCCTAAGTTAGCACAAACAGCAAGTGCTAAATCTTGGACTCAAATGCAAATCCACCTGGATCCAATATCTTGTTGTCAAAGACTGCAGGATACCTCCTCCTATGTCCAGTACATCATTTATCATTATTAGATTTTCACACTCAGTATCTTCTATTTTAACACAATAATATATTGTCAAAATCCATTTCCCTCTTGATATCAAAAAGAAGTATCTCTGAGTTATGTGATAAGCATAAATAAATATCTTTGTTGAACTGATGTCAATGAAGACTGAATCCCCGAATCCCAAGATGTTTAATTACTGTGTCCAGATGCTGAGATGACAAGTTTTATTTACATGTCCCTCATTTGCTTCCATGCTTGGTTTGGTTCCTCTTTGCTCTGCATCTGTTCTTGGGGGGCTTTCTGCTTAATGGAAGAACAAGATCAATAAGCAGGACTGTTTTATTAGCCTCAATGAATGACAGAATAACTGGCCTGATGTTCACATTTTTGTAGATCTGTTATCAGGACTTTTGTGTTCTGCATTTTATAACAGTCATTTCTCAGAGAAAGCAGACTGAGGTATAAAAAGAGAGTACCACTGACATGTAAACCCCCAGATATGGCCATGCTTGTAGTCAAGTATCTCTCCTATTTTCCAGATAAAGTCTATTTAGGTAATCTCTTAGTTCAAGTATAGATACAGTTAGTTACAGTTTCATATTGTTGATTTAATTCACTGTGAGCAGGTCTGCTAGTTATACTTCCTATTCTTCATGACTAAATAGCTTCTTCTACTCCAAATCTATATGAAGAAGGGGTATTATAAAGGACAGAGATTAATTCTCACCTCTAGGTTAAAAGACCTATATTTGCATTGATTTAGAATTTTGGCAAGTTACCTATCCTTCTATGAAATGATCTTCTTTTCAAAATTATTTTTTATAATGTACTTTGATATCAGCATTTATTATAGGTAATTATAATAAAGAGCTTGTGTTAGTTTCCTATGATTGATATAACAAATTACCCCAAAGTTAGGGGCTTAAAACCACATAAATTTATTCTCTTATGGTTCTAGAGGTCAGAATTCAGAAGTTATATCATTGGGCTGAAGTCAAGGTGTTGACAGGACAAGGTGGGTCTAGGAGAGACTCCTTTTTCAGCTTCTAGAGCTGTATTCCTTTTGTTCCTTAGTTTATGACCACTTCCTCCATCTTAAAAGTCAGCAGCATCCAATCTTCAGATCTTTCTCCTTGCTTCTGTAACATCATCTTCTCCTATAGCAGTATCTTCCTCTGCTTACCTCTTATATAGATGCTTGTGATTACATTTAGGGCCCATCCAGATAATTCTGGATAACCTCCCCACATCAAGATCCTTAATTTAACATCTTTTGCCATGTAAGGCAAGGTTCAATCTTTTGTCATATAAGGCAATAATCACAGGTTCCAGGGATTAGGAAGTAAATATCTTTTGGACCCATTATTATTATTATTATTTTATTTATTTATTTTTTTGCGGTATGCGGGCCTCTCACTGTTGTGGCCTCTCCCGTTGCGGAGCACAGGCTCCGGACACACAGGCTCAGCGGCCATGGCTCACGGGCCCAGCCGCTCCGTGGCATGTGGGATCTTCCTGGACCGGGGCACAAACCTGTGTCTCCTGCATCGGCAAGCGGACTCTCAACCACTGCGCCACCAGGGAAGCCCTGGGTCCATTATTTAGCTAACCACAGTGCCACATAGAAACTGTTTCTATATTTCTTGTAAACCCTAATTTGAGGATATTGTCTCCCGATACATATTTCTATACATGACAAATGCAATTTTGAATTTCATAAAGGAAAAAAAAGGTATTTCTCTTAAATAATAAGTAAACTTTTTGATGTATGTTATATAAGTTGTTGATTCCTTTTTTTTTCTTTTGTCCTGAATTCCAAGAAGCTCATAGTCTAATTTGTTGTCTAGTGCTATAAGCATACTAATTTTATGGACAACATATTTACCTCCTCTTCCTTTGTGGCTTTAGTTTTTAGATTATAATATTTTGTTAACCATAAATTATGTGTGGTATATATGTATCTGTGTAAATCATTTCCAGAGTAAGAGGAATGTGCATGAGATACAAGTTGCTTATAGGCCAGAAAAGAACATACCTATACAAATAGGATAAAACAAAATATGTATTGAAAAGCAATATAAACAATATTTTCTTAAGGATTCCTGGGATAGGTGATGTTTGAACTGGGCTTTTAAGGTAAAACATTCAATAGAAGAAGGGAAGGCAGGGATATTCATGAATTCCAAATTGAGGTAAGTGTTCATTCATTTCTTAAAAAGATTCTTTGAGTTGTTAGTACATGACAGCACCATTCTGGGCACACAGGATATCAGAATGAAGAAGAGAGATAAAGCCCTATTCTTATGATATTTGTATTCAGAAAAGAGGAGGTAAACGACAAACTTAAACAAATAAATGTGTAGTCAAGTTAACATAGTCAAAAATATGGTAAGGAAAATTGTCATATTCTAGGAGTGTAGACATGAACTAAGCAGCTAGAACATTTAGCAAATGTATATAGACATTCTGAGTTGCCACAACTGGAGAGGTGCTACTGGCACCTCTACATCCTACTATGTGCAGGACAGACTCCCAAGACAAAGAATTGCCTTGCCAAATATGTCAGTAGTGCTGAGATGGAGAAACTCTGGGTTAGAGGATGAGAGTGAAATCAGTTGGAATTGAAATCACTGAGGTTGGCAGAGGCTGGTTCTGTTGGCATTGGTAACCATTTGGATTTCATTATATGTGTAATGGGAAACCATCAGAAAGCTTCAATCAGGGAAGCCAAATTATCTGATTTGCATTTTAAATAATCACTTTATCTGTTGGGTATAGATGAACTGCAGCTGATGTCACAGGGATCAGAAAGAAAAGTAAGAAGGTTACTAAAATAATCCATGTGATCTAATCATGATGACCATGAAGTTGTTAAAATGTTAAATTCTTTGGTATTCCTCCCTTCAGGAGGTGGAGCTTAATTCCCCTTCCTGTGTGTGGGACAGATTTAGTGGCTTGTGTTTAATAAATAGAATATGGTGGAAATGACAGTTTGATTTCTGAGGTTAGGTTGTAAAAGACATTGTGCCTTCCTCTTTGCCCAGTCTCTGGTGAAAGGGGTGCCAGATGAGATGTTACAAGGACATACAAGCTCTACAGTGAGGAACTGATGCTTCTCCTAAAAGTCATGTAAATAATCCATTTTGAAAGTAAGCACTCCAGCCCCAATCAAACCTTCAGATTACGGCAACCCTGGCTGATATCTTGTCAGCAACAACATGATACCCTGAGCCAGAATCACCAAGCTAGATCATTCCCAGATTTCTGACCCACAAAAATTGTGAGGTAATAAATGTTTATTGGAGCTTTAGGGTAATTTGTAATACTACAATAGATAACCAATACAGACAAGGAGACAGGACCAGCTTAGGTGTTCACTGAGGGCAAAAGGAATATGGCATGAGTAGTAGAGGAAGGTAGTTATAAATACCAGTTACAAAAATGTGACCAAATATAGAAAGGAAGAATGTTGTAGTTATGAGTATTTCTTCCTTAATTTGATATGTTTATGTATATATTAACCAAATATTCTTGTTTTCTTCATATCTCCCATTTCAGTACCATCTAAGATGTAATGTTTAATAATATTTAAACTCAAGAGTTAAGTAACAGGAATGTGAGTAGCTAAAGAATGAACATTACCCAAACACTAAAAATGGTCTTTGCAGCCTTCTTTGGGCAAAGGGTTAGATGTTTCCATTTGTATACGGAATAGCTGCCTCATGTTAGGTGGGAGCATGATTTTGCTATTGTCTTTATTTTGCAATTAGTATAGCTGTGTTTTGAAGAGGTGTGTATTGGTGCCAAGCTGGCAAGGTGTGTATTATGATGGCTTTGTAATATGCAGCAACAAGGCCTACAACTACTCAACTTTCCCCTGTAATTTCCTTCAACTTCTCTGACTGGTGGACCAGGTATATAGTTTGGTCCGTGATAAAGGTCACCAGCTTTTCCTGCAGGATACTCACATCATCAAGGTTGAAGGAAGAAGGAACAGACATGGTACCCTTTCATCCTTGTGAAGTCTCATGCTCACCCATTTCATATCTCTTTCCTTCCTGCCTACTGACTAAACTATAGACTTCAAGCTCTTGTGTCAGATGCAAAGACAACAGCTTTAGAAAAATTGTTTAACCAGTTACCTCAACTGAGTAAGATTTAATCCCTGCAATAGATATCTCTCTTTCACACACACACACACACACACACACACTGACCTTCATACTCACACTCACACCCTAGTGGATTGTCTCTGATTGAGTTCTGACAGTGGTGTTAAGTGGAGAGGTGGTGAGAATTGGTTGGATTTATAATATAGTTTGAAGGTAGAACCAGTGGCCCTTACTAGGGCTTTTGGTTTGGGGATTGAAAGAAAACAATGGATCAAGGATGACCCTTATGTTCTTGATCTAAACCACTAGGTGAAATTGGAAAGACTGGGGGTAAGGGAAGGAGAGGATAAATCAGAAGTCGTATTTTAGGTACTTTAAGTTTGAGATGCTGATTAGACATCCAAGTGAAAGTATTAAGCAAATAAATGGGCTAAAAAATGTATCCCAGGAAAGCAATCCAAGTTGGAGACAAAGAATTAGGAGTCAAAAGTCTGTACATGATATTTAAAACAATGGAGGTGGATTCATTTTCCTGTAGATATAGTGTAGATGGGGAATAGCAGACAGATAGGAAAAGAGGTCTCCAACATTTAGAAGTCAATCAGAAATGCAGACCTACTAGAGAATGGACTTGAGGATGTGGGGAGGGGGAAGGGTAGGCTGTGACAAAGTGAGAGAGTGGCATGGACATATATACACTACCAAACGTAGAATAGATAGCTAGTGGGAAGCAGCTGCATAGCACAGGGAGATCAGCTCCGTGCTTTGTGACCACCTAGAGGGGTGGGATAGGGAGGGAGGGAGACGCAAGAGGGAAGAGATATGGGAACATGTGTATATGTATAATTGATTCACTTTGTTATAAAGCAGAAACTAACACACTATTGTAAAGCAATTATACTCCAATAAAGACGTTTAAAAAAATGGTGGCAATGAGGGAGACTGGAAAAGAACCATCAGTAGGTAGAAGAGAATGTGAGTGTGTCAAAAGAGACAATAGCAGAGCGTGTTTCAAAAAGGAGTAAAAAATGAACCCTAGAGCAGCTAGAACATTGGGAGGCATTCTGAAAAAGACCACAACTCCTTCACTTCCATATCTCAATTAGCTGGAGTCAAGAGTGGATCCAGAACCTGCATATTCCTAACTTTCCTTTCAACAATATTCATGACTACCACTGTAATCTCATTATGCTTTTTATCTCTCTGACTGACTTTAACAGTAATCTCTAGAAGCCCAGAATTCCTGGGTCATTCTTCCTTCCACCCCCTGAAACCTCACTTCCTAGTGCTCAAGAACTCCCTGCCATCTCCATCAAAATTGAACATCAACTCAGCAACTACTGAAATATTCCCACCATGTCCTTCAGAATTTGTAGTCAGTCTTCAGCAAAATTTCCTATTTCTTTAACATCGTCTCTAAATATTCTTTCCCTGCTCAATTAAAACTTGGCTGGGTTTTCCCTGAGGTTTCTGCTTCCTCTGTAGTGGTAGCATTTTATCTCTCACATTCCACATACCACAGGTTATGAATATGTGTTAATTTATCACTTCCAAACTGGAATTATCACCAGTGAATGGCATATTATCAGACTATGCTACCTTGTAGTTATTTACTAACACCTCAGCCTAAACATTCTTTCACTTTTACATTTTAGCTTTTTCCAATACTACTCCTATCATCATTTGGGGTGATGTCAATTTTCATAAAGATAATCCTCCTAAGATCCTGGAATGTCAGTTACTGGATCACCTCACCTTCGATAATCTTGTATCCCCCATGTCCTAGTAATCCACTCTCATAGTTATACTTATGTCTTGTTATTACTGATAACTTCAACTTCTCTATTAACTCAATTTCAAGGACCTTTTAGTTCTAGTTCACCTCCTAAAGTACCCCATATCCAACTGTGTTTTAATTTCCAGAACCTATAATCCATTAATGTCAAAGCTGTTTCACTGTCCCTAACCCCTTCATGACCTTACTATTCCCCCTTACTCAGTTTAAATTCCGTAGCTCATCATTAAACACTGTCTTTTGCATACATTCTCATGTTTCTGGCACCTCTCTATATTTATCATACTGCCTAGCAAAATCCTGGCCTTGGTTAAATCCAATCTTCCACTTATTTTGTATCTGTTCCCCAATAACTAAACATGGTCAAAGAAACTCATAAACAGTATTGCTATGGACTGAATGTTTGTATCCCCTCAAATTCATATGTTGAAACTTAATCTCCAATGAGATTTTATTTGGAGGTTGGGCCTTTGGGAGGTGATTAGCTCATGAGGGTGGAACCATCATAAATTTGATGAGTTTTCTTATAGAAGAGACCCTAGTGAGACCTGAGACCCTTGCCCCTTCCCCCATGTGAGGACACAGTGAAAAGATGGCCATCTATGAACCAGGAAGTGGGCCCTCACTAAACACTAAATCTGCCTGTGTCTTGATCTTGGACTTCCCAGCCTTCAGAACTGTGAGAGAGAAACTTCTGTTGTTTATAAACCACCCGTTCTATGGTATTTTGTTATGGCAGCTTGAGTTGACTAAAACAAGGATGAAAATTTAAATTTATAACTACTAATCTCAAATAAACCCTTAGTATGGCTCTGCAATCCTAATATATTTTCTAGCTCTTTTATTTTTCTACTCTTCTACATAATTTTATGCTATACTCTTAAGCCTTCAACATCTTCCCTCTCCTAAATCTCAGCTGATGGTCTTGCTTCTATTTCACTGAGAAAGTAGAAGTAAAAAAAAAAAAAATTCCAAAGGTGATCACCACCACAACTAACTACATGCTTGCATTTGTGCCCATGTTTATGCCTTCCTGCCTGTTATTATGGATAAATTTACCCTTCTAGTTTGGACTAGCCCCTCCACATGTACACTAAGTCTCATTCCCTTTCACTGACCCCAGGACATATTGATAGTAATTCCCTCTTCTCTCATGAATAATCAGTTTTGCCATCTCTGCTTAATCATAATCTTAGTTTATAAAGATTTTTTTCTCCTATCTGAAATAAAGCCTTTTTTGAACCTAATCTCTCTTCTGGCTACTACCCCATTTCTCTGTTCCCCTTTATAACAAGCATTTAAAAATATTTGCCTATGTTTGCTATCTCTAATTCCTCTTCTTCTATTCTCTCTTGTATCCACACAATTTAGGTCTTTGCCCCTCACTTATCTATTGAATTTACTCTTGTCAAAGTTGCCATTCATGTCCTTGATGCTATGATGTCTAGTGGTTAATTCATAGTCTACAACTTACTGGGTCTATCAGCTGCCTTTTACATAGTCTTCTTCTTAAACACTATTCTTTCTTAGCTTCTAGAACTCCACACTCTCGTTGTTTTTTGTCTGCCTCACTGACTGTTACTTCTTAGTTATTTTGTTTGTTCCTTTGGTTGTTTGTTTTACTGGCTCTTCCTCATTGTTCTGACTTCCAAACTTTGCAATATCCCAAGACTCAGTCTTTGAATAGTTTCATGCCCTGGTAACTACCTTTTCCCCCCTGGCACTCAGATCTTATCCCTGAGCTCCCAATCATTTGTCCAAATGCCTACTTATCCATGTAGATATATGTTAGCCATTCCAAAATTACTGTCTAAAAATTCAGCCTATGATCTACCTCCACCATACTCCAGCCCACACAAAGCTGCTCTTTCCACAGTCTTCTCCACTCAGTAAATGACAATTTTATCTTCCAGTTTCCAGGCACAAAACTTAGGGGTCATTCTTCAGGCTCACGGCTCAGGACTTAGCAGCTGCTATATCTTCTACTTGTTATGCTTACCCTCCAGACAAGTATGTAGACAACTCACCCACGACCTGTAGACCTTTACTCAAAAGTAGTTACTTTCTTAGGGAGGAATTTTTCTTACCACGCTATTATTTTCTGCCCCCGCCTTGCCACCCTCTTGCACCCTTTTCTTTCTTGTTTTATTTTTATTTATGATCTTCTGATATTTAAAATTTTTTTTTACATATTTGTCTGTGGACTGTCTCCCTTCACCAGCATATAATTCTGCAAGGAGAAGTATCTTTGTTTTGTTCACTCTTGTATCTCCACTATTTGACATGTGGTAGATGCTCAATAAATATTTGTTGAATGAATGTATATGCCTCAACAGGCTCTAATTCCTTATATGTATTTGGGTCTCAGTCAATGGTTGTTGAATGCATCTTTGTTTAAGATTGAAAAGGATCATTGAGTACCAACCCATATTTTGCAAATGAGGAAAATACAGTCTAAAACACAAGTGACTTGCTATAATGACCCAAATAGTGGGGGGCCATAAATAAAAGTCAAATCTCTTGTAAGTATACATGACATTAAAATTTGACCAAAATAAAAGTAGAGGTTAATATGCTTTAGATAACATAGTTTGGAGCAGTGAAGGCCAGGACTGATATATTAACCTTTATATTCATTCTATAAATATTTATTTAATACCCCAATGTGCCCTGCCCTGTTTTGGGTCTGTGAATACAATGTTATGCAAGGAAGAAAAGATCCCTGTCCGCATGGGACTGTCAGAGGAGGCAATTAAATGAGCAATTATAACAAAATATGATAAGTGGCTTAGTAGGGAACTGAAGGATACTCTACAAGCCTTAGCTGGGAAAAGGTTTCCCAGATGAAATTACCTTTAAAGTGAGACCTAAGGATGAGTAGGAAAAACTGATTTTAGCTTTTATCCTAAGCAAAGCTGTGGAGTTTTTGACTAGAGTCTTACCACTTGAGAATCTTAGCATTCAGAGTGCTAGATAATCTAATTGGATTCTCATTCGCTTCCTCACTGTCCATCGTTGCCATCCCCGCTATCTGCATTATCATTACATTAGCTATTGTTTTAGTTTTAGGTTTTTTTTTTTCTTTTGGCCATGCAGTGTGTCTTGAGGGATCCTAGTTCCCCGACCAGGGATCGAACCCGTGCCCCACGCAGTACCATTGTTTTAGTTTTTATTTTAGAAAGAACTTGCACCTTATTTGGAGTAAGGTGGATTTTTTTTTTTTTTAACCTAAGTATACAGTGTCATGAGAGTTCCAGCACTGTTTGGTTTCCATGAATGAACCTTGATGATGAACGTTTTCTAAATTGCCCTGTAAGTGCATTATGTAAAACTCTGGACCTGCTCAATAACCTGCTCAGCTCAAAGCACCCAATATACTGAGAACCTTTTTTTTTTTCCTCCTATCTGCCTCAGCTGTACTTTAAATTGATTATTAGAGCAGGTATACATTCAGAATGTTAATGAGGACTAGCATATTTATCTATTAAATTACAATGACAATTTAGAAATTTGGTGTCATCTTTATTTTGGAGCTTGGTCCGCTAATAAAGGAAACACACTGTCAAGGTGATTTTCAGATTATTTTAACAGGATAGCTAATGTAAAATGATAAAAATTTCTATCCTGGACTACTTTCCATTTCAAAGTTGATGAGGACACTGTTCTGCTGGCAATAAATATAGAAAATTTATAAGGGTATGCAAGGCAGATTATGGTGTGACCTAGCTGTTGAATTTTTCATTTGTACCATAAACAAAGAAGAATAAGAAACATTTACTATGCATTTCAAAGAGAACTATACATGAAAAGAGATTGTGGAGTGGCGACCCAGCACGATTAAATTTCAGTCTTTAAAATGTCACTGCATTTTAGACATTCCTGTATGTGGTTTCTTGCTCTTAATTAAAAAAAATTATTAAAATTTATAAAACTCCTACCTCATTTGGAGAGTAAGTCACTGAAGCACAGTAAGCCTGGTATTATAGCTCCCAATTATATTATAGGTTCTGGACTAAATACCATCCCAGTATTTCACTGTAGCAGTGATTAACATGAGGAGATATTCTTATTTTTATAACCTGCTTACACTACAATACAAACCCTGATAACAATCTGTAAGCCTTATTAATGATGAATTACCACCATGGATATTGGCCGAAAGTTCAATTTGGAAATGCAAAATAAACTGTCTGAAATTTTAGTGGCCACGTGTTTTTAGTATAATGGATTAGTATAATGGTTCCAGATATTTTGGCACGTGCTCAGAAGATGCGGAGGAAGATTTAATAAAATGTTTCTGACAAGGATATCAAGGGACCTTTACAAGATAGAATATTTATCTCCTCTGATGTCAAACTCTGACATCAGCTGGGTCCAACAATGTCCTTGTGTTCACCTCAGGTCAGCAGTTAGTAATCCCTTCTGATTCAGGTAACATTGATCATGTTTCAATTTTTGCCTTCCCTTACTGCTCATATAATGGCCATTCTATTATCTAGGTACTGTTTTTATTTCTTTATTTGTGTTCATGTGTATGTATGAATGTGTGATGCATATATATATATACATGGGTGTGTATACACATACATGTATATACACACGTATATCACAGTAAACATTACCACTTTCAACTGCTTTGAAGGTATATTATTATTTAAGAAAGAGATATGTCATTAATACCTATGGATCACTTTAGTTTAACAGATGGAATGACTCTTTGTTTTTTTTTTGCCTTAACTGACTTTTTCATGTTTACAATGACTCCTTAGCATAAGATAATAAATATTTGTGCACATTCGAAGATGTTAATCACCTGTGATAAATATTAATCATTGGGGACTTAACAAATGTACTCAGTCTCCTTCAAGACTCTGTCGCTCAATTTTTGTTGGTGTAAATTAGAGGCCTGAAGCCATAAGCAAGGCTATGATGCATCGGCATAAGGCAGATGTTGTGAGCAGGTGGCTCACAGCAATGTTTTATTCTACCAACATGATATTTCAACATTATTTGATTTGCCAAGAATTAAAAATTGAGAGTGTTCACAAAAATATCTGACTTTCTGTTTCTCTTGAAATATTGGGAGGCCTGGGAACACTTGGTTTATATTCAGTGGTATACTGGTAGATGTTTAACATCCTGCTTTCTCTCTCAAAAAAAATCCTGATTTGTAGCATTTGCAGATTTCTGTGGTGTAAATACTTCTACCATGACTGATTTCAAGCTGCCAATGTGACATTACTCAAGTGGAGTTGAGAAGAGATGCGTGCAATCTGCTCTTGCAAACCAGTGTGAGCCCGCTCACTATGTCTATAGTTTTCCTCAGCAAAATTGGCTGAAGTTGCTAATTGACCTCTTTAGATGAGGCACAACTCTCTAGTTCTTCATATTCCCAATGGCATCTGCATCACTTATTTAGTTGACCTTTAATTCAATAAAGATTATGTTTGTGTTTGTGATCTCTGGCATAAGGAATAGTTATGTTGAGAATTAAGACCTGGGACCTTGGAAAATGACATAAGCTCAAGGGTATTAAGTAGGCACTGAGTATTTTATATAAGGGGGTAGGTTTCCTGGGCAAGTTGCTGTAGGTTGTGGGTCAGAGTTCTGTTTTTATACACGGTTTGGCTGTTGTCTATTTGTATATTTAGTCTCTCATCTGGTCATCCTGACTGCCTTCCTCATTGACTGCCTTTTTTCTGTCCTGCATTATTTCTGAGGGTATCTTCACATTGACTGTCAATATCAGATCTTGCAACAGTTAAAGTAAGTTTTACAAAGGCATGTTTTAGGTGGTGTGATATTGTCATTTATAGTAAGAAACATCTTTGGTCTTCATTCACTGTTCCTAGCACAGAGCTCTTAAACCCTTGGAATTTCTTAGGTATTGAGAGCCATAATAGTGTCTTTTGCTATGTTAATGAGATTACTTTTGGAAAGCACCTAAGGATTAGGGCTGGTTGCCAGGGGAAATAACCATGTGACTAGAAAGTTAGAACTTTCAGTCCCACCCCTCAACCTCCAGGGAAGGGGGAGGGGCTGAAGATTAAGTTCAATCATCAATGGCCAATGATTTAAACCACAGTACCTGTGTAATGAATCCTACATTAAAACCCAAAAGGATGGGGTTTGAAGAGCTTATAGGTTGGTGGAGATGCAGGGAGAGTTGTGCGTTCAGAGAGTGTGGAATCTGCTCACCCTTTTCCGCATACCTTACTCTATGCATCTCTTTCAGTTGGCTATTCCTGAGTTGTATTATTCTTAAAATAAATGGTAAGTAAAATGTTAATTTTACTTAATTTGGTAAGTAAGATGTTGCTATGAGTTCTGTGAGCTGCTCTAGCAAACTAATTGAACCCAAGAAGGGGGTTGTTGGAACCTCTGGTCTATAGCCTGTTGGTCAGAAGCACAGGTGACAACCTGGACTTGTGATTGGCATCTGAAGTGGGGGGAGAGCAGTTTTGCAGGACTGAGGCCTCAAGCTGTGGGATCTGATGCTGTCTCCAGGTAGATAGTGTCAGAGTTGAGCTGAATTGTAGGACACCCAGCTGGCATCAGAGAATTGCTCAATGGTGTGAAAAAAACCCACACACATCATAATCAGTTACCAGAATCCCAGTGGTGGGTATGGGAGATTGGTGGAGATGGGGTAGAATGGTCCATATCACACAGCTTCAAAGAGAAGTAGGAATAAACAGAGGAGAAGCACTGGACTCTGACAGATCACACCCAAGAGACCTGACACTTTTTAGTACTGACTCTGTTGTATTTTGGGGATGCCCACATTTTAACTTAGACTTGGAGGGGTTTCCATCTAAAATGATAACTGATCTTAGTTGCCCATCCTGAGATATCCAAACAAGTTGAAGGAGTTAAATATATCTAGTGTACTTAATTCCTATAGGTGAAAAAGTAAAAGCCAAATAGGATATTAAAAACCACAAATAACTTATATGAAAATAGACTATAACAAAGGTTCTGCTAACTATTCTTTCCTGCAGATGACATGCCCTCATGAATCAATTTTCTTCTCTTTTTGGACTTGATTATCTCTGCAATGACAGCAGGGACTGTGCTCTGTGTGTTTTGTAATTACTCCCAGACCAGATTCAGTGCCTTCAACATGTTGTTGGTTGGCTAATTTGTGCATTTTTTTTAAAGAGAAGGAGTTATACAAGATAAGGCAGAGCAACAGGTTGTGTTATACACAGCCAACAACGGTAGCTTTTTAGAGAATGCTATGACCTGTGATTAGGCCTGGGCCACAGTCTAGCCTCTGTGTCCTCTGGTCAATAGATTGACCTCCTGTCCTTATCCAGAGGTAACGCTACCACTTAGTTTCCTTAGAAACTTGACAAATAGTATGTGAGGAGGTGAGTTTCCAAATTCATTTGGTTTCAAATTAAAGACGAGTTCTTGAAAGTTTGAATTTCCTGGATTCTGCTTTTCATTCTATTTCCACTTTGCTTCTCTTTCTTCCTTCAACACTCTGTTTTTCTCCAACCCTCAGACAGTGAAACGTGTCATGATTTTCCACTTCTTTTCAATAAAATTCCAACATTTAAAGCTATTTTTCTTGTCAGTTAGAATCAAAGAAATAAAAGCAAAGATAAAGAAATTCCTTTCTAGTTCTGCCTTATCTTAATGTACAATATGAAGACTTTCCCTCACTTTATCATTTCTTTTTCTTCCCACCTCTCTCTTTTTCTTAATTTCTTCTGCTCCTTCCCTTTAGCTTATGCCTGTGCCCTTTGGCTTAGCTGTGTCTGTGTTATTACTTAGCACTAATGGCAGTTCAGAGGGTAGAGATACATTATTGAATCTGCTTTGCACTGCATTCATACCACACGATATCCAGCTGTGTTTTCTGGTTTGGCAATGATGCCACCAGAAAACACTTTCTTCCCCAGATGACACATTGAACTTTTCAGCTTCCAACTATTCAAGCTAGATCCCTGGCAGAAAAAAAAAGTCACATCATTTTGCATTATTTGTGGTGGTGTCTGTTCAACTACATTAGCAGGTGTAGAAAGCATGGAGGAACTACTGCTTTGTTCTAAGGTTGTGACAATACTGGGAAGTCACTGGCAATTTTTTTTTTCACCTAGTGTGTAATATAAGGTCAGCTGCTCATAAATGAGCAATGCTTTGGGTTAAGGGTTAAATGTTTAGATGTCAATACTAATTGTCTTTAGAAAGACAAAAATTTTAAAAAGAAGTCCCTGTGCTTTTGTGAGAAGACAAGGTTGCTCCTTCCTCCTGGCAAACATTCCCCCTGCCAGGGTGACCCATGGCTTAGTGAATGCTTGTGGGCTGTCTTTCTGCCCCCACCCTCACCTTTGGCCCTGTGGCATTAGTAGAGGGTGTCAGAGATTCTTTTTACCAAGCAATGCACTGGTCATCTGCTACTTTCAACAATGCCTGCGGTATCCATCAGGGTTCTACCAGAGAAATAGAGTCGATGGGACATAGATAGAAGATAAATAGAGAGATAAATAGATATAGATAGGTAAACAGACAGTTAGAGAGAGAGAGATTTACTGCAAGTTTTCGCTCACAGGATAGTGAGAGCTGGCTGGGGAAGTCTGAAATCTGTAAGGCAGGCCATCAGGAAAGGCAGGCTGGAATCTCAGGTTGAAACTGCTGTCCAGGGGGAGAATTTTTTCTTCTTCAGGGAAGACTCAGGTCTACTTTTAAAGCCTTTCAACTTCTTGTATCAGGTCCAGCTATATATCTAGGATACTTTCTCTTATTTAGAGTAAACTGATTATAGAACTTAAATCACATCTACAAATACCCAGTGTTTAATTGGATAACTGGGGACCATAGCTTAGCCAAGTGGACACATAAAACTATCATAACTGCTAAAGAGTTACAGCTGCCCCTTCTCCAGAGATGTGCCCTCAGGTGATAGGATCTCCCTGGAGAAAAGGGGCAGGAAGGGGGTCTGTGCCCCACTGCAAGTCCACCCACTGCCGATGCATAACTGCTATTTACAAACAGCTTGTCCATCCTCTTGCCTTGAGATGGAGACCATCTATGATGTAGTACATGATCCAGCATCTCCCACCATGAATCAGACCTAAGCTAGACTTTACCTGAGGCCACATCCATGGCTCCTTCTCCTATGCTATCCTGTTTCCCTCCCCTGTCCACAGGTTTTCCACAAGGAGCATGTCCTCAGTAAATCACCTGCACCAGAATCCCTATCTCGGACTCTGCTTCTAGGGATCCAGACCTATGAGAATACTTTGTGCAGTGAACACTATCCAACCATATCAGCAGTGCCGTGAGTGGACCTCCCTTATTTTCCTTTATAAAGCCTTCTGCCTCTTGTTCTTCTAGAAATGCTTCCTTTATCAAGTTTAGTCCATCAATACAATACTTTTGAGCTGGCAAAACTGTGGAATGTTCACATGTTAGTTATAGTTCCAGTGGGCTCTGGGCACTGAAGGAAGTTTGTAAAGTTTTTTCACTCCCATTTTTATTTTATTTTCTGTTATTGTTCTTCCTTCCCCCTCTCTCTGCTCCATTCCTTTTTACCTTTCTCCCATTCTCCTCTCTGTTCCTGTTTCTAATGCCAGTGGCAGCCTGTGGGCATTGCTCAGCCCAGCAAGGAGCCCACAAGGGTAAGAAACCTGCTAATATTTGTTCTTTCATTAATATAATATCAGCTGTCCACAGAGCTTGTCATCACAAGAGACAGCCTACCACAGAAAAAAGAACTGAGGACCTGGATTCTTCTATGGTATTTGACTTTTGAGCTCTACTTATTTTAGATTATCTATTCCAAATTCTCCCTGGTCTCCCCTGCTATCCATGTACTGCAGCCTAGCTCTCTGCCTTGTTACTCCAGAGCCAGTGACTGCCACACTTCATCCCCATCCAATCCCCTCCTTGGATGTGGCGTCTGAATCCTTTGGGGGTGATTCCTGCTAATGCTTGTCCCATTAGGGGCCAAGATAGGAGATACCTCTTTCTTCCCAGATTCCAGAAGCATAAATCTTAAGGATAAGCCCTGAACAGATAGAAATCTTACTGGTATCAGGGGTCTCATGTTGCTTAGGCTCAAAAGCCCTTGAACACCTAAGTGAGTTAATGGCACCTATGTCCTCTATCTCTATCCTCCTTGGGTAATTGTCAAAGCCCACCGCCCCCACAGGGTCACCTGTCATCTAGTGTTCTCAACCAACTCAGGTGGTTCTGGTGGGGACCCTTCTTACTACTGCTTTCTGGTGTGCTTTCTAAAAGTCTTCTCCAACTTGACCAATTTTTGGGCCTCTCCAGGGATGCCATTTGCTTTGTGGCTCTCTAAAATCGAGGGCTTTGTCTTCATCCATATCTCTTATCTTGCAATCAGAAGTAGAGAGGTTAAGAATTTTTTGAGTTCTCTACACTTATTTTCAGACTTTTTTTTCTCTTTTTCTTGCAGATGTTTACATTTATTGTCCATATCCCACTACCATGGCTCCTCTTTAGGCCTCATCACCACATTAAATGTCCCTCCTTTGAGATCCCATACTCTGCTCCCTTATTTTCTAACCATGGCACCCTGAGCTGTTAGCTTGCACATTCACTCTGCCTGGTGTTTTGTTTTCTCCCCTTTACTTCAATGTGCTTAAGTGCCTTGACCCACCTGTTTCCTCCTTGTCTCTCAGGGAGCCATATACCTGCACCTGCTTTCTCTTTCCCAACCTCTGCCTGGAATCCTCAGCCATTCACCCCAGTTGCTCTCTGGTTAACACCCTCAAAACCCCTCTCCTCTTCTACCTGTTGAGTGAAGATGAAAAAAGCCTCATTAAAGTGGGAATTGATGACACTTTCAATGTCTTCTACAATTAATATTACATATTCTTGGACAGCCTTCTTGCCTAATTCAATCCATAGCTCTTTCAAAATCACAGACATTTGCTGTGTCAACATTTGTTAAATTGTTGTATGAAATTATGACAAGTATTTTCTGAATAGCCACAGAGAAAAGAGAAGCTATAAGACATGGACTCTCTCAGCTTCCTTCTCTCCCCCCATTTACTTATGTATTAATTTGTACATTATTTATTATATATTATTTATTATATTTTGCATATACACATGTATAGTATACATACTATGCATACATTTTTACATATACAGTATATAGTACTTTACATCTAATACTTATTATATCATATATTATAACTAATATGATATAAATTTATATATTATATATTAAATTCATAAATTTATATACATTCTGCATGCCTCATGTGCCAGAAATCATGCTTTGCATTCACAAAATATTTTTTCATTTTCCTCTTCCTGGGTACATAAAAAGACAATGTTATTTAGGGTGGGCCTTGTGACTAGATCTGCCCAGGGTCATATAAGCAGATGTGATGTGTGTTTGTCTAAGGCCAAAACATAGAAAAGCAAAAAGATGTGAGTTCTATGAATTTCCTCTTTCTTTCTGTGGCTCCCTGTATGATGCAGGTGATTTAAATTCTGTAGATGATCTAGATACTGTAGCTGCAGGATGCCTGCATCACTGCCCAGAGAGCCGCTGGACCTGCAGTGGGTTCTCATGAGCAAGCATTGAATGTTTCTATATTACGCTACTGAAATTGTGGGGTTTATTTGTTACTAACCTGAAATATATGCATCCGTCCTTTCTTAGGGAAGGAGATATTGTTCCCATGTGAGGATTTTGCTGACCATCTACTATGTGGCAGACCCTATAAGCAATTTTCTGAACCCACATTTTTATCCTTCTATGCTCATTCTTGTGTTGTCCTCTAAGTTTAGAAAATCTTGAGACAGAATTACAATCAGTCTTAGATCAAGTTCCAATTCTATTTTAGAGGTATGACCTTGATTAGATTGGATTCCTCAATAATAAAAAAATGATAATAAGACCTAGTCAAAGTGTTGTTTTCTAGGATTAAATAAACCCATATACACAGAATCCCTTAGTGTAATCCCTGATTCCAAAGGGAAAATGTTAGCAGGAGCTCCTCAATGGTTTGGCTGGATTTTTCTGTCTTTTCCCTTTATTCAAATCTTAGATATCCTTCTAGGCTTACCTCAGATATGACCTCTTTTTCATTAAAATTGTTTCCTTTTTTCCTTTGCAATCACTTAGCACAATGTATGTTCCTTTGTTTAGCTTTATTCCACTCTGCCTGGAATTAGAGTTATTTGTGCACACATCTTATTACTTTCTAGTAGATTTTAAACTCTTCACAGGCAGAGAGACCTGACTCTTTTATCTTTGTATTTTCTCCTTCCTCCTCACAGCACCCAGTGAGCAACTGGCAAGTAGGAGGTACACAATAATGTTTATTTAAATGGAATGAAATGAAACCAAACAGTTTTTGCAACTAAAATGGACTTGCCTTTTCCCAGAACCACAAAGATTGGTGAGGAGGGCAAATGAAATAGGCAGTGTACCTGGTACATGTTCTCTAAATCATTAGCAAGGTTAAAATGAGAGATTCATGTTGTCTTGAAGCTATAACAAGGAATATTTGCAGTGAGCCACATTTTATGAAGATGTCATTCTACATGGATTTTGCTCAGCTCTGTTGATAACAAAGATATGCCACAGAGATAATTTGACATTTTTCTTTCCAGACCTCATTCCACACTCAAGTCTGGACTCAGAGCTTAACTTATCTTGCATAATGCCTGTCAGAAGAGGAAGAAGTCTGCAACTTCAAAGTCTTAGAAGGCAGTGAAAGAGAGATGAGATATACAAAGGCATTTGGCTTTCATTGTTTTTTCACAGCCTTCACCACAGGTTTAAAAGTAATTGCAATGACAAAGATTTAGATATTTAGGGGAAAACAGAAGTAGTGTGTGTGTTTTAAAGTATTTGCTGTTGTTCTTTTCAAATTAGTCATAGATGTTACCGGAATAGTTCATGAAATTACAGCTAGGATAATTTAAAAAATTCACTTGTAATAGAAGAATGGTAAAATACATTATGGTCCATTAATTCAAAGGAACATTCTGAGAGATTTACAAAATCATACATTTGTAGGGTATTTATTAACTGAGAAAAGGGTAAGAACAAACAGGAGCAGCTCATTTAAATACGCACGTCTCAAAAGGTATGTATATGCATACACATAAAGTAAGCCCAGAAAGAAACACATCAAAACATTAATAATGTGTTCTTTTAAATTTTTGGCTGACAGTATTATGGATACTTTTGATTTATTTTATATTTTTTTATATTTTTTATTTTTTTTATATTTACTTTCTTTTTTTTATATTCACTTTAAATTCCTATAAGATTTTCTGTTAACTTGGCCCTTATTTCTGCTGTAATAACAGAAGAAATCAGAAGACAAGACAACTTAATTTGACTTAATGTAATAGCAACATTTAGGAACTTATTATTGGTTACATACAACTCTAAGCATTTTTCATAAATTATCTTATTTCATCTTCATAACAATTTTGCTATTATTTGTACTTTTTTCCCAGATAAGACAATCAAGGCATGAAAAGGTTAAGGAAACTGCTCATGGCAACCCAGGTAGTAAGTGGCAGAGCTCAGATTTATCATCAGTTAACTCACTCCAGAGCTGAGTTCCTAACGTTAGACCTGAGGTAACTCCCAGGATGCAGGGAGCTGAAGGAGGTATGCAGTGACATGAGCTTGTATTGTTTTAGGGAAACCAAATTCCCAGCTCAGCCTGTTGAGGTTGGTGAGAAAGACCAGGGACTGATCTTAGAATGGAGGACAGGGAGGTCTCTGAATAACAAGGCCATAAGGTTCCCTGGAAAGATGAGCTTAAACTGCAAATTATTTTCATTTAGAACAAGTTCTCAATTTTTGAGGGTCTGAGTGATGGCTATAGAATTTGAAAATCTTTGAAATTTTTTGACAGGAGAGTGGCAGTCAACTCTTTTTTTTTTAATAAGAAAAATATGTTTAATTGGCAATGTGTCTCACAGTGAAAAGATAATATAATGTATATATAAAGCTCTTCCAAATCAATAAGAATAAAAAGTCAGTAAAAAAATTGAAAAGTACAAGAATAGTCAACTCACAAAGGAACAGGTATGACCAGAAAGCCCATGGAAAAAATAATTAATCTCTCTCATTAAGAATTTCAAAATTAAAGAGTAGAATGTGGTGCCTATTTCTTTTTTAAAATGAGATAATTGACATAGAACACTGTATTAGTTTTAGGTGTACAACAATGATTTGATATATGAATATAATGCAAAATGATTACACAGTAAGTTTAGTTAACATCCATCACCACACATAAGTTACAATTTTATTTTACTCTATTCTATTCAACAAACATTATTTGAAAATATATTATCATAAGGACAATTCTCCATGCAAGTGGTTTTGAAGGCTGGATTGGAGTGACAAGAGGCTGGGAGCTGTCATGACTTACTGAGATAAGGTTCTAGAGCTTAGGAGAGAGCTCAGTTCAGGCTTAGCACACAGTCAAGAATGGTAACTGGTATCTGCATGCTGCTTTACAGTTTCCAGCATGATTTCTTAAACTGTTGTATTTATTTTTATTTTATGCACCTAAGAACTCTATAGAATGGAAAGACAAGCAGCACTTACCAAGTACTCACTATATTCTAGATGCTGTGTTAGAATTTTTGCTCATGCTGGCTAAGGCAAGCTTCTTAAAAACTCCTTTCAGGGAATCTTGGTTACATATTTGGTAACTGAAGCTCAGAATAGTGAATTAGCTTCTGTATGGTCACGTATTATAAGCTATGGGGTGCCACTGAATCCATATATGGAACTCTGTCCATTGCACCATGTATATGGGCTCTAGGTCAACTAAGGCCTAAATATTGAAGCAAATGCATTTCTACAAGAGAGATGTTCTTAACCAAATTGGTACCTCTTTTGCCTCCTTTGCCACCTATAAAAAGAGCTCCAGTCATATTCTCAGAAAATCTCTCCAGTTCTACCCACTATTCATCATCTGGGTCAAGAGCCACATGATACATTTATGGCCCCCTGCCTGCAAACCTTAGACCTTGGTTTTAATTTTTCCTCCTCATTAGCCTTCACTGGAATTGTGCTCAGCAAATGTCAGTGCCTAAACTGCTGCCTATTTTTTATAAATAAAATTTTATTGGACAACATCCATGATCATTTGTTCATGTCTATCTGTGGCTTCTTGCTTTTATGCTACAATGGCAGAGTTAAATACTTGTCACAGAGACTAGTTTTCAATCCCTAGAATATTTACTATCTGACCCTTTACAAAAAAAGTTAATCATAATATGCTTTGTCATGTTGTCTACCTGGGTCTCATGTTGCCATTCCTCCTGAAATTTCTCCTCCTGAAATTTCATTTCAGTTCCATCTTTGTTCTGTGCTCATCAGCATTAAACCAGCCCTGTCCATTCTCTGCCCCACCCCATATGTTGCCTTGAACATGAGCTGAGGAAAAGACAGAAGGATAGCTCTGGCCTTGGAGAAGCCTACAATTACAAAAAAGGAGAAAAAACAGAACTGCCAGAAAACAGGGTTGCAGGGCCTACTAGAAACCAACAGACAGATCTCCCCACCCTCCCCCAAAAAACGAGGCAATTAATGGTGGCTAGAATTGCAAAAAAAAGTTGAGGAAAATGTGAAATGAGAAGTCTACTGAAACTGGTCATTAGCAGGTCACTGATGACATTTACAACTGTAGTTATCAGTTGAGTGACAGGGGTGGAAAGCAAATTTCCAGCAGTGAAGATAATGATTTGGATTTCCAGAATGGACTTTGTATTACTGGCTGCACTTCCTTCCTGACTAATTTCTCCTGGGTAATTTTGTGATTCTGTTTCCTTATTTAACTTCTCTACACATTTAGAAGAGCTAGCAGTTATGCTCATCATTTGTAATCAAGCAGCTGTTTCATTTGGAGGATCTCTTGATAGCCATATCGACATGCTTACATCGTATCTCTAATTGACTGGTTTTGCTTATTATTTTTTTTTCCGTTTTTGAAGCTGTGGAGATATAACTTTTGCCCTAGTGTGTGCTCCCTGAATCCCTGATAGTAGAAGTTGTGGAATGTTAGTGAGGTCACGTCTTTGTTGGTAGACAGAGAGATCAATGGCTTTCAGGTGTTAATGAGATGTCTTCAAAATTTATGCCATTGTGACAGAGCTGATGGCTCCCTGCTGAACGGTTAGACATTTCTTAAATGGACAACCAAAGGTATAAATTTTCAGCCTGCATAAATTTTAGTCATCAGGCTTGGATATTCAGTAAATGTAGCAGAAATTCAGGCCTTCTCAATCATGAACTTCTTCCCCTCCACCTTCAAACTTTCGTGTCTCTCACCTCAAAGAGAAATGTTCCTCTCCTTCCCAGCTGTGCTTTTGATCCCAATTCTTATCACCTCCTCCAGGCACTCATCCATCATTTAACCCATCTCTGTAATATTTTTAACTTCTCTTCCAATGCTGCATCTCTTCAGCCTACAAATATATTTAAGCTTCTCCCATGCTAAGAAAAATTTCTTACTTGGCCCTCTTTTTCTCTCAAGTTTTTGCACTCTACTCCACCATTCCCCTTTTACTTTAAAACTTTGTGAAAGAGAACACTACCCTCTATTTATTCCTTACCAATTTTCTCTCCTTCATCCAATTGGTTTAGGGCCCACCTTGCTGTTTAAAATATTTGGGAAATGTCATTAATGATCTCCCAACTGCCAATCCATTGACCTCTTCTTAGTGTCATCCTACTTGGCCTCTCAAGCCTCTGACCCATTTCCTGACACTCTCATATTATGTCCCAGGGATCAAATGCTTTCTGGTTCTTCTTCCTCTCTGATTACTTGCTTCTAAGTTATTTTTATGAAATCCTATTTCTCTATTCCTTACTGCTAGTGTTCCTCAGATTTCTGTTCTAGGCCTTCTTTTCATTCTAATTTCATAAATTCTTCCTGGGATCCTTTATCCTCATTAGTGAATTCACCCATATTCAAATGCTCACACAACTCCCAAACTTATATCTATACAGTCTTTCCCTCTCTCCTGAACTCTAGACTAATATTGCTTTCTGCAACGATGGAAATGTTTTTCTATGCTGTGTGATACAGTAGCCTCCTGCCATATGTGGCTACCGAGCACTTGAAAAGTGGCTAGTGCGATGGATTGAATTTTTGTTTTTTTAAGTTTATTTTCAATTTCAATAGCCACATGTGGCTAGTGACTACTGTATTTGAAAACACAGCTAAATACCTTCTGTTTAAATCTCCTATTGGATATTTCCTTTTAGCTTTTCCCCTCAATATATCACAAACCAAAGTCATTAACTAATCCCTCAAATATCTTCTCTTCTTATGTTCCCCATTTTACTAAGTAGCATCATCAACTAAACACTTACCCAAATAACAAATCTCAGAGTCAGATTTGATTTTTTTTTTCTTTTCCTCAAACTGACAATCAGTTGTTTCTGCTCTGAAGATATCTGTCAAATCTGATCTCTCCTTTTACTACTAATGACTCTGCTTTCCTTCTAGAATTCATTATTAATGACTTGCAGTGCATTGTTCAATCACTTCACACACACAGACACATACACACACACGCCTAAGTTCAGGCTTGATATTTGTCATTTTAAATGCTATGACAATTCCATTTTTTTTTAAATAAGGGGATCTCTATATCCAGGAAGATAATCCTGGTTCTGAAATAGAAAAGAATAAGATATTAAAAACAACTATAAAGACATGTTGAATTATTTAGACTTTTCTATGGGCAATGTTTGTAATCCAAGCTCCCTGTTATTTCACATACCACCTGTGACACAAACTAATGTTACAATGGCAGCTGCTAATCCCTCACTTTTCCTGCCCCTTGAAGACCAACTAATAGTTTACTTCTACCCCTCCTTACCTTCTAGTGATTTGAGGAACAACTATAATGTGCAGTTAGACTGACTAACAAATATGTAGCTAGAAACCATTTTGAGGGACAGCTTCCCAGTTCTACTGAAACCATGAAACTGACCCTAACAAAAGAATCATCTTAGAGTTGTCAGTGTCAGAGCCAAGACCTCCTCATGCCACTTCACTCACAGGGCACCAGCCTCTGATGTTCTTCCCAATCCCAAGGTCCACTGTAGAATTTTAAAAGTCCGTGCAGCACACAAAGGAACAGGGATGCTCAGAGAAAGCTTAAGAATCCACCTAGGTGACACTCATGTCTCATCTTTGCTTGATATTGCTGTTCTAACTGCTTGTCTTTTTAGTTAAAAGTCAGAAATATTCTCTTGTTTAAGTGATGAGGATTAGGATTGTTACTTTTGCTTTCAGCATACCCATGAAGAGAATATCATACCTCATGGTACAGAGGACAAAGGCCAGTGTTCTCTCTTGCCTGAATAATTTTAACAATTTAATTAGTGTTCTTACCTCTGGCCTTTTCTTCTAAACTCCATCTATATACTGCCCTAGTTGTGCTAATGAAATATAATCCTTCTCTAATTTTCACTGTTTAAAAGATGAATTCCTAAATTTTTAAATAGCATACAAGATTCCCTAATAATTTGACCCTCACCTAAATGATGGCCCCAATTCATACTATCCCTCTCACCTACCCAATGTCATGAGTTTTAGGCATTTGCCAAAAATCAAAGTTCTCTGGATGGCGTACATGAGCCATAAGGAGGAGATTTCAGGAGCTCAGAGGTACTTAGAAATCAATCAAAAGTTTCATTTCAAATTTAGTCACTATATCAAATAATACTGTGCAATAAATATTTAGATAATGTCAGGTTTCAGCTCTTTTCTTGTGAGATTTATCTTTTTATTTTTCATTTGTCAAATGTTGGAGCTTACTGGACCCTCCTCTCCATTCCACAAGAAGTTTTGCCTCAAACCAGACATGTGCTTTAATGAAAGGAACTATGTAGATACATGCTATATAGCATGAATTAATCTTGAAAGCATAATGCTAATTGGAAAAAGCTAGACACAAAGGTCATATATTGTATGAAATACCCAGAGTAGGAAAAGCCATAGAGACAGAAAATAGATTTGTGGTTGTCAGTGGGTGGGGGGAAGGAAAATGGACAGTGACTGCTAATGGGTATGGGGCTTATTTTTAGAGGGGATAAAAATATTCTGGAATATAATGGTAAATTCTATAGTGCTGATGGTTGTACAACCTTGTGTATATGTTAAAAAAAAACACTGAATGTACTTTAAAAGGATGAATGTTATGATATGAATTATATCTCAAAAAAAAAAGAACCTACATATGCAACTACCATATTCTAATAGCCAAGACTGAAAACAACAGAGTTGTTCTTCCATGGGTGAATGGTCAATCCATTCACTGTGGTGTTTTCATACCATGGAATATTACTAGCAATAGAAAGGACAAACTATTGATATAATCAACCACCTGGTGAAATGCCAGAGAATTATACCTAGTGAAAAAAAGAGCCAATCCCCAGAGCTTACATACTATGTAATTCCATCTATATAAAATTATTGCAATGACAAAATTATAGAAATGGGAAATAGATTAGTGATTGATTAATCACTAGGGTTAAGAATGGGGAAGGGAGGTGTGGGAGGGAAGTGGGTATGACAATATCAGGGCAACAAGTAGGACTGTTGTGGTGATGGAAGCATTCTGCATCTTGGTTTTATCAATGTCATTATCCTGGTAGTTGATATTCTACTATAGTTTTACAAAATGTTACCATTAGGGGAAAAAAGGTAAAGGGCACAGAGGATCTCTCTGTATTATTTGCTACAATTGCATATAAATCTACAATTAACCTAAAATAAAATGTTTAATTAAAAATAACTTAATCTTGGAAGTTGGCCCCGGAAAGTATTTGCCAGTTAAAACTCAATGAAAGGATGAGAACACTCTAAGATATAACCATGGCACTTAAACTAACTGTAGAAGTAACTCAGCCTGAAAGAAAATGTCAGTGAGATTTCCTAAATACTGAGCAGGAGCGTCTGGGAATATGAGATGAAGAGAGTCAAGTCCAAGGGATCTCCCAGTGTAAAGGCCTATTTTGCTAGAATGTTTAGCTGATAAGAGAAGTTCAAAACCTCAGGGATGTTAAACTAACTTTGGAAAAGGAAACAATAGGCAGTTTTATGTGTCAAATTGGCAAGTTTACAGTCCTCACTTATCCAATTAAATACAAATTTAGGTGTTACTGTGAAAGCATTTTGTAGACATGATTAACATTCATTAGCAGTTGCCTCGAAGTAAGGAGATTATCCTAAATAATCTGGGTGGGCCTGATTCCAGTAGTTAAAGGCCTTAAAAAGCAGAATTGAGGCTTCCCTGAAGAAGAAATTCTACCTGCTGATTGCAGTTTCAGCTCATGCCCGGGAGTTCCAGACTGACCTTCCTGATGGTCTACCCTGCAGATTTTAGATTTGCCTAGCCAGCCCCTACAATTGCATAAGCCAATTCCATGCTTATGGAACCTGAATGATAGGTGGGTTTGTTGCATGTAAAAATAAAAACTCTTTTCTCATCTGAAAAATTTTTGAATACAACTCTGCAGACTCAAATTTTATCATGTTATAGCTTTAATTTATTGACTATGAGTCTATGAATTACAATAAAACTCCAACCCTGACAGGCAGTTAGAAAATGATGGTGTTAAGTTTAAAAGGACTCCCCCTAAATTTAAAGACCAAATGGGAATGAGTTGTCTAATCTTCAGTTTTGATGAGACATTATCAGGCTAGGAGATAAAGGCTGTCTTCATTGTCAAAAATAAATCTCTCTCTCTCTCTCTTCCTTGTATTCATCAAACTTCCGTTGAAAATTGGCTAAGTGTCAGGCTAGGTGCTAGATACTGAGATTAACAAACACAAATAAGCTGAGTCCTATTTTCTTTCAAGGAGCTGCTCATATCTCTCATGAAAGAAACAGACATAATTGATTAGCATAAAAAGGCCTTGCTGTAAGGAAAGAGATTAGTTTCTATCATTTTTAGAGATTCATTTCTCATTTGGGGGCAGGGGAGCATTCATGATATATCATTTGTTCATGATTTTAAGGAATCTTTAAACTATTAAAACTGCATGCCCAATAACACACTTGACACCAAAGAACAAACTGTGGCAAATTCTTTTGCATTGTTAACATTCTTTACTCACTAACTATGCATTCTCTGCTGATAACATTAGAGGATTTATTTTACTAAAGTAAAATTTATGGAATTATTCCCTTCTGACACCTCATCTGTCCTTTCTCTCTGATCATACTTTCTCACACAATGCAGTGATAAGTTCATGTTTGGATGGCAATGTAGTGGGCCCTGTTACATGCAACCTCTCTTTAGGTTTTGATTTTACCTGTATTTTAGCTGCAAAAACTCTTATCTGATGTTCAAAAATGACTTTGTGTTTTTTTTTTCATTGTATTTGTTGTATGATTTTAAACCAGCAGAAGAGTTTCTTTTTTTTTTCTATGCCAGTTTTGTTGATATCAAAGTTAAGACCCCATAGCTTTTATTAAGGGTCATGACTTTACTTTTTTAGTGACTTTTCAGATTGATTAAGCATGATGCTTAAGAGAATGGCTTTGGGGATAGTATGGCAGGCTTATACCGCTTGAGTTTCAGTTTCCCTATCTGTGAAACAGATAATAATAATAATAAGTATGAGATGATTAAGTGAAATGACCATGTAAAGTGCTTAGAAATATACCTAGAATGCAATAAATACTCTGTGAATCTAAGCTATAGTTATATTATCCCAGCAGCATTGTAGAAGTACCTATCTTGGTTATATCATATGAGTCATATAAAGCTAACAAGTAGATGGAGTTTGTAGGAAGGCAGGCAGCTCATCATTGCTAACAAATATCTTAACTGTGTAAACTTATCTAATCTTTACAAAAATCTATAGATAAATTCCACTTATCATTTTTAAAACATTCACTTCCTTATGGTCTGCTTTACTTACCACACACATTTATATAATCTGCAAAGGCATGTCTAGCTCTGCATTGCACAAATAAGTTGTTCTCAAAGAAACAGGAATGTTCTCAAGATCAAAATCTCAAATGTGAAAGAGCTCAAACTGAAACTGTGGTCCTTTTGGTTCTCAGTTTTCTATCATATCTCATTTATTTTGTCTAAATCAAGAATTCATGTTCTTTGATAATTAAGAATTTGAGTTTAACAAAAACATCCCCATTTTTTAGTAACTTCTTTTCTAATATGCCTCCCCAATGAGTGGAGATGTCCAGTCTGTGCCCTGGTCAAACCTGCCTGAGATGCACTCCCTCTTCTGTACAAGCAGCTCAGTCACTGGTCTTTCATGACAGAATTCAACACTCTTATCTTCCATAAAGCCCTCCCTGATCACCCTAGTCTGAACATCTACTATTCTTTTGTATCCACCTTCCTGGGCATTTATCCTATGCTCTCTTTTACTGTCATTTACCTTTTATGCTCATGCTTACCTCTTCAGTTTGACTGTTAACGTCCTCATGCAGAGGCATCATAACCTTGCACAGTACCTGGCTCAAACAGGTACACAGTTGTTTGATGATGATGATGGCGATATGATGGTGGTGATGATAGCAATACTTACAATAAAATCTCTAATTAACCTCATTGGTGTTCTTTCCATGGCTGTGATCCCTGTTCTTTCCAGTTGGTCATTGATAATTCACCTGTTCAATTGTATTCACTCATTTGACTCAGAATATTTCTGGAGAGTCTTCTACAGGCTACCTATCTAGGTAATAGGGTTATGAAGACAAAGAAGTTCTGAATTCCAGAACTTACATTCTAATGGAAGAGACAGACTTAAAAACAAACATGTACAATGACATATTTCAGGTGTTATAATATGAATATTATTGGGATGGCAAAAATGAGGGAAAGATTCCTAATTTATTTATGAGGGGAAATGTGGGTTCAAGAAAAACTTCAGAGAAGATGAAAGGTTTGAGCCAACTCTTAAAAGATGAGTAAATGAAACCAACCTACTTACATTTGCTTTTTTCTGCTATTGGCAGCAAATATGTCCCAAGGCATGAAAAGACCACTAGTTTAAAGTGCCTGGAGCTAAATCAGAACTGGGAATTTTGACCTTCAATGACTAGAATAGGATCTAATTTAAGGAAACAAGTGATCTGTTATTTGAAGAAATTACTGTGAAATGACGTGAAATTGTGTTGAGATCATTGTGGCCTGCTCTTGCAGAAAAGAGGCCTCATCTTTGCCACTGTGTGAGATTCCAAAGAGCTCATAACAAAAAAAGACTTGCTCTGCATGCATTTGAGACGTTCAGAAAAGCTATGTCTCATTGTACATTAGTAAGCAAAATCTCTACATAACTAATACCTTATTCAACACATTTATTGAGAACCTAATCTGTGCCAGGTACCATGACAGGAGCTGAGGGCTGTAGCAATGAACAAAACTGACACAAACCATTACCCTCCTAAAGCTTATGTTCTAGCAGGAGGAAATCAACAGTAAGCAAATAAATAGGTAAATTTTATAGTACATTAGAAAGGGAAAGTTCTATGGAGAAAAATAAAACAGAAACAGAGAAGGGAGGTAGGGAGTATTGGGTGGGGGTAAGAAGTTGCATTTTTAAATAGGCTGATTAGAAAAGGTCTCACTCAGGGGCTTCCCTGGTGGCGCAGTGGTTGAGAGTCCACCTGCCGATGCAGGGGACACAGGTTCGTGCCCCGGTCTGGGAGGATCCCGCGTGCCGCAGAGCAGCTGGGTCCGTGGGCCATGGCCGCTGAGCCTGCGCATCTGGAGCCTGTGCTCCGCAACGGGAGAGGCCACAACAGTGAGAGGCCCACGTACTGCAAAAAACAAAAACAAAAACAAACAACAACAAAAACAACAACAACAAAAAGAAAAGGTCTCACTCAGAAGGAGGCAATCAAGCCAAAATGTGAAAGAGACAAAGGCTCAAGCAATGTAAATATGCAGAAGAAGAGAATTCCACATTGAGTAAACAGCATGTACAAATGCCCGGAGGTGGGACTATGCTTGGCCCAGTTAAGGAACATCAAGGAGGCCAAAGTGGCTGGAATGAAGTAAATGAGGGGAAGAATATGAGATTAGTGAGGTAACTAGGGGACAGACTCTGTAAAGCTTTCACATTTTTGTAAGTATATTACCGTTAACTCTGAGTGACATGGGGAACCATTGAAACTTTAAAGCATGATCTGTCTTACATTTCAGTGGGATAATCTAGGTTTCTGTATTGAGTATATTCTTTGGGGGAGCAAAGGTAGAATTAGAGAGAACAGTTAGGAGATGGTTTTCTGTAATCCAGGTGAAAAATGATGTGGCTTGGTCCAGGATGGTAGTGGTAGATAGTAATGAGAAGAGGTCAGAATCTGAATATAGTATGAAGAAAAAGTCAACATGATTTGCTGATGGATGAGATTTTTGACAGGAGAGAAAGGGAAAAGTAAAAGATGACTCCATGGTTTTGACCTGTCTATTTGCCATTAACTGGGACGGGGAAGACTATGGGAGAAGCAAGTTCTGAGGTAAGATAAAATTTTGGACATGTTATATTTAAGATATTTATTGAATATTCAAGTAGGATGGGTATCAGAGACTAGAAGTTAGAGGGAGAAATCCATACTGCAGACATAAATTTTTGAGTCATCAGCATGTATCTAAAGTCATGAGACTGGATGAGATCACCAAAGAAACAAGTTTAAATAGAAAAGAGAGTCCTGGAGTTCCATGATACTTAGAGTTTGTGAATAGGAGAAGGAATTAGCGAGAGAGTCTAAGAGAGAGTGGCCAGTGAGGTAGGAGGGAAACCAGGACTGTGTGGTGTTCTGGAAGCCAAGCAAAAGAGTTACCGAAGGAGCCGTCAGCTGTATCAAATACTGCAATGGATCAAGGTGAATGACTATGGAGAATTGATCATTGCACTTAGCATCATAGCAATCATTGGTGACTTGATAGGGACCATTTTCATTGTGGAACAATGGGAAAGAAAGCCTGATTAGATTGGGTTTGAGAGAGAACATGAGCAGAGAAATTGGATACAATAAGTATACACAACTCTTCTAAAGAAATTTCTTTAAAGCAATCAGAGAAATGGAACTGAAGTTAGAGAGTATGATATTGTTTTTTTGTTTATTTGTAAGAAGATAAAAATATTATATCCCCATAATCTGTATAACTTCATTATCTTTATTGGAGGAATAAAAACTACATGCCTATTGTAAGCATAGACTAAAATGTGGGTACCTATATTGTTGTGCTCCTCTATAAGAAGTTAAATGTTGCCAGAGATAGGATTCTTTCAGGAGAAAATTTTCCTTAATCTAACTAAGGTATCAATCAGAATAGTTTGACTTAAACCAAACTGTAAAATCATGAGCTGGGAAACTGGAAACCAAAGTAAAGATTCAAAAGCAATATTGATTTACTCTTACAAGAACATTGCCAGTTTAATAATTAATATAATAATTTGGTGGCCAAATTATGAAATTTTGATCATTTAAGACTTCATGTTTAGTATAAGGATTATGCTTAGAAAAATCACAAAATATAGGGCTAAAATCAACTTTGAAGATGATTTAACTTCATGTGTACATTTTAACAATTGGTAACTTCAACTAGAGATTAAAATGACATAACTGAGATCAGAAAACCAGTTAAACAAGTCCAGGACAAGAAACCAGCTATTATGGTTCCAAGTAAGGAAGGGCCCATCCTGCTATGTCTCAGGCTCATTTCAATCTGGGAGAATACCCTGCCAATGTCTAAAAAACAGACATCTGTATTAGTTTATATGTTAATTTTCCACAAAAAACAAACATTATAAGAAAAATCTGCTAATTTAGCTGGTAAATGGTGAGGTTAAAACCGTCTCTTTCCCATTCAGTCTGCAGCTGAAAGAAATAATTAATGCCCAACAACTCTGATTCATTCAGTATGTACTCAGAAAGCACCTTCTGCATGCCAAGCTCCATAGAGGCATCTAAGAGGAATATGATGAACTCTAAGCTTCCCCAGGGCTTAGTGTCATTTGTAGCAAGGGGAAGGGAAAGGGACTGACAGTTTATGGATCAGGCACCTCCAGGTACAATTTCTTCGTGAATCTCACCATAGCTATGTGGAGTAGGGATGGTCATTCCCTTTTTACAGAAAAGGAAACTGGGGTTAAGTTGCTCAAAAAGTCAGAGCTCTACAGTACAGACATTGCTGAATGTAGGGATCATATTCTTTCCATGTATACCCAGTGGGGAACTGAAGCCTGTTTTATTTACAAGGTAGCGTGGGAGATTTTGTCATCTAAGAAACCACAGTCTTGAGGGACTAAAAAGAAAAAGTGAGGGAAAAAATTCTCATAGAATGCAAGAGGACCTTTCATATGTCTTGACCCAGTAGCTCAGAGAGGGGGGTGATATACTGTCCTCTTGGGTCTGTGTAGGATAGAGGAGGGGAAGAAGATAAGGGAAGGTCCTATAGTTAGAGGTGGGTTGTTCCAATCCAGGAAACTAAACTAATTTCCCCAATGCCACAACACTATATGGGCATTTTAAAAGAATTTGGTGATGAATTTCAGCTAAACTCTATGTTTGGAACAGTGGAACTTTAATAACTTGAGGAAAAATGGATTCAAACAAATGAATAAAAGTATAATGGTGGAAAACATACATCTAGGAATCAGAATACCTAGATTTTCGTTCTAACTCTGACACTTATAGATTTGGGAATTGTGGAAAGTCACTTAAGTAGGCTGAGCCCTAATTTCCTCATCTTTAAAATGAACAAAATGATAAGTGCTACTTTACATAGTTCTTGAGAAGAACAAATGGGATAGTGCATATAAAAAATAGATAGTGAATATAGTGTTTTAAAAACTCTAGAATGCCATACATCCTAAAATACAAACCTTAGTTATCATCATTCTTATAAGTATTCTTAAATTTCTAAATGCAATATAAGATAGCTTAAATATACCAGGGTATCCAGAGTTTTTATTTACTTCCCTTGGCTTTGAGAACCTTTGGTATTGGGTGACCTAGAATCACAAGATCTAGTTACATTCTTGGGCCACTTCAAAGAATCCCTGGTTCTCAGAAGTTCTATAGCCCTTGGAGTAAACAATAAATCTTGGGATGCTTCAAACTAAATGCAAATTCCCAGGTACTCTCCAGTGCCAGACCTAACAGGGAACGTTGGATTATATAGGCTTTAGAAAATGTGGTAGTATTTTTGGAGTACTGTGAGTCAGTCATCAAGACTACACTGAAAGTGAAAATGAAAATATGCTTATACAACTACCAATGTGTTGAGCCTTGAACATAGGTCACTGTACTTGATTATGTACCGATGGCCCCTTGAAAACGTGGAATTTTTAATCTACCAGCTAAGCAATAGATGTTCCTTGGAACTAATATGAAGGAAGTGATCAGTAGAAATATCCTTAACATGTTGAGATCTTGCATGGAATTCTAATTCATTTGCTTATTTTGCACATGAATCTCATTTAAAATCTACAGTACAGAAGATCGACGTTTATTTTACTAGGAATGTGAGAAGATTTAATTAGAATCGTGGCTCACGATTTCTTTAAATTGAATTATTCTTTGTCTTTATTGTTTCCCACCTCATTATCGCATTCATGATTGCAAAAGATGGAAAAGAAATTGTTCTGATTTAATGCATTGAAGTTACAGAGGGATTTGATAGTCGGAGTTCTCCTTTAGCTTCTTGTAATTGAAATAGATTTGCACTAAATATACACCGTTAACAATTTAAATGAAATACCTTTTATTAGCTGAGAACAATTTCCATGGGACCAAGTTCAGCCTACACCTTTCTGACTTTGTGGGAAAAGAATTTGATTAAAATTGACCAGCTAGGTGGGATTGCCCTTTAGAGCTATGGAACATTCTAATGAAAAACCCATTTGCTGGGGACTATCTGCTGGTGAGCAGTAGCTGATTGGAATTGACTGTGTGGTTTCAGCTGAGGAGCTGCTCTCTGTGTGTGAAAAATGGAACAGGGAAGCAGAAACAACCTTCATGGGCTAAAGTTGGCCAAGTGAGATTGTGGTTACCTTGGTCAGGAATTGCTTAGTCACCAGTAACAGAAACCCACTGAAAGTTACTTTAATACAAATGAGGCATTAATTGCTAAGAAAGATGCTTTTCAGAGCAAGGAGGATAGCCAGCCTCACAGGTGGCTGGAACCAGAGGTTGGACAAGAGCCAAGGCAGCCTGACTGCTTGTCAGCTTGTCTCCACATCAGTCCTTGGAGTCACATAGCCTTTTATTTTTGCTTCTCTCTGCATATATGCTTCATTTTTTCTCTCTGAAGACCAGCTTTCCCTGCTCACTTTTTCATGGGCCCAATACAGCCATCCCAGATAAAAACTAGTGGAGCCAAGTCCTAGAGCCATTTTTTGTTCTGATTAAATTTTTTGGAGTTTGAGGCCCACTTAATTCCCTTTGGAGCTGGTAGTATAGTCTGGCCTTAAGGATCCCTGGAATTCTGAGTGAGTCCCAGAACTCCAGTGAGCAGAGAAGCTTTGAGGACTGGGCCCTAAGGTATTGGCAAGGGCTTGGTTAGGAAGAATCCTGGGAGAAATTGAGAGGTCAACCGGTATTCTTGGCTTCCTCGCTTATCTCCATCTGGATGCTGCCCTTAGACTGTCCAAAGCTTTCTTCTCTGATCACCATCTTCTTTCTTTGTCAGCAGTAGAACTTTCTGCAGACTCATTTCAAGTATCCCCATTGCTATTTGTACCTTCCTAGCTATGAACTCTCATTTATTCAGCTATGGTCTGAATGACACCATCTAGCAAACATGGAACCCCTCACAGTCAACAAAGGGTACTTGTTTTCAAAAGGACTTTAAGGAGTGACTCAAATAATGAGAGTGCCAGATAGTAGGCAAGAGGCATTTGACGTCAGGAAGGTCTTAATGTAAAACATAATTCAGAAAGATTTGTATTTGAGTTCCAACTTCATTACTTTGGGTTGTGAGAACCTGGAAATTTGCTTGGCATCTCTGTTCTTGCATTTTTAATGGTCTCATTTCTACTTGCCCCATAGAGTTGCCATATTAAGTAAGATAAGGTATGCAAGTATGTAAAGTACCCAGAAGTCATAGGATTTCAGTGAATGATAATCCTTCAATCACCCGCCCCCACCCTTCACTCAAATCTCATGTCCTTCACTCAAATCTCATTACAAAAATAGTTGCCTTAGAGTAAAATCAACACTCTGTGGGCATCTCTAGAAATACTACCGGCTCCTCTCTCTGGGGCAGGTATTTCCCACTCTTTTATGCACAGATCAAGACAGGATATCACACTCTTCCAATAAAAGGCATACTTAATTACAACTTTCAAGACAACAAAGAGGCACTTTGGATCTAAAAGGTGTGTACTAGAATCATGGATCAAGGAAAGCATGGGGACACATTTCTAGTGGTTTAACCTTTTAACCCTGGAAGCCTCTTTTTTATATAGTTATATTAATTTATATATAATCATGCCCCAAACGTGGCCATAATCAGGAAGATAATAATCTTATTAACAACTGCTACATTTTTGCCACGGCCTTTGTATTGACCATATCAAATATTTCACATGTTATCTCACACAAAACTTTTGGAGTCATTATCCCATTTTACAGAGAAGGAAACTAAGACTCAGAGGTGTTCAGTAACCTGACGGAGATATGACTATATTGAAAGATACAAGGATTCCAACTCCAAAGATGATGGTTTTAACTACTTAAACTATGTTGTGCTGGGCTCTCCTGCTTCTGTGCAGCTTTCATTGTCCCTGTTCCCTGTCACAGTGGTCACAAAGTTCCCTGGCAGTTCCAGCTTCCCATAAACCCTCGCCATGCTGGATTCCTTGGAGAATCTGCAGCCCCACAGCTGAGATCCAAGCCTCATCCATTCCATAGGTCTGGGCCCCTGCTATTTAAAGTGTGGCACCACAAAGTGTGGCAGAGAAGGGGAATTCATTCATTTAAGGTAGTAACAGAGGGGCACTGGGTCTTTAACTAAGGTAAAAGAGAGATTTCAAGTATCTCTTTAATATAATGCTCTTAAGTTGCATTGAGGTGGGTGAAAATAGGAGGGCAAGCTGTCTCTGATGCTGATCAATCAATGGCAATAGACCACTTTTAATTTTTTGAGGAATTCTATGATTTAGAGATGCTGTCAATGGTCAGCAGAATAGGCAAGTTTCCCAGACCCCACTCCATCACTCCTCCCTCATCACAGCCTTGATCAGAGGCCACAGAAGAACTTCGAGCTGGGAGGCAGGCCCATGATGACCCAGGAGAATGAAGGTTGGCTCCCAAGGCTGCTGAGACTAGTGCTCACATGGCTCAGCTAGAGAAGGCTAGAAATTCAGAGAGAGTTCTGCATGATGTGACTGGACTCTCAGTGCATCACTGGGCCCTGGAATGATTAGAGTGGTTCTTGGGAGTGGGATATCCTCCGGGAAAGACAGATAAGGTATAGGGTTTGGAGAGGGCTTCATCATCATATATGTTAAGAACCATTTTTTCCTTGGTTATAAAACTAATATGTGTTCTGTTATAGAAAATTTGGAAAACACGAAAAGGTCCATAGAGGAAATCAAAGTGGCCTGTAACCCCATTAGCCAGAATAATTATATATTGGGTTATATTTCCTTTCAGATATACACTTTTTTTTACACTTAATATCGTTCATGTTCACTAGTAAATATTGTAAAAAACATGATTTTTTTTAAACATCTTTATTGGAGTATGACTGCTTTACAATGGTGTGTTAGTTTCTGCTGTATAACAAAGTGAATCAGTTATATGTACACATATGTGCCCATATCCCCTCCCTCTTACATCTCTCTCCCACCCTCCCTATCCCACCCCTCTAGGTGGTCACAAAGCACCGAGCTGATCTCCCTGTGCTATGTGGCTGCTTCCCACTAGCTATCTATTTTACATTTGGTAATGTATATATGTCCATGCCACTCTCTCACTTTGTCCCAGCTTACCCTTCCCACTCCCCATGTCCTCAGGTCCATTCTCTACGTCTGTGTCTTTATTCCTGTCCTGTCCCTATGTTCGTCAGAACCTTTTTTGTTTGTTTGTTTTCTTTAGATTCCATATATATGTGTTAGCATACAGTATTTGTTTTTCTCTTTCTGGCTTACTTCACTCTGTATGACAGACTCTAGGTAAAAACTTGATTTTAATGATTGCTCCATGTAAATGTGCACAGTTCTACTTATGTAAGATTATTAAATTGATCATTTTGGTGATTTCTAATTTTTAGCTATTAAAATATCTCTCATGACTATTCTTTAACAAAAGTTTTTGACTATCTGTCATTATCTCCTTAGGATAAACTCTTAGAAGTGGGATTATAGAGTGAAAGGTGTGATTATTTTTGAGGTTTCTGATATATATATATATATTGCTGTTTTGCTTCTAATTTGCAACTCCAACTGCCGAGTTAGTTAGTGCCCATGGCAGCCTTATTAGATGAAGCAATCAGTATGCTTTCAGTTACAAGTAATAATAATAATAACTAGCTCAAACTGGCTTAAACAGAAAGGAGATTTATTGGCTCATGTAACTGGAGGGTCACAGCTTCATTCTTCTTTCCCCCAGATAGTTTCATCCTCAGTCTGATTTCCTTGCAGTTAAAAGATGGCTGCTAGTGATGTGCTGGTTCTTTTACAACTAAAGAAGAAAGTCCCACAACTATTGATAAAAGACATTCTGACTGGCCATGTTGGGCTAGGAACTCCAAACAATGGGGCTGGGGACATCCTGTTACCCTGATGGGCACTATTACTCAGAGAGCAGCCCAGGAGCAGAGTGAGCATCAGACCCACCTTGCCATTTTGTTGCTCATGACAGCCAAGGTATGTAATGGGCATTAGCAAGGCAACCACTAGGTCCTTTACATCTTGTTAAATATTGTCAGTTTTAAAACTTGACCAATATGATAGACAAAAATGGCATTCCAATGCTGTTTTTCTTTGCATTTCTTTGAATACTATTGAGGTTTAATATATTAAAAAATGTTTATTGGCCATTTCTATGTCTTCTTTAGTAAACTGCTTCTTCAGGTACTTTTCCCAATGAAATCCATTCTCTTACAGGTTGTAAAATCATACTTAGGAGCTTGAACATGCAAAGCAGTGGCTTTCATCCTGGTTGTACATTAAGCTCATCTAAGGAGTTTCAAAAAATATGACATCATAACCCCACCTCCAAAGACTCTGATTTAATTCCTATGGAGTATGTTTTAAAATCTGCCCTGGAGATTTAATCTCCAAGGATTGAGACATGCTAACCTTTTGAACTACCCTTCCTCAAACCTACCTATATCATCTTCACATTGAACTTAAATTCTGCTTCTTTTATAGATTACTCTGGACTCCTACAAGGTAACATAAGTAGCTCCAGTAAAGTGCAGCACTTATTCAAACACTGGAAGAAACAGACCGAGATGAATATTCATGACCACTTAGTATACATAAGTCAAGCAATCAGAAGCTTCTCCAGCAGGGTCATTGCAGCAGTGCTTAGACTCACTGGAATCATTATTGGTCCCTTCCTTTCTGATTAAGGGGAAAAGTTAAAGATGTCCCTAAGAAACCCAACCCAGGAACAGTATATTTGTAAAAACAAGGAGCTAAACAGAAATGTGTTCCTGTTAAAAAGCAGAAACATATTTACTTCTACCTTGGTTGTTTATGGCATTGCAGTTGTACTACAAAAACAAATGCGGTTATGCTTGGTTTATTCCCACTCCTAAAGAGCCCAAGGAAATGTGAGCAGACATTTCTTTTAACAAATGACAGTGCTTCTATTAAGCTGCTATTCTGCATGCATCTGCCTTCTCCATGTTTGGGGAATATCAGGGTACTTGTTATTCCCAGGATGTATTAAGTCAATGAAATCATATGAGAAACTTTGCTCCTTCCAACATTTTACTGACAAACTGGTTGGATTTTTCTTTTTAAATCAGAAATACCTCACTGCTTCAAATCATCAATCAGGAGAAATTGCTTTGTAAATGTTTCCTTTCTTGGTCATAAGTAAGATGTGCTTCCTCCTTCAGTGTTCAGGAGGACTACTAAGGCTTTTGAGTATTAACAGGAAGGCTAGCATCCCATCCCAATGGTTCCTGCCATTTCCTCTAAGTGTTTATTTGATAAATCATCATGTATGCTGTATACATCCATCACTGATTGATCATCTTTAATTATCTCACTCAGTCTTCTTATAGATTTTTCCATAGTGTTTGCTAATGTTTTATTTATCAAATTATAAAAAAAATTTAGCATTTTAAACAAACACATAAACACCGTCTGTGCAAAATAGTTGCAACTATTAATAGACAGAAATAACCAGCACTGAGGCATGGTAGACTTGCTGGCATTTGACAAGCGCTTTTATCGTCCTCAGAAAAAGTGACAAGGCAAATGTATTTTAAGGGAAGGCGAGACAAAAATAGGGCATTTAGAAAGCCCTCTCTTGTATAAGGCAGAACTTGTACTTTATACATTTTTAACTCAAACTTGTATACCTGCTTGTCCAAAAGGTATAATGGAAATTCCTAAAGGACTTTATTATTCTAGCAGCCTAATTTTACCTACCAAGCACAGAGCAGTATTCATTTAATGGAAGGAAGTCTTTTTTTTGCCTTCTTGAGAGTTAATAATACAAAATGCAGATTTTTGAAAAATATAATCAGTCCCCAAGGAAGTTGTTCCCATCTTCATAATTTGCAAATCCAGCAAAATGCAGCAAACTGTGCGGTTTAGCAATGAGGGAAAAATCCCAACCCTCAAAGAGGCAACAGAATATTACTCTCTGAGAATTCAAATGTCCAAGAACTGGTAAAGATATGACTGAGATTTTTCTTGTCAGGCAGACAAGAAGAAAAGGTCATCAGTGTCCCAGGTGATAGTCAATACAGTATTTTCCTGAAGTGGAAAGTACGAATAAACAAAGTTCTAGAATAGGCTAGTGCAACTATGCCCCAAAAGACACTGGGTGGGCCCCAGGCTATTACTGGAGGCACTTCAACTCCTTCTCCGTCTTCCTAGATAGATGCATCCCCCTCCTCTTACATGTCCCCTGTCCTCTTTGTAGGTAGAAAAGTATAGGAGAAAGAGCAACAGCTTATGAACCAAAATGAACATGGTACAAATCTCCATCACAAACACACCATGTAACCTAGAATAAGTTATTGCGTTTTGTTGTTGTTGTTGTTGTTGTTGTTTGTGGTACGCGGGCGTCTCACTGTTGTGGCCTCTCCCATTGTGGAGCATAGGCTCCGGATGCACAGGCTCAGCGGCCATGGCTCACGGGGCCAGCTGCTCCACGGCATGTGAGATCTTCCCGGACTGGGGCACGAACCCGTGTCTCCTGCATCGGCAGGCGGACTCTCAACCACTGTGCCACCAGGGAAGCCCAGTTATTGCGTTTTTGACTCAATTTCTTCAATAGCAAAATGAACATAAATTGAAATAGGTGCTTAAACAATATAAAGGAAGGAAGGAAGGAAAGAAGGGAGGGAGGAAGGGGAAGAGAGAGAAAGAAACCGTGAGAGATGGGGGAGAGAAAGGAAATGAGAGGAGGGAGGGTAAGAGGGAGGGAGGAAGGGAAGGAGAGAGGGGTAAGATGGATGTTATCATTAGGATCAAATGAAATAATTTCTCCACCAATTTTGTTCTGTATTTGCCTATCTGTTCCCATTTCCTTCAGCCTCTCTCAGACTCTCAGCTCTGCTCCCTTTACCATCATCCCAGGGCATTGACAACACACAGTCAAAGCTCCCAACATAGGAAGGACCTCTCAGCTCTGGGACTGCTGATCGGCATGGCCAGGTAAACATTCATAGCACAGCATGGAGATGACATATGGCATTGGTCGGTTTGAACCTGATTAACTTTACTATTGTCTGTCTTCATTGTAGGGAAGGTTGAGCATCAAAATACGGTTAGCAAAGCCTGTTAGTAATCCACCTGTTGTAGTTAGGATTTTATTTAATCCTCCCTCCCTAACTAAAGTTTATTTTTAAGTTACCATTTTGTGCTCTACTGAGGAAGAGAAGTAAAGCATAAAACAAAAAAGACTTCAAGGTTTTTCTGGGAGGGTTGGTCTGCAGGGAAAATAGGGACAGTAAAAGATAATAACTAATATTTATTGAGCACTTACTAAATACCATTTGGTTTGTTAAATGATTTATATATTTTATCTCATTTAATCATTTTAACAATTTCACAAGTAGCTATGAGGCACAGAGAGGCAATGGAGGCACAGAAAGATTAAGAAGTGTCCTCAACTAGACCTTGAGCCAGGAAATGTGGAGTTGAAATTTAAACCTAGACATTCTGATTCCAGAATTCTTGAGCTTAATCTTTATTCTGAGTGTGGGCATGGGCTTAGAGTTGAACAGACAAAGATTCAAGCATTGGCCCGGCTGTATAAAGGCTGAGTAACATTGACTATGACACAAACTTTGTGAAACTTCATTTCTGCATTTGTTAAATGGAGATACTAACAGAGATTTGCATCAGAGTTCTGGCTGAATGTTCCTACCATGCCAAGGTAGGAAACCCTTGGCATGGAACTTGATATAGAGTAACATTTCAGTAAATGTTAGCTATGAAGGATTTCATTTTATTATTCAGGTAACAGAAGTAGCAACAGTAGTTTGTTTTAATTTACTAATGTTTTCACATTCATCACAACATAGGCATGATTGACACTGGTGCAAATATTTATATATATATATATATATATTTTTAATTTAATTTATTTTTTTATAAAGCAGGTTCTTATTAGTTATCTTCTTTATACATATTAGTGTATGTATGTCAATCCCAATCTCCCAACTCATCCCACCACTACCCCCTTTATATTTCATTCTAAATGTTGTCTTACTTTGGCAAAAATGAATTATATTCTGAAAACTTCGGATGCATTAGAATGAAATGGTTTCTGCTGTTATGATAAATTTATGACTGGGATTTAAAAATCACCCCGGGGGATGGAAAAAGATATTCCATGCAAATGGAAATCAAAAGAAATCTGAAAGAGCAATACTCATACAAGATAAAATACACTTTAAAAGAAAGAATGTTAGAAGAGACAAGAAAGGACACTACATAATGATTAAGGGATCAATCCAAGAAGACATAACAATTATAAATATATATGCACACAACATAGAAGCACCACAATACATAAGGTGAATGCTAACAGCTATAAAAGAGGAAATTGACAGTAACACAGTAATACTGGGGGACTTTAATACCTCATTTACACCAATGGACAGATCATCCAGACAGAAAATTAATAAGGAAACACTAGCTTTAAATGATGCAATAGACCATATAGATTTAATTGATATTTATATGACATTCCATTGGAAAACAGCAGACTACACTTTCTTCTCAAGTGCACATGGAACATTCTCCAGGATAGATCACATCTTGGGTCACAAATCAAGCCTTGGTAGATTTAAGAAAATTGAAATCATATCAAGCATCTTTTCCAACCACAACACTATGAGATTAGAAATCAATAACAGGGAAAAAATGTAAAAAACACAAACACATGGAGGGTAAACAATACATTACTAAATAACCAAGAGATCACTGAAGAAATCAAAGAGGAAATCAAAAAACACCTAGAGACAAATGACAATGAAAACATGATGATCCAAAACCTATGGGATGCAGCAAAAGCAGTTGTAAAAGGGAAGTTTATAGCAATACAATCCTACCTCAAGAAACAAGAAACATCTCAAATAAACAATCTAAAGTTATACCTAAAGGAACTAGAGAAAGAAGAACAAACAAAACCGAAAGTTAGTAGAAGGAAAGAAATAATAAAGATCAGAGCAGAAATAAATGAAGTAAAAACAAAGAAAGCAATAGCAAAGATCAATAAAACTAAAAGCTGGTTCTTTGAGAAGATAAACAAAACTGATAAACAAATATTGTATATTAACTCATATATGTGGAATCTAGAAAAATGGCACTGATGAACTGCTTTGCAAGGCAGAAATAGAGACACAGATGTAGAGAACAAACGTATGGCACCAACAGGGAAAGTGGGGAAGTGAGGTGGTGATGGTGGGATGAATTGGGAGATTCAGATTGACATACATACACTAATATGTATAAAGTAGATAACTAATAAGAACCTTCTTTATAAAAACTAATAAAATAGAAAAACAAAATAAAAATAAAATAAAATAAAAATCATCCTGAACAGAAGTAGACTGTGTACAGTAATAAATTGCTACCCTGTTATCCTGTTCCTTAATCCAATCTAATCCTTGTTGTTTCGTCCAGGTCATTAAGAAACTGTATCTGAAAGGCTCAAAGGAAAGCAATATTGTGGAAAAAATTAAAGTTCAAAATTCATATACTAAGATTCTTTTCACTCACAGACTTGAAGCAAATACATGCTTTGGTTCTGCATGTTGGATATACACAGCAACCCTTGAGTTTTCTTTGGAAAGGGATAAGCTACAAAATAATAGCTCCATGAGGAAACAACCTTAAGATGGTGCCAACTCTATCAAATCAAGTTTCATAACTATGTACTATTTATTGGCTTTGAGCTAGCAGGTTGAGTAAAATGCAGAAAACTAGTTGAACACTTTTTCTTCCTTTTAATGATGTGTTGAAAAGCATTCCCTGTTCTCATAAATATCCCCAATCATCATGTCTGAATAATGTTTCAACTCTGCAATTTGAACAATTTCCTAAGATGTTTCTGATCAATGTATATTGTTTTCATACCAACTGATTCTAAAGAGCTCTCAGTAGTTTTCATCTTCATCAAAAAGTCCTGTAGGTGGGAAAAACTAAGACTTCCAGGAGTGAAGTACAGGTAAAGAGAGCAGTGAAAGGAATAGAAAGCAGAGTCAGAGAGGATCCTGGGAACAGTGGCTGCCGAAGGGTGTATAGGGGAAGAAAAGTGGGGTGGTTTCCCTAACTGCTAGCCCCTTCCCAGCCTCTTTAAAGGGCATATGACCCCAAGAAAAAGAGCGAACAACCTTTCCTTTCTTTCAGACCACGTGGAAGCTAAAAAGGCTCTTTCTTTGAAAAAGTTTTTGTGGTTTCAAGAATGCTCTGTTTTCATCTTATAATATTTAAGACAAAAAAAAGGAGGAGGTGGGGGAGATGATGATACAGGATCTTTTTCCCACTTGCCAACAAAGTAAACCCTCCTAAGTTATTTTTGATACTCAACAAAAACAGAAGATAGTGACTGAAGGAAAGAGAGTGAGAGTGCATATGAGAGAGAAGGTAAGAGAGGAGAGAGAGAGACAGAGAAGAAACAGAGATATGGAGGGAAGGGGAGAGGGAGAGACAGGCCCAAAAGACAATCACAGTTGAAATCCTTTCCTATCCTGACTGATGGATGTTTTCAGTGGCTATTCTATCCTACACATTAAGTAAGCCTCCAAAGTAACTCCCCACACCCTGCACTGTTATGCTGGTCATAACACACCCTTTGGGCCAGTCTAGGAACTAGCTACATGCACTTTAGCGTATTGCCAAGAAAATCAGGATGACGGATTCTTTATGTGTCATTTCTGGAGCAGAAGCTTATTTTTAAAAACAAATTTAAGAGTCACTGATTATTTTACTTGCAAACAAAGCATATGCATTATGGACACTTGTATTCTGAAGCAGAATTGGTGTTACTGAGAAGGAAAGTTGTCTCTTGTGTTTATGAGACTATTCCTGATGGCAAGACACAGTTATGGGAAAAAGCATTTGGATCCTGGTCTCCTCTAGAGGAGGAAGGGAAAGAGAGAGTGAGAGGAGCCATGGAAACCCTCCCCATACAAGAGACATAGGGCTTGAAGGATTCATGGATATAAATCTGTAAACACTAATTTAGGGTTGAGGAAACTACAGTCTGAATCAGAAATGACTTTTCCAAGGGCAATGTTTATTGGCTGGCATAAATAGCAAAAACCCTGGTTTCTCAGTCAGGCCAGTTCTTCCAAAATCACTCTCCACTTCTTAAAGAGTCTGGACCCAATGTATTTTTCTCCCTGAGTCTTTAATGCCTACCAGTATTAAGAACATGAGAATGTTCTGCACCCACTGCTGAGTTTTCCTAAGGTGCACACACGCACATGCACATGCACACATGTTCGCATGCACACACAGAAACACACACACCTAGTTTGTTCATTTCTCTTCTGTGCAATATTTTGTCTGTAAATGTACATTTGAAGAGGGGAAAGTCTTTCATGCTAATAAGCAAAATTTTCATAACAACTATTCAACATCTTCTAGAAACTTGAATCTAGAACCCTCAAAATACTTCATCTCTAGCCTTTCAAAAAGTAACAGCCACAATGTCTCCTTTTTACCATCCTTAAAATCCCATCTCCTCCATATTAGGAAATGAAATGATTATTTCTTCCAGTATCCATCCTTTGAATCTGCAACCTCATAACTACCTCTTCATAAACTACCTCACTGTGTCATTGTCAAATAAATCATCTCTATTTTATTGTGTCCACTTTATATATCTGCTTGTGACACAAACTATTACCTGCCCCCCTTCACCAGAATAGAGGAAAAGCTGCTCGCAGCTCCTTACCCTCAGATTCAGAAATTGTTTCAGGTTGTTCCCCCTCGCCTGCCTAGAAGATTTCATTCTTTGATTTTTCTGACTAATAACTTGTCTTTATAGGTTCAGGAGATTCCACAACCAGAAAATACATATGCTCCCTGTCCTCAGAGAAGTTTATGCTCAGGGGATGAGACAGATCCTTACGACTCAAATTGTGGTGTGCAGGGCTCACCACGCAGCATCAATATCACCTGGGGTCTTGTTAGAAATGAAGAATTTCACATGCCATTTCAGACCCACTGAGTCAGATTCTGCACCTGAATGAGACTTCTGGGTAAATCAAATGCACATTAAAGTTTTGGAAGCACTGTAATCAACACCAGATAAGTAAGAATAATTCAGGGTAACCTTTATCATTATCAGGCAGTGAAAGATATTTGTTATAGGAACACACAGGTGGGCACCTAACTCTGATGTGATAGGTCAAGGAGGGCTATCAAAGCTAGAAATCTGAAGGACACATTAAGGTATTGGAGATGGGGATAGAGAGAAGTGGACATACTTGAGAAAAAGTTATTAAGTGTGGGTGGTGAAGAAGGGGTTGACTCCATAAAAAGATTCTTTCTCTGATTTGGACCACAGGGTGGATGGTGGTGTCATTTCCTGAGATAGCGAACACTCTTGAAGGAGCAGATGTGTGCGGGGAGGAAATTGGATGTGTTCCATTCCAGTCCAGTGTTTGAGCTCTTAAATAAGTTCTTGTTTTCTTTTGGTTTTGTTTTGTTTCCTTGGTCTGTTGGATTTGATAATTTTATTTAAGAGTTTGGTACATACTTTTTTTTTATGTTCCCATATCTTTTTTTTTTGCATCTTTATTTGAGTATGATTGCTTTACAATGGTATGCTAGTTTCTGCTTCATAACAAAGTGAATCAGTCACACACACACATATGTTCCCATATCCCTACACCCTCGCATCTCGCTCACTCCCACCCTCCCTATCCCACCCCTCCAGGGGGTCACAAAACAGCGAGCTGATCTTCCTGTGCTATGCTGCTGCTTCCCACTAGCTATCTATTTTACGTTTGGTAGTGTATATATGTCCATGCCACTCTCACTTTGTCATAGCATACCATTCCCCCTCCCCATATCCTCAAATCCATTCTCTAGTAAGTCTGTGTCTTTATTCCTGTCTTACCCCTGGGTAAGGGGTAGACCAGCAAGGATGTCAGAAAGAAAGAAAACTACAGATTAGATTCCATATATATGTGTTAGCATACGGTATTTGTCTTTCTCTTTCTGACATACTTCACTCTGTATGAAAGACTCTAAGTCCATCCACCTCACTACAAATAACTCAATTTCATTTCCTTTTATGGCTGAGAAATATTCCATTGTATATATGTGTGACATCTTCTTTATCCATTCATCTGATAATGGACACTTAGGTTGTTTCCATCTCCTGGCTATTGTAAATAGAGCTGCAATGAACATTTTGGTACATGTCTCTTTTTGAATTATGGTTTTCTCAGGGTATATGCCCAGTAGTGGGATTGCTGGGTCATATGGTAGTTGTATTTGTAGTTTTTTGAGGAACCTCCATGCTGTTCTCCATAGTGGTATCAATTCACATTCCCACCAGCAGTGCAAGAGTGTTCCCTTTCCTCCACACCCTCTCCAGCATTTATTGTTTCTAGATTTTGATGATGACCATTCTGACCGGTGGGAGATGATATCTCATTGAAGTTTTGATTTGCATTTCTCTAATGATTAATGATGTTGAGCATTCTTTCATGTGTTTGTTGACAGTCTGTATGTCTTCTTTGGAGAAATGTTTATTTAGGTCTTCAGCCCATTTTTTGGATTGGGTTTTTTGTTTTTTTGTTATTGAGCTGCATGAGCTGCTTGTAAATTTTGGAGATTAATCCTTTGTCAGCTGCTTCATTTGCAAATATTTTCTACCATTCTGAGGGTTATCTTTTGGGCTTGTTTATGGTTTCCTTTGCTGTGCAAAAGCTTTGACGTTTCATTAGGTCCCATTTGTTTATTTATTTATTTAGTTTTAAATTTCCATTTTGCTAGGAGTTGGGTCAAAAAGGATCTTGCAGTGATTTATGTCATAGAGTGTTCTACCTATGTTTTCCTCTAATAGTTTGATAGTTTCTGGACTTACAGTTAGGTCTTTAATCCACTTTGAGCTTATTTTTGTGTATGGTGTTATGGAGTGTTCTAATCTCATACTTTTATATGTACCTGTCCAGTTTTCCCAACACCACTTAGTGAAGAGGCTGTCCTTTCTCCACTGTACATTCCTGCCTCCTTTATCAAAAATAAGGTGACCATATGTGCATGGGGTTATCTCTGGGCTTTCTATCCTGTTCCATTTATCTATATTTCTGTTTTTGTGCCAGTACCATACTCCCTTGATTACTGCAGCTTTGTAGTATAGTCTGTAGTCAGGGAACCTGATTCTTCCAGTTCCGTTTTTCTTTCTCAAGATTGCTTTGGCTATTCGGGGTCTTTTCTATTTCCATAAAATTGTGAAATGTTTTCTTCTAGTTCTGTGAAAAATGCCAGTGGTAGTTTGATAGGGATTGCATTGAATCTGTAGATTGCTTTCAGTAGTAGAGTCATTTTCACAGTGTTGATTCTTCTAATCAAAGAACATGGTATATCTCTCCATCTATTTGTATCATCCATAATTTCTTTCATCAGTGTCATAATTTTCTGCATACAGGTCTTTTGCCTCCTTAGGTAGGGTTATTCCTAGATATTTTATTCTTTTTGTTGCAATGGTAATGGGAGGGTTTTCTTCATTTCACTTTCAGATTTTTCATCATTAGTGTAAAAGAATGCCAGAGATTTCTGTGCATTAATTTTGTATCCTGTTATTTTACCAAATTCATTGATTAGTTCTAATAGTTTTCTGGTAGCATCTTTAGGATTCTCTATGTATAGTATCATTTCATCTGCAAACAGTGACAGTTTTACTTCTTCTTTTGGATTCCTTTTATTTCCTTTTTTTCTCTGATTGCTGTGGCTAAAACTTCCAAAATTATGTTGAATAAGATTGGTGAGAGTGGGCAGCCTTGTCTTGCTCCTGATCTTAGTGGAAATGGTTTCAGTTTTTCACCATTGAGGATGATGTTGGCTGTGGGTTTGTCATATATGGAATTTATTATGTTGAGGAAGGTCCCTCTATGCCTACTTTCTGTAGGGTTTTTAACATAAATGTATGTTAAATTTTGCCAAAAGCTTTCTCTGCATCTATTGAGATAACCATATGATTTTTCTCCTTCAATTTGTTAATATGGTGTATCACATTGATTGTTTTGCATATATTGAAGAATCCTTGCATTCCTGGAATAAACTGCATTTGATCATGGTGTATGATCCTTTTAATGTGCTCTTAGATTCTGTTTGCTAGTATTTTGTTGAGGATTTTTGCATCTATGTTAGTCAGTGATTATTGGCCCTGTAGTTTTCTTTCTTTCTGACATCCTTGCTGGTTTTGGTATCCGGGTGATGGTGGCCACATAGAATGAGTTTGTCAGTGTTCCTCCCTCTGCTATATTTTGGAAGAGTTTGAGAAGGACAAGTGTTAGCTCTTCTCTAAATGTTTGATAGAATTTGCCTGTGAAGCCATCTGGTCCTGGGCTTTTGTTTGTTGGAAGATCTTTAATCACAGTTTCAATTTCAGTGCTTGTGTTTGGTCTTGTTCATATTTTCTATTTCTTCCTGATTCAGCCTTGGCAAGTTGTGCATTTCTAAGAATTTGTCTATTTCTTCCAGGTTGTCCATTTTATTGGCATAGAATTGCTTGTAGTAATCTCTAATGATCTTTTGTATTTTTGCAGTGTCAGTTGTTACTTCTCCTTTTTCATTTCTAATTGTATTGATTTGAGTCTTCTCCCCTTTTTTTTTTTTGATGAATCTGGCTAATGGTTTATCAATTTTGTTTATCTTCTCAAAGAATCAGGTTTTAGTTTTATGGATCTTTGCTATCGTTTCCTTCATTTCTTTTTCATTTATTTCTGATCTGATCTTTATGATTTCTTTCCTTCTGCTAATGTTGGGGTTTTTTTTGTTTTTCTTCTTCTAATTGCTTTAGGTGCAAGGTTCGGTTGTTTATTCAAGATGTTTCCTATTTCTTAAGGTAGGATTGTATTGCTGTAAACTTCCTTCTTAGAACTGCTTTTGTTGCATCCCATAGGTTTTGGGTCATCGTGTCTCCATTGTCATTTGTTTCTAGGTAGTTTTTGATTTCCTCTTTGATTTCTTCAGTGATCACTTCGTTATTAAGTAGTGTATTGTTTAGCCTCCATGTGTTTCTATTTTTTAAAGATCTTTTTTGGTAATTGATATCTAGTCTCATAGCATTGTGGTCAGAAAAGATACTTGATACAATTTCAATTTTCTTAAATTTACCAAGGCTTGATTTGTGACCCAAGATATGATCTATCCTGGAGAATGTTCCTTGAGCATTTGAGAAAAATGTGTATTTTTTTGTTTTTGGATGGAATGTCCTATAGATGTCAATAAAGTCCATCTTGTTTAATGTATCATTTAAAGCTTGTGTTTCCTTATTTATTTTCATTTGGGATGATCTGTCCATTGGTGAAAGTGTGGTGTTGAAGTCCTCTACTACGAATGTGTTACTGTCACTTTCTCCTTTTATGGCTGTTAGTATTTGCCTCATGTATGGAGGTGCTTCTATGTTAGGTGCATAAATATTTACAATTGTTATATCTTCTTCTTGGATCGATCCCTTGATCATTATGAAGTGTCCCTCTTTGTCTGTTTGAATAGTCTTTATGTTAAAGTCTATTTTGTCTTATATGAGAATTGCTACTCCAGCTTAGTTTTGGTTTCCTTTTGCATGGAATATCTTTATCCATACCCTCACTTTCAGACTGTATGTGTCTCTAGGTCTGAAGTGGGTCTCTTGTAGACAGCATATATATGGGTCTTGTTTTTGTATCCATTCAGCCAGTCTGTGTCTTTTGTGGGAGCCTTTAATCCATTTACATTTAAGGTAATTATCAATATGTATGTTCCTAGTCTCATTTTCTGAATTGTTTTAGGTTTGTTATTGTAGGTCTTTTCCTTCTCTTGTGTTTCTTGCATAGAGAAGATCCTTTAGCATTTGTTGTAAAGCTGCTTTGGTGGTCCTGAACTCTCTCAGCTTCTGCTTGTCTGTAAAAGTTTTAATTTCTCCATCAAATCTCAAAGAGATCCTTGTTAGGTAGAGTAATCTTGGTTGCAGGTTTTTCTCCTTCATCACTTTACGTATGTCCTTCCACTCCCTTCTGGCTTGCAGAGTTTCTGCTGAAGGGTCAGCTGTTAACCTGATGAGGATTCCCTTGTGTGTTATTTATTCTTTTTCCCTTGCTGCTTTTAATATGTTCTCTTTGTATTTAATTTTTGACAGTTTGATTAATATGCGTCTTGGCGTATTTCTCCTTGGATTTATGCTGTATGGGACTCTCTGTGCTTCCTGGGCTTGATTAACTATTTCCTTTCCCATATTAGAGAAGTTTTTAACTATAATCTCTTCAAATATATTTTCAGTCCCTTTCTTTTTCTCTTCTTCTTCTGGAACCCCTATAATTTGAATGTTGGTGCGTTTATTGTTGTCCCAGACGTCTCTGAGACTGTCCTCTGTTCTTTTCATTCTTTTTTCTTTATTCTGCTCTGCAGTAGTTATTTACAGTATTTTATCTTCCAGGTCACTTATCCGTTCTTCAGCCTCAGTTATTCTGCTATTGATCACTTCTAGAGTAGTTTTAATTTTATTTATTGTGTTGTTTATCGTTGCTTGTTTCTTCTTTAGTTCTTCTAGATCCTTGTTAAATGCTTCTTGCATTTTCTCTATTCTATTTCCAAGATTTTGGGTCATCTTTACTATCATTATTCTGAATTCTTTTTCAGGTAGACTGCCCATTTCCTCTTCATTTGTTAGGTCTGATGAGTGTTTATCTTGTTCCTTCATCTACTGTGTGTTTTTCTGTCTTCTCATTTTGCTTGTTTTACTGTGCTTGGTGTCTCCTTTTTGCAGGCTGCAAGTTCATAGTTCCCATTGTTTTTGGTTTCTGTCCCTAGTGGCTAAAGTTGGTTCAGTGGGTTGTGTAGGTTTCCTGGTGGAGGGAACTAGTGCCTGTGTTCTGTTGGATGAGTCTGTATCTTGTCTTTCTGGTGGGCCGGTCCACGTTTGGTGATGTGTTTTGGGGTGTCTATGGACTTATGATTTTAGTCAGCCTCTGCTAATGGTTGATGTTGTGTTCCTGTCTTGCTAGTTGTTGGGCATAGGGTGTCCAGCACTGTAGCTTACTGGTCGTTGAGTGAAGCTGGGTGTTGGTGTTGAGATGGAGGTCTCTGGGAGATGTTTGCCATTTGATATTATGTGGAGCTGGGAGGTCTGTTGTGACCAGTGTCCTGAAATTGGCACTCCCACCTCAGAGGCACAACACTGACTCCTGGTTGTAGCACCAAGAGCCTTTCATCCACATGGCTCAGAATAAAAGGGAGAAAAAGTAGAAAGAAAGAAAGAAAGAAAGAAAGAAAGAAAGAAAGAAAGAAAGAGAAAGAGGATAAAAGAAAATTAAATAAAGTAAGAAAAAAATAAAATAAAGTTATTAAAATAAAAAATAATTATTGTGTAAAAAACTTTTTTTAAATTGAGAAAAAAAAAACAAAAACAAATGGATGGATAGAACCCAGGACAAATGGTGAAAGCAGAGCTAGACAGACAAAATCTTACACAGAATCATACACATTCACACTCACAAAAAGAGGAAAAGGGGACAAAATAATAAATCTTGCTCTCAAAGTCCACCTCCTCAATTTGGTATGATTCGTTGTCTATTCAGGTATTCCACAGATGCAGGTACATCAAGTTTATTGTGGAGCTTTAATCCACTGCTTCTGAGGCTGCTAGGAGAGATTTCCCTGTCTCTTATTTGTTCACAGAGCTCCCGGGACTCAGCTTTGGATTTGGCCCCGCCTCTGCGTGTAGGTCCCCGGAGGCGTCTGTTCTTTACTCAGACAGGACGGGGTTAAAGGAGCCGCTGATTCGGGGACTCTGGCTCACTCAGGCTGGTGGGAGGGTGGGGTACGGGTTGCGGGGTGAGCCTGCGGCATCAGAGGCCAACATGACTTTGCACCAGTCTGAGGCGCGCCATGCATTCTCCCAGGGAAGTTATCCCTGGATCCCGGGACCCTGGCAGTGGTGGGCTGCACAGGCTCCCTGGAAGGGAGGTGCAGATAGTGACCTGTGCTCGCACACAGGCTTCTTGTTGGCAGCAGCAGCAGCCTTAGCGTCTTATGCCCGTCTCTGTGGTCCACGCTGTTAGCTGCGGTTCACGCCCGTCTCTGGAGCTCCTTTAAGCAGCGCTCTTAATCCCCTCTCCCCGTGCACCAGGAAACAAAGAGGGAAGAAAAAGTCTCTTGCCTCTTTGGCAGGTCCAGACTTTTCCCCGGACTCCCTCCCGGCTAGCTGTGGTGCACTAACCACCTTCAGGCTGTGTTCACGCCGCCAACCCCAGTCCTCTCCCTGCGCTCCGACCGAAGCCCGAGCCTCAGCTCCCAGCCCCAGCCCAGCCTGGCGTGTGAGTAGACAAGCCTGTCAGGCTGGTGAGTGCTGGTTGGCACCGATCCTCTGTGCGGGAATCTCTCCACTTTTACCTCCTCACCCTTGTTGCTGTGCTCTCCTCTGCGACTCCGAAGCTTCCCCCCCCACCACCTGCATTCTCTGCCCGCGAAGGGGCGTCCTAGTGTGTGGAAACATTTTCTCCTTCACAGCTCCCTCCCACTGGTGCAGGTCCCATCCCTATTCTTTTGTCTCTGTTTATTCTTTTTTCTTTTGCCCTACCCAGGTATGTGGGGAGTTTCTTGCCTTTTGGGAGGTCTGGTGTCTTCTGCCAGCGTTCAGTAGGCTTCCGTAGGAGTTTTTCCACGTGTAGATGTACTTCTGATGTATCCTTGGGGAGGGAGGTGATCTCCGTGTCTTACTCTTCCGCCATGTTCCCCCTCTCAATACATACTTTTTAGCTAACCTCCTGGATTTGGCGACTGCGCATTTGAAATATTCTCTAGCTTTAATCCTCGCACTCTCCAGACTCTGCCATTGGTAGCTCATTTTCATCTCCTCTCACAAGTTTCTGTCAAGGGGAAGATGGAGAAATTTGTAAGGCACTGGCCTCACGTCACCCAGGGATGGGGAGGAGATCATTGAGATAACTTTTTCTAGTGTTCTTTCTGTTTAGAGGCTGTCATGGACTGAGTTTGTGTACCCTAAAAATGTGTATGTTGAAATCCTAACCCCCAATGTGATGGTATCAGGAAGTGAATCCTTTGGGAGGTGACTAGGTCATCAGTATGGAGCCCTTATGAATGGCTTTTATAAGAGTCCTAGAGAGTTCTCTTGCTCTTTCTACCACGTGAGGACACAGCAAGAAAACAGGCAGCTGTGAACCAAAAAGCAGGTCCTCAACAGACATTGAATCTGCTGACACCTTTGACCTTGGACTTCCCAACCTCCAGAAGTGTGAGAAATAAATTCCTGTTGTTTATTAGTCACCCAGTCTATGGTATTTTGTTATAGCAGCCTTACCTAAGACAGAGGCCTATATGTCATCCACCTATCTTATTCGTGGGTGTTTATATTCCATTGTACAGTATTAAAAGGCAAGAGCTGCAACAGCATTTTGCAAGAGCTGCAATGTCTTTGGACATCAAATTGTTGGTGGGCTTGTGGAGCAATGGAATTTTTCTTCTGAGTTATCAGAAGTTTAAATCACATTCAGATCCTCTGACATGGTTAATCCACTCCTAGGTACGCACCCTAGAATAACTTATACTCATATGCCCAGGATCCCTGAAGAGAAATACATGTGTTACAGAATTGTAAAAAATAATATTGGAAAAATACAAATATCCAGAAAAAATAGAATATATAAATAAATTGTATAAAACAGTATACCTACAATAGTGAACATGACCAAATTGCAACTTTGGCTAACATTGTAGACAATTCTCACAAACAAAAATAACAATGAGTGAAAGAATCAAAGAGGGAAGAAAATACAATGCTATTTTATTTAAGTAAGGTTTAAAATAGGCCAAGCCACCGTATTGTGGAGGGATGCATACATGGGTAGTAAACCATAAAAAAAGGAATATGACCACCTAGAAAGTCAGAATAGTCATTACCTCTGGAAGAAGGATTGGAGTTGGAATAAGGAAGAGCCACCTAGGGTTGAGAGCTTCTGGAGATCTGTCAGTGCTCTGTTTCTTCCATTTTTTGTTTTTTAAAGTCTTTATTGAATTTGTTACAACATTGCTTCTGTTCTGTGTTTTGGTTTTTTTGGCTGCGAAGCATGTGGGATCTAAGCTCCCTAAGCAGGTATCGAGCCCACACCCCCCACATTGGAAGGTGAAGTCTTAACCGCTGGACGGCCAGGGAAGTGTGACTGCTCTGTTTCTTGAAGAAGCTAACTGTTATACATTGGGGGAGAGGAACGAACCTATATTTTGTTTTTAAAATTTGATTCTGAACTCAAAGGTTAAATATTGCCTTAATGTGGGTTCTGGAATCTCTATTTTCATCAAAAAAGAAGGTTTGTAGTAGTAAATTTTGCTGGAGAAAAGTGGACACAGGATTGGCTGCTGTTGGATTACAGTAACCGATGAGAAGACAATTCAGGGGGATCCTTTGGCCAGCTTTGTTCTGGGGACTGGCACACTGCTGCTTCTGGAATTCAAGGGTCACATCTTTTTTTCCCCACATTCTTCCTAGATAGGACATCCTATGATTCCATTCTTTTCTTTTAATTCGGTTCTCAGTCATGGTTGCTTTCTGGAACTTTTCCTTTCATTAGAGGGTTGAACATGCCCCGGTGAAACTTTCCACATTATATTTATGTAGACTGACGGTTTCATAAATGTCCTTGACTGGATTATGATTGCACACACTTCTTTGTTTTTATTACATTCTTTTTATTTTATTTTATTTTTTTATTACATTCTTTTCATTGTCTGATTATTAATGTAATATGTGAGATCTGTATAGATTAATTTATAAAGGCCACTAAGGTGTAATATTGAATTTTTAAAAAGCAAGTTAAAAATATGTACAGAATAACATCATTTATATTTTAATGATATATTTCTAAATGAGTTAATACGTGTGCCAATGCAGAGAAAAAAAGGCGTTGGAGGCTATACACCAGTGTTCTCAACCAGGGAGTTATTTTGTCCCCTGAGGTCATTTGATAACATCTGGAGACATTTTTGGTGGTCATGACTAAGAGATGGGTGCTACTGGCATCTAGGGGATAGGGGCCAAGGATGCTACGAATACCTTACAAGGCCCCAAATGTCCACATTGCCACTGTTGAGGTACACTGTTATTCATCAAAATTAGTAACAATGTTAATTTCTGGTGAGGGACTGAAATGGTTAAATATTTAAAGAGTATTTCAGCTCTATCTGTAGAGTTTGAGTTTTAAATAAGACACTTCTTGTATTCTATAAACTATTCATAAACATAATAAAGTATGAAAGTAATATGTATCCATTACAAAACCCAGAAAATACAGAAAAGTTTCAAAAATTAAAGCTATCTAAAATCCACCATCCTGTGGTATCTGGCATATTTCTTTCTAATAGTTTTTCCTATGTGTATATCTGTGAACATATAGAATTATATTTTGAAAATGATGCTCATTCTCTATATAAAGTGTAATCTATTTCCCACTCATTTTATGAACAGTTTTGCATGTCAGTAAATATAGAATTTTAAGTGGCTGTGAAATATTCAGTCTACATGGACGTATCAGAGCCACATTTCTAAAATAAATTCAGAATTGTTTCTAATAGCGCTGTGTTTATATGTTTAGAATATATTCAAGTGGAGACAAATTTCTGAAGCAAGAGTTCTATCAGGAGAATAAGCCATAGTACAAAATACCAACTTCAGATGTCAGTCAGATGACAACCTCTTTCCATTTTCAATAGGGAAAAAAATTAGCAGAAATTAATAGATAGCACACACATTTGAAAATAGAAATTTAAGAGCTGGATATTAACTTAGGAAAGATATTACTTAGTAATGTTGCTACAGCAAGAAGCCCACTAAAATACAAATAATTACCTCTTGTGGTTTAATTAATCTATTTTCTCAAGAACATAGTTTGGAGCTCAAGTATGCACATTGGGGAGCGATTAACCTTCAATAGCAATATAGAGGACACCAGACAGCTTTTTAAGCATCTCCCTTCTTGAAATGCCACTAAAATGAATTAAATTCCCATTTCTACTCACGGATTAGAGCAAATTGCTCATTACGGTCAGGAGGATGGAGACCCTATGACACGTGGCAGGGCGCTAGAGCTGGAAATTACTGGTGGCAAGGAGGTCTGTGACAGTGAAAAGGCAGGAAGATGAAAGCTGGCAGGCTCCCTGCCTTCCCCCAAGCTCGGCGTTCCAGCCCTTTGACACGCCTGTTAATTCAGCTCTGGCTGGCTTGAAAATGCTTCGAGATCACCTTCATGTTCCCATTTGCCCTACCTCTGCCCCATGCACTTGAACTTACATGCCTTTAGAATAGCAGGAGGACTCAGTGAAACAACTTCAATGAGTTTTCTAAAATACCGGTCTATTCGGAAAATATTTTTCACCCCTCTGGCAACAAAGTGATGAGGTGACGGTTCTGAGATGAGGCAAAATTGTGAAGACAGCCACGTTTCTCTGTGGGCACTAAAGACGGAGACTTTGGGATCAGAATCCCCATTGGTTAGCTGTGTAACTTTTTATACCCTCTCTATACCTCAGTTTCCTCTAACTGCCTAATGGTAAGAGAACTAATACCCATTTTTTTAATGATCACTTGAGGATTAGACAACACCGTATAAGTAAAGCTGTGTGCTGGCCATAAGGTACAGGCTTGGTCTCAAGAAGTGGCCCTATTCTCTGTTCTCATTTCACCCTCTTCAAAGGCCCAATACATCTAAGTCTGCAATGAGAAAGGGCTATGATAAATGCAGAGGAGTAGTCAGGGGGAGTGTAAAGAGAAGACTGAAGGCATTTGGGGAGGTGTCACAGAGAACAAACAGTTCCCTCAAGGCTAATTAACTTCCCTGTAAGCTGCTCAGACCAGTTTTCCTCTTGGTGGACTTGTTTCTGAGTGGTTCTACTTTTAGCATGTTGGCTAGGTGGATTTATCTTTTTCTCCTCGTGTAGGAAAGGAAATAGCTTCCTGACAGTGCTTCTAGGGGAATTGTCACTTTAAAACTGATACCTTCGTTCATTCATTCAATTGTTCAACAACTATTTATTGGATACCTGCTCTCTGGGTCACACATAAGTTAAAGAGGTGAATGAAATGCAGACCCTATTCTGAGAAAGTTCAGGGTTTATTGAAATAGGGAAATGCTTCTACAGACCTCAGCAGAATAATGAAGGCTGTTAACAAGCAAAACAAACAAACACCCCTTTCTCTATATAGTTTTTTCCTGCTTCTTTTTAAAAAAAAAATCTGCCATCACAACTGCTGCTACAGAACATTAACACCAACATGAAAAAGCTGAGGCTACTTTCAAATTGTTGAACGTGTAGCAGAAAATCCTTCCGATCTTTTATTTTTTTGAATGTTGGACCATAGTTTATTCCTGCAAGTCACACTGAAAAGAAAATCAGCTCACATGGAGGTGATGGGTGTATGTTGTTGTTAAAATCGTGCACCACAGAAGTTCTCCATGGCACAAATTATACCCTGTTTGCTGTCATAATATACATAAATTTTTAAAATTTAGAAGTGCTGTTCCTTTTTTTCTAAACATCTTTATTGGAGTACAATTTCTTTACAAAGTGGTGCTAGTTTCTGCTGTATAACTAAGTGAATCAGTTATACGTATACATTTATCCCCATATCCCTTCCCTCTTGCGTCTCCCTCCCACCCTCCTTATCCCACCACTCTATGGCCACAAAGCACCGAGCTGACATCCCTGTGCTATGCGGTTGCTTCCCACTAGTTATATATTTGGAAGTGCATGTATATCAATGCCACTCTCTCACTTCATCCCAGCTTACCCTTCCCTTCTCCCTCCCCATGTCCTCAAGTCCATTCTTTACCTCTGTGTCTTTATTCCTGTCCTTCCCCTAGGTTCCTCAGAACCTTTTTTTTTTTTTAGATTCCATATATATGTGCTATAACATAAGGTATTTGTTTCTCTCTTTCTGACTTACTTCACTCTGTATGACAGACTCTAGATCCATGCACCTCACTAAAAACAACTCAATTTCGCTTCTTTTTATGGCTAATATTCTATTGTATATATGTGCCACATCTTATTTATCCATTCATCTGTCAATGGACACTTAGGATGCTTCCATGTCCTGGCTATTGTAAATAGTACTGTAATGAATATTGTGGTACATGACTTTTTGAATTATGGTTTTCTCAGGGTATATGCCCAGTAGTGGGATTGCTGGGTCGTATGGTAGTTCTACTTTAAGTTTTTAAAGGAACATCCATACTGTTCTCCATAGTGACTATATCAATTTACATTCCCACCAACAGTGCAAGAGGGTTCCCTTTTCTCCACAAGCTTTCTAGGATTTATTTTTTCTAGATTTTTTGATGATGACCATTCTGACTGGTGTGAAGTGATAACTCATTATAGTTTTGATTTGCATTTCTCTAATGATTAGTGATGTTGAGCATCCTTTCATGTGTTTGTTGGCAATCTGTATATCTTCTTTGGAGAAATGCCTATTTAGGTCTTCTGCCCATATTTGGATTGGATTTTTTGTTTTCTTGATATTGAGCTGCATGAGCTGCTTGTATATTTTGGAGATGAATCCTTTGTCAGTTGTTTCATATGCAAATATTTTCTCCCATTCTGAGGGTTGTCCTTTCGTCTTGTTTATGGTTTCCTTTGCTGTACAAAAGCGTTTAAGTTTCATTAGGTCCCATTTGTTTATTTTTGTTTTTATTTCCACTACTCTAGGAGGTGGGTCAAAAAGGATCTTGCTGTGATCTATGTCATAGAATGTTCTGTCTATGTTTTCCCCTAAGGGTTTTAACTGTCTGGACTTACATTTAGGTCTTTAATCCAATGTGAGTTTATTTTTGTGCATAGTGTTAGGGACTGTTCTAATTTCATTCTTTTACATGTAGCTGTCCAGTTTTCACAGCATCACTTATTCAAGAGACTGTCTTTTCTCCATTGTACATTCTTCCCTCCTTTAACAAAGACAAGGTGTGCGTGGGTTTATCTCTGAGATTTCTATCCTGTTCCATTGATCTATGTCTCTGTTTTGATGACAGCACCATACTGTCTTGATTACTGTAGATTGGTAGTATAGTCTGAAATCTGGGAACATGTTTCCTCCAGCTCCGTTTTTCTTGCTCAGGATTGCTTTGGCTATTAAGGGTCTTTTGTGTTTCCATAGAAATTGTGAAATTTTTTGTTTTAGTTCTGTGAAAAATGCCATTGATAGTTTAATAAGGATGGCATTGAATCTGTACATTTCTTTGTATAGTGTAGTCATTTTCACAATGTTGATTCTTCCAAAGCAGGAACATGGTATATCTCTCCATCTGTTTGTATCATCTTTAATTTCTTTCATCCGTGTTGTATAGTTTTCTGCATACAGGTTTTTGTCTCTTTAGGTAGGTTTGTTCCTAGGTATTTTATTCTTTTTTTTGCATTGGTAAATGGGAGTGTTTCATTAATTTCTCTTTCAGATTTTTCATCATTAGTGTATAGGAATGCAAGAGATTTCTGTGCATTAATTTTGTATCCTGCTACTTTTCCAAATTCATTGATTAGCTCTAGTAGTTTTCTGGTAGCCTCTTTAGGATTCTGTATGTGAAGTGTCATGTCATTTGCAAACAGTGACAGCTTTACTACTTCTTTTCCAATTTGGATTCCTTTTATTTCTTTTTCTTCTCTGATTACTGTGGCTAAAACTTCCAAAATTATGTTGCATAATAGTGGTGAGACTAGGCATCCTTGTCTTGTTCCTGATCTTAGTGGAAATGGTTTCAGTTTTTCACCATTGAGAATGATGTTGACTGTGGGTTTGCCATATATGACCTTTATTATGTTGGGGTAAGTTTCCTCTATGCTTATTTTCTAGAGAGTTTTTATCATAAATGGGTGTTAATTTTGTCAAAACCTTTGTATGCATCTGAGATTATCATATAATTTTTATCTTTCAATTTGTTAATATGCTTTATCACATTGATTGATTTGAGTATATTGAAGAATCCCTGCATTCCTGGGATGAACTCCATTTGATCATGGTGTATGATCCTTTTAATGTGCTCTTGGATTCTGTTTTCTAGTATTTTGTTGAGGATTTTTGCATCTATGTTCATCAGTGACAATGGCCTGTAGTTTTCCTTTTTTTTTTTTTTTTTTGACATCTTTGTCTGGTTTTGGTATCAGGGTGATGGTGGCCTTATAAAATTAGCTTGGGAGTGTTCTTCCCACTGCTATATTTTGGAAGAGTTTGAGAAGGATAAGTATTAGCTATTCTCTAAATGTTTGATAGAAGTCACCCGTACAGCCATCTGGTCCTGGGCTTTAGTTTGTTGGAAGATTTTTAATCAAAGTTTCAATTTTAGTGCTTGTGGTTGGTCTGTTTAAATTTTCTATTTCTTCCTGGTTCAGTTTCAGAAGGCAGTGTTTTTCTAAGAATTTGTCCGTTTCTTCCAGGTTGTCTATTTTATTGGCATAGAGTTGCTTGTAGTATTCTCCCATGAAACTTTGTATTTCTGCAGTGACATATGTGACTTCTCTTTTCTCATTTCTAATTCTGTTGATATGAGTTTTCTCCCTTTTTTTTCTTGATGAGTCTGGCTAATGGTTTATCAATTTTCTTTATCTTCTCAAAGAAGCAGCTTTTAGTTTTATTGATATTTGCTATTGTTTCCATCATTTCCTTTTCATTTATTTCTGATCTGATCATTATGATTTCTTTCCTTCTGCTAACTTTGGGTATTTTTTGTTCTTCTCTAATTGCTTTAGGTGTAAGTTTAGGTTGTTTATTTGAGATGTTTCTTGCTTCTTGAGGTAGGATTGTAGTGCTATAAACTTCCCTCTTAGAGCTGATTTTTGTTGTTGGGGATAATGACAGACTCTGGGAGGGCTCATGCAAAGGAGTACTTACCAGAAATTCTGCGGCCAGTGTCCTTTCCCCTTGGTGAGGCACAGCCACCCCCCACCTCTGTAGGAGACCCTCCAACACTAGCAGCCGTGTGGATGAAAGGTTCTTGGTGCTCCAGCCAGGAGTCAGTGCTATGCTTCTCAGGTGGGAGAGCCACCTTCAGGACACTGATCCACAGAGACTTCCCAGATCCATGTAAAATCAAGTGGCGAAAATCTCCCAGAGATCTTCATCTCAAAACCAAGGTCCAGTTTCACTCAACGACCAGCAAGCTACAGTGCTGGACAACATATGGCAAACAACTAGCAAGACAGGGACACAACTCCACCCATTAGCAGAGAGGCTGCCTAAAATCATAAAAAGGTCACAGACACTCCAAAATACACCACCAGACATGGACCTGCCCACCAGAAAGACAAAATGCAGCCTTATCCACCAGAACACAGGCACTAGTCCCCCCCACAAGGAACCCTACACAACCCACTGAAACAACTTTAGTCACTGGGGACAGACACCAAAAACAATGGGAACAATGAACCTGCAGCCTGCAAAAAGGAGATCCCAAACACAGTAAGATAAGCAAAATGAGAAGACAGAAAAACACACTGCAGATGGAGCAAGGTAAAAACCCACCAGACCTAAGAAATGAGTTTACCTGAAAAAAGAATTCAGAATAATGATAGTAAATATGATCCAAAATCATAGAAAAAGAATAGAAAAAATGGAAGAAGCATTTAACAACGATTTAGAAGAAATAAAGAGGAAACAAGCAACGATGAACAACAAAAGAAATGAAATTAAAAATACTCTAGAAAGGTTCAATAGCAGAATAACTGAGGCAGAAGATTGGATAAGTAAGTAACCTGGAAGATAAAATAATGAAAATAACTACTGCAGAGCACAATAAAAAAAAATGAAAAGAAATGAGGACAGTCTCAGTGACCACTGGGACAGCATTAAACTCACCAAAATTCGAATCAGAGGGGTTCCAGAAGAAAAAGATAAAAAGAAAGGGACTGAGAAAATATTTGAAGAGATTATAGTTGAAAACTTCCCTAATATGGGAAAGGAAATAGTTAATCAAGTCCAGGAACCACAGAGAGTCCCATACAGGATAAATCCAAGGAGAAACACGCCAAGACACATATTAATAAAACTATCAAAAATTAAATACAAAGAGAACATATTAAAAGCAGCAAGGGAAAAACAACAACACACAAGAGAATCCCCATAAGGTTAACAGCTGATCCTTCAGCAGAAACTCTGCAAGCCAGAAGGGAGTGGAAGGACATACGTAAAGTGATGAAGGAGAAAAACCTGCAACCAAGATTACTCTACCTAACAAGGATCTCTTTGAGATTTGATGGAGAAATTAAAACTTTTACAGACAAGCAGAAGCTGAGAGAGTTCAGCACCACCAAACCAGCTTTACAACAAATGCTAAAGGAACTACTCTAGGCAAGAAACACAACAGAAGGAAAATACCTACAATAAAACATATTACAATTAAGAAAATGGTAATAGGAACATAAATATCGATAATTACCTTAAATGTAAATGGATTAAATGCTTCCACCAAAAGGCATAGACTGGCTGAGTGGTTATAAAAACAAGACCTATATATATGCTGTCTATAAGAGGCCCAACTCAGACCTAGGGACACATACAGACTGAAAGTGAGGGGATGGAAAAAGATATTCCATGCAAATGCAAATAAAAAGAAAGCTGGAGTAGCAATTCTCATATCAAACAAAATGGACTTCAAAATAAAGACTGTTACAAGAGACAAAGAAGGACACTACTTACTGATAAAGGGATCGATCCAAGAAGAAGATATAACAATTGTAAATATTTATGCACCCAACATAGGAGCACCTCAATACATAAGGCAAATACTAAGAGCCATAAAAGGGGAAATCGACAGTAACACACTCATAGTGGGGGACTTTAACACCCCACTTGCACCAATGGACAAATCATCCAAAATGAAAATAAATACGGAAACACAAGTTTTAAATGATACATTAAACAAGAGGGACTTAATTGATATTTATAGGACATTCCAACCAAAAACAACAGAATACACATTTTTGTCAAGTGCTCATGGAACATTCTCCAGGATAGATCATATCTTGGGTCATAAATCAAGCCTGGTAAATTTAAGAAAATTGAAATTGTATTAAGTATCTTTTCCAACCACAACACTATGAGACTAGATATCAATTACAGGAAAAGATCTCTAAAAAATACAAACACATGGAGGCTAAACAATACACTACTTAATAACGAAGTGATCACTGTAGAAATCAAAGAGGAAATCAAAAAATACCTAGAAACAGGGCGCCGGAGGAAGATGGCGGAAGAGTAAGACGCGGAGATCACCTTCCTCGCCACAGATACATCAGAAATTCATCTACACGTGGAACAACTCCTACAGAACACATACTGAACGCTGACAGAAGACCTCAGACCCCCCAAAAGGCAAGAAACTCCCCACATACCTGGGTAGGGCAAAAGAAAAAAAGAATAAACAGAGACAATAGGATAGGGACGGGACCTGCACCAGTGGGAGGGAGCCGTGAAGGAGGGAAGGTTTCTACACACTACAAGCCCCTTCGCGGGCAGAGACTGCAGGTGGCGGAGGGGGAAAGCTTCGGAGTAGCGGAGGAGAGCACAGCAACAGGGGTGCGGAGGGCAAAGCGGAGAGATTCTGGCACAGAGGACCGGTGCCCTCAGGCACACACCAGCCCGAGAGGCTTGTCTGCTCGGCCGCCGTGGCGGGCGGGGCGGGGAGCTGAGGCTCGGGTATCGGCTTTCAGTTGGAGCGCAGGGAGAGGACTGGGGCTGGCGGCAGGAAGAGAGCCTGAAGGGGTTAGTGCACCACGGCTAGCCCGGAGGGAGTCCGGGGATAGGGTCTGGAGCTGCTGAAGAGGCAAAGACTGTTTTCCCTTTTGTTTCCTGGTGCGCGAGGAGAGGGCATTAAGAGGGCTGCTTGGGGAAGCGCCGGAGACAGGCGCGAGCCGCGGGTAAGGCGCGGACCTCGGAGACGGGCGCGGGCCGCCGTTGCCGCCGCCGCCGCCCGCCGCCGCCCGCCGCCACCGCCGCCGCCGGCCGCGGCCCGCCGCCGCGGCCCGCCACCGCAGCCGCTGCGGCCGCCACCGCGGGGCCTGTGTGCGAGCGCGGGTCACTGTCCGCCCCGCCTTCCGGGGGGCCTGTGCACCCCACCACTGCCGGGGTCCCGAGACCCGGGGACGGCTTTCCCGGGAAAGCGCACGGAGCGCCACGGGCTGCTGCAACGTCACGCCGGCGTCTGCCGCCGCAGGCCCGCCCCACTCTGCGCGCCCCTCCCTCCCCTCTGCCTGAGTGAGCCAGAGCCCCCGAATCAGCGACTCCTTTAAACCCGTCCTGTCTGAGTGAAGAACGGACGCCCTCCGGCGACCTACGCGCAGAGGCGGGGCCAGGTCCAAGGTTGAGACCCGGGAGCTGTGAGAGCAGAGACAGGGAAATCTCTCTGTGCAGCCTCGGAGGCAGCGGATTAAAGCTCCACGGTCCATTTGATGTGCCCTGTGTCTGTGGAGTACATGGATGGACAGCGAATCATCCCAAATTGAGGAAGTGGACTTTGAGGACAAGATTTAAGACTTTCCCCCCTTTTCCTCTTTTTACAACGAATTATTCCAAATTAAGGAGGTGGACTTAGAGAGCAAGATTTCAGACTTCTCGCCCTTTTCCTCTTTTTACAACGAATTATCCCAAATTGAGGAGGTGGACTTGGAGAGCAAGATTTTTGATTTATCCCCCTGCTCTCTTTTTGTGAATGTGTATGTGTATTCTTCTGTGTAAGATTCTCTCTGTATAGCTTTGCTTCCTCCATATGTCCCAGGGTTCTATCGGTCCGTGGTTTTTTTTTTTTCCCCTCAATAATTACTTTCTAATTTTAATAACGCTACTATATTTCATACTTTATTCTATTTTACTTTACCTGCTCTTTCTTTTTTCCTACCTTCCCTTCCTCCCTCCCTCCCTCCGCTCCTCCTTTCCTTCTTTCTTTTACTTTCCTTCCTCCCTCCCTCCCACCCTTCTTCTTTCCACTTTCTTTTTCTTTCCTTCCTCCCTCCCTCCCTCCTGTCTTTCCTTCTTTCCTTCCTCCCTCCCTCCCTCCTTTCTTTCCTTCTTTCTTTCAATCCTTCCTCCCTCCCTCCCTCCTTTCTTTCTTTCTTCCTTCCTTCCTTTCTTCCCTTCTTTCCCTCTCTCTTTCTTTCTTCTACTAATTCTTTCTTTCTACTTTTTCTCCCTGTTATTCTGAGCCGGGTGGATGAAAGGCTCTTGGTGCTGCAGCCAGGAGCCAGTGCTGTGCCTCCGAAGTGGGAGAGCCAACTTCAGGACACGGGTCCACAAGAGACCTCCCAGCTCCACATAATATCAAGCAACGAAAATCTCCCAGAGATCTCCATCCCAACACCAGCACCCAGCTTCAGTCAACGACCAGCAAGCTACAGTGGGGGTCACCCTATGCCAAGCAACTAGCAAGGCAGGAACACAACCCCACCCATTAGCAGAGAGGCTACCTAAAAACATAATAAGGCCATAGGCACCCCAAAACACACCACCAGACGTGGACCTGTCCACCAGAAAGACAAGATCGAGCCTCAACCACCAGAGCACAGGCATTAGTCCCCCCCACCAGGAAGCCTACACAACCTACTGAAACAACCTTAGCCACTGGGGTCAGACACCAAAAACAACGGGAACTACGAATCTGCAGCCTGCAAAAAGGAGACCCCAAACACAGTAACATAAGCAAAATGAGAAGACAGAAAAACACACAGCAGGTGAAGGAGCAAGATAAACACCTACCAGACCTAACAAATGAAGAGGTAATAGGCAGTCTACCTGAAAAAGAATTCAGAATAATGATAGTAAAGCTGATCCAAGATTCTATTTCCAAGATCCAAAATCTTGGAAATAGAATAGACAAAATGCAAGAAACAGTTAACAAGGACCTAGAAGAACTAAAGATGAATCAAGCATCGATTAAAAACACAGTAAATGAAATGAAAAATACTCTAGATGGGATCAATAGCAGAATAACTGAGGCAGAAGAATGGATAAGTGAGGTGGAAGATAAAATAGTGGAAATAACTGCTGCAGAGCAAAATAAAGAAAAAAGAATGAAAAGAACAGAGGACAGTCTCAGAGACCTCTGGGACAACATTAAACGCACCAACATTCGAATTATAGGGGTTCCAGAAGAAGAAGAGAAAAAGAAAGGGACTGAGAAAATATTTGAAGAGATTATAGTTGAAAACTTCCCCAATATGGGAAAGGAAATAGTTAATCAAGTCCAGGAGGCACAGAGAGTCCCATAGAGAATAAATCCAAGGAGAAATACACCAAGACACATATTAATCAAACTGTCAAAAATTAAACACAAAGAAATCATATTAAAAGCAGCAAGGGAAAAACAACAAATAACACACAAGGGAATCCCCATCAGGTTAACAGCTGATCTCTCAGCAGAAACTCTACAAGCCAGAAGGGAGTGGCAGGACATAATAAAAGTGATGAAGGAGAGAAACCTGCAACCAAGATTACTCTACCCAGCAAGGATCTCATTCAGATTTGATGGAGGAATTATAACCTTTACAGACAAGCAAAAGGTGAGAGAGTTCAGCACCACCAAAACAGCTTTACAACAAATGCTAAAGGAACTTCTCTAGGCAAGAAACACAGCAGAAGGAATATACCTACAATAACGAACCCAAAGCAATTAAAGAAATGGGAATAGGAAAATACATATCAATAATTACCTTAAATGTAAATAGACTAAATGCTCCCACCAAAAGACACAGAGTGGCTGACTGGATACAAAAACAAGACCCATATATATGCTGTCTACAAGAGACCCACTTCAGACCTAGAGACACATACAAATTGAAAGTAAGGGGATGGAAAAAGATATTCCATGCAAATGGAAATCAAAAGAAAGCTGGAGTAGCAATTCTTATATCAGACAAAATAGACTTTAAAATAAAGACTATTAGAAGAGACAAAGAAGGACACTACATAACGATAAAGGGATCAATCCAAGAAGAAGATATAACAATTGTAAATATTTATGCACCCAACATAGGAGCACCTCAATACATAAGGCAAATACTAACAGCCATAAAAGGGGAAATCGACAGTAACACACTCATAGTAGGGGACTTTAACACCCCACTTTCACCAATGGACAGATCATCCAAAATGAAAATAAATAAGGAAAAACAAGCTTTAAATGATACATTAAACGAGATGGACTTAGTTGATATTTATAGGACATTCCATCCAAAAACAACAGAATACACATTTTTCTCAAGTGCTCATGGAACATTCTCCAGGATAGATCATATCTTGGGTCACAAATCAAGCCTCGGTAAATTTAAGAAAATTGAAATTGTATCAAGTATCTTCTCCGACCACAATGCTATGAGACTAGACATCAATTACAGGAAAAGATCTGTAAAAAATACAAACACATGGAGGCTAAACAATACACTACTCAATAACGAAGTGATCACTGAAGAAATCAAAGAGGAAATTAAAAAATATCTAGAAACAAATGACAATGGAGACACGACGACCCAAAACCTATGGGACACAGCAAAAGCAGTTCTAGGGGGGAAGTTTATAGCAATACAATCCCACCTTAAGAAACAGGAAGCATTTCGAGTAAACAACATGACCCTGCACCTAAAGCAATTAGAGAAAGAAGAACAAAAAACCCCCAAAGCTAGCAGAAGGAAAGAAATCATAAAGATCAGATCAGAAATAAATGAAAAAGAAATGAAGGAAACGATAGCAAAGATCAACCAAACTAAAAGCTGGTTCTTTGAGAAGATAAACAAAATTGACAAACCATTAGCCAGACTCATCAAGAAAAGAAGGGAGAAGACTCAAATCAATAGAATTAGAAATGAAAAAGGAGAAGTAACAACTGACACTGCAGAAATACAAAAGATCATGAGAGATTACTATAAGCAACTCTATGCCAATAAAATGGACAACCTGGAAGAAATGGACAAATTCTTAGAAATGCACAACCTGCCAAGACTCACTCAGGAAGAAATAGGAAATATGAATAGACCAATCACAAGCACTGAAATTGAAACTGTGATTAAAAATCTTCCATCAAACAAAAGCCCAGGACCAGATGGCTTCACAGGTGAATTCTATCAAACATTTAGAGAAGAACTAACACCTATCCTTCTCAAACTCTTCCATAATATAGCAGAGGGAGGAACACTCCCAAACTCATTCTACGAGGCCGACATCACCTTGATACCAAAACCTGGCAAGGATGTCACAAAGAAAGAAAACTACAGGCCACTATCACTGATGAACATAGATGCAAAAATCCTCAACAAAATACTAGCAAACAGAATCCAACAGCACTTTAAAAGGATCATACACCATGATCAAGTGGGGTTTATTCCAGGAATGCAAGGATTCTTCAATATACGCAAATCAATCAACGTGATACACCATATTAACAAGTTGAAGGAGAAAAACCATATGATCATCTCAATAGATGCAGAGAAAACTTTCAAAAAAATTCAACATCCATTTATGATAAAAACCCTGCAGAAAGTAGGCATAGAGGGAACTTTCCTCAACATAATAAAGGCCATATATGACAAACCCACAGCCAACATTGTCCTCAATGGTGAAAAACTGAAAGCATTTCCACTAAGATCAGGAACAAGACAAGGCTGCCCACTCTCACCACTCTTATTCAACCTACTTTTGGAAGTTTTAGCCACAGCAATCAGAGAAGAAAAGGAAATAAAAGGAATCCAAATTGGAAAAGAAGAAGTAAAGCTGTCACTGTTTGCAGATGACATGATAATATACATAGAGAATCCTAAAGATGCTACCGAAAAAATACTAGAGCTAATCAATGAATTTGGTATAGTAGCAGGATACAAAATTAATGTACAGAAATCTCTGGCATTCCTGTACACTAATGATGAAAAATCTGAAAATGAAATCAAGAAAACACTCCCATTTACCATCGCAACAAAAAGAATAAAATATCTAGAAATAAACCTACCCAAGGAGACAAAAGACCTGTATGCAGAAAATTATAAGACACTGATGAAAGAAATTAAAGATGATACAAATAGATGGAGAGATATACCATGCTCCTGGATTGGAAGAATCAATATTGTCAAAATGACTCTACTACCCAAAGCAAACTACAGATTCAATTCAATCCCTATCAAACTACCACTGGCATTTTTCACAGAACTAGAATAAAAAATTTCAAAATTTGTTTGGAAAAACAAAAGGCCCCGAATAGCCAAAGCCATCTTGAGAACGAAAAACGGAGCTGGAGGAATCAGGCTCCCTGACTTCAGACTATACTACAAAGCTACAGTAATTAAGACAGTCTGGTACTGGCATAAAAACAGAAAGATAGATCAGTGGATCAGGATAGAAAGCCCAGAGATAAACCCACGCACATATGGCGAACTTATCTTTGATAAAGGAGGCAGGAATGTACAGTGGAGAAAGGACAGCCTCTTTAATAAGTGGTGCTGGGAAAACTGGACAGGAACATGTAAAAGTTTGAGATTAGATCATTCCCTAACAGCATACAGAAAAATAGGCTCAAAATGGATTAAAGACTTAAATGTAAGGCCAGAAACTATCAAACTCTTAGAGGAAAACATAGGTAGAACACTCTATGACATAAATCACAGCAAGATCCTTTTGGACCCACCTCCTAGAGAAATGGAAATAAAAACAAAGATAAACAAATGGGACCTAATGAAACTTCAAAGCTTTTGCACAGCAAAGGAAACCATAAACAAGACCAAAAGACAACCCTCAGAATGGGAGAAAATATTTGCCAATGAAGCAACTGACAAAGGATTAATCTCCAAAATTTATAAACAGCTCATGCAGCTCAATAGCAAAAAAACAAACAACCCAATCCAAAAATGGGCAGAAGACTTAAATAGGCATTTCTCCAAAGAAGATATACAGACTGCCAACAAACACATGAAAGAATGCTCAACATCATTAATCATTAGAGAAATGCAAATCAAAACTACAATGAGATATCATCTCACACCAGTCAGAATGGCCATCATCAAGAAATCTAGAAACAATAAATGCTGGAGAGGGTGTGGAGAAAAGGGAACACTCTTGCACTGCTGGTGGGAATGTGAATTGGTACAGCCACTATGGAGAACAGTATGGAGGTTCCTTAAAAAACTAAAAATAGAACTACCATATGACCCAGCAATCCCACTACTAGGCATATACCCTGAGAAAACCATAATTCAAAAAGAGACATGTACCAAAATATTCATTGCAGCTCTATTCACAATAGCCCGGAGCTGGAAACAACCTAAGTGTCCATCATCGGATGAATGGATTAAGAAGATGTGGCACATATATACAATGGAATATTACTCAGCCATAAAAAGAAACGAAACTGAGCTATTTGTAATGAGGTGGATAGACCTAGAGTCTGTCATACAGAGTGAAGTTAGTCAGAAAGAGAAAGACAAATACCGTATGCTAACACATATATACGGAATTAAAAAAAAAATGACATGAAGAACCTATGGGCAAAACGGGAATAAAGACACAGACCTACTTGAGAATGGACTTGAGGATATGGGGAGGGGGAAGGGTAATCTGTGACAAAGCAAAAGAGAGGCATGGACATATATACACTACCAAACGTAAGGTAGATAGATAGTGGGAAACAGCTGCAGATCACAGGGAGATGAGCTTGGTGCTTTGTGTCTGCCTGGAGGGGTGGGATGGGGAGGGTGGGAGGGAGGGAGATGCATGAGGGAAGGGATGTGGGAACAGATGTATATGTATGACTGATTCACTTTGTTATAAAGCAGAAACTAATAAAAAAATAAAAAATTAAAAAAAAATACCTAGAAACAAATGACAATGGACACACGATGACCCAAAACCTCTGGGATGCAGCAAATGCAGTTCTAAGAGGGAAGTTTATAGCAATACAATCCTACCTTAAGAAACAGGAAACATCTCGAATAAACAACCTAAACTTGCACCTAAAGCAATTAGAGAAAGAAGAACAAAAAAAACCCCCAACGTTAGCAGAAGGAAAGAAATCATAAAGATCAGATCAGAAATAAATGAAAAAGAAATGAAGGAAATGATAGCTAAGATCAATAAAACTAAAAGCTGGTTCTTTGAGAAGATAAACAAAATTGATCAACCATCAGCCACACTCATCAGGAAAAAAAGGGAGAAGACTCAAATCAATAGAATTAGAAATGAAAAAGAAGTAACAGCTGACACTGCAGAAATACAAAAGATCATGAGAGATTAATACAAGCAACTCTATGCCAATAAAATGGACAACCTGGAAGAAATGGACAAGCTCTTAGAAATGCACAACCTGCCAAGACTGAATCAGGAAGAAATAGAAAATATGAACAAACCAATCACAAGCACTGAAATTGAAACTGTGATTAAAAATCTTCCAACAAACAAAAGCCCAGGACCAGATGGCTTCACAGGCGAATTCTATCAAACATTTAGACAAGCAATAACACCTATCCTTCTCTACCTCTTCCAAAATATCACAGATGGAGGATCACTCCCAAACTAATTCTACGAGGCCACCATCACCTTGATAACAGAACCAGACAAAGATGCCAGAAAGAAAGAAAACTACCGGCCTATATCACTGATGAACATACATGCAAAAATCCTCAACAAAATACTAGCAAACAGAATCCAAGAGCACATTAAAAGGATCATACACCATGATCAAGTGGGGTTTGTTCCAGGAATGCAAGGATTCTTCAATATACGTAAATCAATCAACGTGATACACCATATTAACAAATTGAAGGAAAAAAAACATATGATCGTGGTTGCGAGTCCGCCTGCCAATGCAGGGGACACGGGTTCGTGTCCCAGTCTGGGAAGATCCCACATGCCGCGAAGTGGCTGGGCCCGTGAGCCATGGCCGTTGAGCCTGTGTGTCCGGAGCCTGTGCTCCGCAACGGGAGAGGCCACAACGGTGAGAGTCCCGCGTACCGCAAAAAAAAAAACAAAAAAACAAAAAAACAAAAATACATATGATCATCTCAATAGATGCAGAGAAAGCTTTCGACAAAATTCAACAAGCATTTATGATAAAAACCCTGCAGAAAGTAGGCATTGAGGGAACTTTCCTCAACAAAATATATGCCATATATGACAAACCCACTGCCAACATCGTCCTCAATGGTGAAAAACTGAAAGCATTTCCACTAAGATCAGGTTTTCACTCTCATCACAATTATTCAACGTAGTTTTGGACGTTTTAGCCACAGCATTCAGAGAAGGAAAAGAAATAAAAGGAATCCATATCAGAAAAGAAGAAGTAAAGCTGTCACTGTTTGCAGATGACATGATACTATACATAGAGAATCCTAAAGATGCTACCAGAAAACTACTAGATCTAATCAATGAACTTGGTAAAGTAGCAGCATACAAAATTAATGCACAGAAATCTCTGACATCCCTATACACTAATGATGAAGAATCTGAAAGTGTAATCAAGGAAACACTCCCATTTGCTGTTGCAATAAAAAGAATAAAACATCTAGGAATAAACCTACCTAAGGAGACAAAAACCTGTATGCAGAAAATTATAAGACACTGATGAAAGAAATTAAAGGTGTTACAAATAGATGGAGAGTTATACCATGTTGTTGGATTGGAAGAATCAACTTTGTGAAAATGAGTTTAGTACCCAAAGCAATCCACAGATTCAATGCAATCCTTATCAAACTACTACTGGCATTTTTCACAGAACTAGAACCAAAAATTTCATAATTTCTATGGAAACACAAAAGACCCCGAATAGCCATAGCAATGTTGAGGAAGAAAAATGGAGCTTGGGGAATCAGGCTCCCTGACTTCAGACTATACTACAAAGCTACAGTAATCAAGACAGTATGGTATTGGCAAAAAAACAGAAAGATAGATCAATGGAACAGTATAGAAAGTCCAGAGATAAACCCATGCACATATGGTAAACTTCTCTTTGATAAAGGAGGCAAGAATATACAATGGAGAAAAGACAGCCTCTTCAATAAGTAGTGCTGGGAAAACTGGACAGGGACATGTAAAAGTATGAGATTAGAACACTCCCTGACACCATACAACAAAATAAGCTCAAAATATTTTAAAGACCTAAATGTAAGGCCAGAAACTATCAAACTCTTAGGGGAAAACATGGGCGGAACACTCTATGACATAAATCACAGCAAGATCCTTTTTGACCCACCTCCTAGAGAAATGGAAATAGAAACAAAAATAAACAAATGGGACCTAATGAAACTTAAAAGCTTTTGAACAGCGAAGGAAACCATAAACAAGACCAAAAGACAACCCTCAGAATGGGAGAAAATATTTGCAAATGAAGCATCTGGCAAAGAATTAATCTCCAAAATTTACAAGCAGCTCATGTAGCTCAATAACGAAAAAAAAAAACTAATCCAAAAATGGGCAGAAGATCTAAATAGACATTTCTTCAATGCAGATATACTGATTGCCAACAAACACATGAAAGAATGCTCCAAATCTTTAATCTTTAGAGAAATGCAAATCAAATCTACAATGAGATATCATCTCACACTTGTCAGAATGGCCCTCATCAAATAATCTAGAAACAATAAATGCTGGAGAGGGTGTGGAGAAAACGGAACACTCTTGCACTGATGGTGGGAATGTGAATTGATACAGCCACTATGGAGAACAGTATGGAGGTTCCTTAAAAAACTACAAAAAGAACTACCATAGGACCCAGCAATCCCAGTACTGGGCATATACCCTGAGAAAACCATAGTTCAAAAACTCATGTACCAAAATGTTCATTACAGCTCTATTTAAAACAGCCAGGAGGTGGAAGCAACCTAAGTGTCCATCATCAGATGAACAGATAAAGACGTGGCACATATATCCAATGGAATATTACTCAGCCATAAAAAGAAACGAAATTGAGTTATTTGTAGTGAGGTGTATGGACCTAGAGTCTGTCATACAGAGTGAAGTAAGTCACAAAGAGAAAGACAAATACCGTATGCTAACACATATATATGGAATCTAAGAAAAAAAGAAATGTCATGAAGATCCCAGGGGTAAAACAGGAATAAAGACACAGACCAACTAGAGAATGGATTTGAGGATATGGGGAAGGGGAAGGGTAAGCTGGGACAAAGTGAGAGAGTGGCATGGGCATATATACACTACGAAACATAAAATAGCTAGTGGGAAGCAGCCACATAACACAGGGAGATCAACTCGGTGCTTTGTGACCCCCTAGAGGGGTGGGATAGGGAGGGTGGGAGGGAGGGAGTTGCAAGAGGGAAGAGATATTGGAACATAGGTGTATGTAAAACTGTTTCACTTTGTTATAAAGCAGAAACTAACGCACCATTGTAAAGCAATTATTCTCCAATAAAGATGTTAAAAAAAAAAACTGCTTTTGCTGCATCCCATAGGTTTTGGGTCATCCTGTTTTCATTGTCATTTGTTTCTAGCTATTTTTTTATTTCCTCTTTGATTTCTTTAGCTATCTCTTGGTTATTTAGTAGTGTATTGTTTAGCCTTCATGTGTTTGTTTTTTTTACTATTTTTTTTCCTGTAATTGATATCTAGTCTCATAGCATAGTGGTCGGAGAAGATACTTGATAGAATTTCAATTTTCTTAAATTTACCAAGGCTTGATTTATGACTCAAAATATGATCTATCCTGGAGGATGTTCCATAAGCACTTGAGTAGAAAGTGTACTCTGTTGTTTTTGGATGGCATGTCCTATAAATATCAATTAAGTCTATCTTGCTTAGTGTGTCATTTAAAGCTTGTGTTTCCTTATTTATTTTCATTTTGGATGATCTGTCCACTGGTGAAAGTGGCGTGTTAAAGTCCCCTACTATTATTGTGTTATTGTCGATTTCCCCTTTTATGGCTGTTAGCATTTACCTTATGTATAGCAGTGTTCCTATATTGGGTGCATAAATATTTCTAATTGTTCTACGTTTTTCTTGGAATGATCCCTTGATCATTATGAAGTGTCCCTCTTTGTCTGTTGTAATAGTCTTAATTTTAAAGTCTATTTTGTCTGATATGAGAATTGGTACTCCAGCTTTCTTTTGATTTCCATTTGCATGGAATATCTTTATCCATCCCCTCACTTTCAGTCTGTATGTGTCCCTAGGTCTGAAGTAGGTCTCTTGTAGATAACATATATACGGGTCTTGTTTCTGTATCTGTTCAACCTGTGTATGTCTTTTTGTTGGAGCATTTAATCCATTTACATTTAGGTAATTACTGATATGTATGTTCCTATTACCATTTCCTTAATTCTTTTGGGTTTGTTATTGTAGGTCTTTTCCTTCTCTTGTGTTTCCTGCCTAGAGAAGTTCCTTTAGCATTTGTTGTAAAGCTGACTTGGTGGTGCTGAATTCTCTTAGCTTTTGCTTGTCTGTAAAGGTTTTAATTTCTCCATCGAATCTAAATGAGATCCTTGTTGGGTAGCTTATTCTTGGTTGTACATTTTTCCCTTTCATCACTTTAAATATGTCCTGCCTCTCCCTTCTGGCTTACAGAGTTTCTGCTGAAAGATCCGCTGTTATCCTTATGGAGTTTCCCTTGTATGTTTTTTGTTGCTTTTCCCTTTCTGCTTTTAATATTTTTTCATTATATTAATTTTTGATAGTTTGGTTAATATGTGTCTTGGCATGTTTCCCCTTGTATTTATCCTGTATGGGAGTCTCTGCTCTTCCTGGACTTGATTGCCTATTTCCTTTCCCATATTAGAAAAGTTTTCAACTAAAAGCTCTTTGGGCACTTTCTCAATCCCTTTCTTTTTCTCTTCTTCTTCTGGGACCCCTATAATTTGAATGTTGGTGCATTTAATGTTGTCCCAGAGGCTTCTGAGACTGTCCTCGATTCTTTTCATTCTTTTTTTCTTTGTTCTGCTCTGAGGTAGTTATTTCCACTAGTTTATCTTCCAGGTCACTTATCTGTTCTTCTGCCTCAGTTATTCTGCTATTGATTCCTTCTAGAAAACTTTTAATTTCATTTATTGTGTTATTCATCATTGTTTGTTTGCACTTTAGTTCTTCTAGGTACTTGTTAATTGTTTTCCATATTTGCTCCATTCTATTTCCAAGATTTTGGATCATCTTTACTATCATTACTCTGAATTCTTTTTCAGGTAGACTGCCTATTTTCACCTTATTTCTTTGGTCTGGTCGTTGTTTACTTTGCTATTTCATCTGCTGCTTATTTCTCTGTCTTCTCATTTTGCTTGACTTACTATGTCTGCGGTCTCCTTTTCACAGGCCGCATGTTCACATTTCTTGTTGTTTTTGGTGTCTGCCCCTAGTGGGTGAGGTTGATTTAGTGGGTTGTGTAGGCTTCCTGGTGTAGGTGACTAGTGCCTGTGTTCTGTTGGATGACACTGGATCTTGTGTTTCTGGTTGCCATGACTGTATCCAGTGGTGTGTTTTGGGGTGTCTGTGAACTTATTATGATTTTAGGCAGCCTCTCTGCTAACGGGTGGGGTTGTGTTCCCATCTCGCTAGTTGTTTGGCATGGGGTTTCCAGCACTGGAACTTGCTGGTCGTTGAGTGGAGCTGTGTCTTAGCGTTCAGAAGGAGATCTCTGGGACATCTCTCATCAACTGTTATTACATGGGGCTGGGAGATGGTCCCAGGACTCTGGTGCTCCAGTGTCCTGAACTTAGCTCTCCCACCTCAGAGGCTCAGGCCTGACACCCAGCCAGAACACCAATACCCTCTCAGCCACATGCCTCAGAAGAAAAGTGAGAAAAAAAAAAGAGAGAGAAAGAAAAATAAGATAAAATGAAAGTTATTAAAATAAAAAAGTATTAAAAATGTAAAAAAGTAATAAAAAAAGAAGAGAGCAGCCAAACCAATAAACAAATCTACCAATGACAACAAGTGTTTAGAACTCTACTGAGATAAACATAAAAATCAGAAACTAGTCTGTCACATACAGCAAACCCCAAGTCTACAGTTGCTCCCAATGTCCATTGCCTCAAATTTAGGTTGATTCATTTTCTATTCACCTATTCCACAGGTGCAGGGTAAATAAAGTTGATTGTGGAGATTTAATCCACTGCTCCTGAGGCTGCTGGGAGAGATTTCCCTTTCTCAGCTCCTGGGATCCAGTTTTGTATTTGGCTCTGCCTCTGCATCTAGGTCACCCTCTGGCATCTGTTCTTCACCCATACAAGAGGGGGTTAAAAGTGCAGCTAATTCTGGGGCTCTGGCTCACTCAGGCCAGGGGGAGGGAGGGGTATGGGATGCAGGGCAAGCCTGCCACAGCAGAGGTCAGCATGATGTTGCAACAACCTGATGTGTGCTGTGTGTTCTCCCAGGGAAGTTGTCTCTGGATCACGGAACCCTGGCAGTGATGGGCTGCACAGCTTCCCAGGAGGGGCAGTGTGGATAGTGACCTGTGATTGCACACAGGCTTCTTTGTGAATGTAGCAGCAGCCTTAGCATTTCATGCCCATCTCTAGTGTCCACGCTGTTAGCTGTGGCTCACGCCCATCTCTGAAGCTGTTTAGGTGGTGTTCTGAATCTCCTCTCTTCATGCACCCAAAACCATGGTCTCTTGACTCTTAGGCAGTTCCAGACATTTTTTCTGGACTCCCTCCTGGTTAGCTGTGGTGCATTAGCTCTCTTCAGGCTGTGTTCACACAGCCAACCCCAGTCCTCTCCCTGGGATCTGCCCTCCGAAGCCCGAGCCTCAGCTCCCATCCTCCACCCGCCCTGGCGGGTGAGCAGACAAGCCTCTTGGGCTGGTGAGTGCTGGTCAGCACCGATCCTCTGTGGGGGAGTCTCTCCACTTTGCCTTTTGCACCCCTGTTGCTGTGCTCTCCTCCATGGCTCTGAAGCTTCCTCCCTGCCCCCCCTCTTCTCCACCAGTGAAGGGGCTTCTTAGTGTGTGGAAACTTTTCCTCCTTCACAGCTCACTCCCAGATGTGCAGGTCCCGTCCCTGTTGTTTTGTCTCTGTTTTCTCTTTCTTCTTTTGCCCTACCCAGGTACGTGGGGAGTTTCTTGCCTTTTAGAAAGTCTGAGGTCTTCTGCCAGCATTCAGTAGGTGTTCTGTAGGAGTTGTTCCACATGTAGATGCATTTTTGATGTATTTGTGAGGAGGAAGCTGATCTCCATGTCTTACTCCTCCATCATCTTGAATGTCCTCTCTGGAATTCTTAAATCAAGAAACTCTTTGACTGTTCCAGTCTCTTAGAATGCATTGGCTCACTACTGTTGAGTCCCCTTTTATTTTCATGTTGAAAGAAAAATATGTCAACATTACAGAAAAATTTGTGAAGTTTGAATTAGATCCAATTCCAGGTCTTAAATACAATGTTAGGAAGTATTGATTTCTTGGCAAAACTCTCCATAAGGTTATCATTATGAATGCCCTAATTCTATTACATGTTTGACAATATTTTTGGTTGCTTTGTCTTATTTTTTCTTAAGGCTAATATATTTTCTACTTGGTCTGAGCTAAAATGATTCCTTTCTGGCGTATCCAGGGAGGTTTTTAGTGGAGGCTTGTCTAAAATGGTAGAGACCAGGATGGCATCTAGTGAAGTACCATGAACAAATTCTACTCCTCTGAAATTCTTTGATCATGAGATAGTTCTCCTAAAGTTGTGATGACTCAGAGTGAATTGGACATGGGATGCAACTTAAAAATATTGTTTGGCAAGAGTACCATCACACACGCCTGAGAAGGACAAAAGTTCTTTGCAACTTTGTCCTAGAATAAGTAGACAATCCTCAGAGGAAATAATAAATACAGTGCACACTGCAGACTTAGGCGTCTGTTCTTACCTGGCTTCCCTTGCCAGTCTCAATGTGGATTGTTCAGTGATAGTCAGTGCGAAGCAACCACTATACGCAGTCTGGCTTTAAGTCAGTTTGGCCTTCCTGACGATTGAATTCCCTGACAGGTGTAATGAATTCCTCAGTCCTTGTCCTCAAATCCCTCAGATTATCATATCCTTTCACTTTCTTCTGCAGGCCTAGCTTTTCCCCAGGCTCTAGAACCAATTATTTTCATGAATTTTAGGAAGTACACGATTCCTAGGTTCTGTATCACTGGTCTTGTTCTAGCCATGTTCTGACCTTGTGCTGCAGGCGTAATAAATGTGTTCTCACTTTGTTCTTAATGCCTGAACATTTGTGTTAAACACTAATTCCAGTAATTGGATCCTTACCTTAGCTTAGTATCTTGACCCAGACAGGTTCCTTCAGGACTAGACTTCTCTCTTGCATTGGGTAATCTTCTTGAGGACCAGAATCTGGGCTCTGAATGCTAATTCCCATATGAGGTACTTGAAACCCAAAGCCAGACCCCTGATGCAGGCGTTGCTTGTCTCAGGGACACCTACCTACAGCCCTTAGCTGGCACCACTAAAATATCTACCCAATATACACTATGCTTTGGGTCAAACTTCTACTTAGCCTTCTTTAACACTCCACCTGTCCATTTTTGTTTCTAATTCCCTAATACTGGTGCCACCTCACACGATTGGAAATTTGTTCACTCAAAAAAAATTATTGAGTGTCTATGGTAGGCACTTTGGACAAAATATTGTATAAGATACAGGACATCATGATCACAGTATTTTTCATCTAGTGGGACATGCAGGCAAGGAGATGGCAATTACAACAGTGTGAAAGAGCTGTGGTAAGGGATATGCTGGGTACTATGGAAGAATTTAGGGAAAAACTGACATGAACTTTGGGTATGACAGAAGACATCCTGAAGGAAGTGACATTTAAACCTACACCGGAAGATTAAGCCAGACAACTGGCAAAAGATGAGAAAAGGGGTAAAGAGAGATGATATCAAGCAGAAAAACTAGATTAAAGGCCAGGGGATGAGAGAAAGAGAACATGGCACGTTTGAAGCTGGTTGAAAACATGCTTGAGAAAATGAGAAATGAGAGAGAAGTGGGTTGGAGCCCAGATCACACAGGTAAGAAGTCTGATCTCTACCTATTAGCAATGGGAAAGCCTTGAATATTTTGAGAAAAGGAAGTGGCATGCCATGTGGGGGTGTAGACTTCTATCCTGCCCCCAATCTGGCTCATTCTGTTTGCAACAAAAGTCAGGATTTTGACAGCCAGTTATATAAATTACCATTGAAGACTTTGTCAAAATAGACCAGGAAAGCTTTATTCATGTCATACAGATATAGTCTCTTGATAGTTGATATGGATGGTTCCACTAAGAATGCATCTCCCTCATTTGATGACCACAGGCAACTTCGGAAGCTGGTAACTTGGCTACTCTTTTTAATGGTTGTGAGGTGTATTTTGAAATAATCCACAATAGGTCATTTTATTGTGGGAAATGTAGCCAAATTATTCTCCAAGATGCTCTCTTCAGAAAGAAAACAAAGTCTGATTAAAATGTAGCTTAGGTTATATTTCACAAGGCGTTATAATAAGTATTTCCAATAGCTAGAGAAAAAAAGACTCTTCTTATCCACACCCTTCCAGTCAGTATTATGTTTATTTTTAAAATTGAAAGAGAGAGCAAGTGAATCAAGTTATATATTCTTAAAATGCACAATATAAGCTAATTAGTTTTTATTTTATTTAGAAAAATTTTATTCAATTTATTTAGACTAAAAAAACAGTTTACCTTTTTGTTCCACCTCCCACGTCTTGCAACCACCAATCTGTTTTCTGTATCTGTGAGCTTGGATTTGTTTGTTTATATTTTGTTTTTGTTTTTTAGATTCCTTATATAAGAGAGGTCATATGATATTTGTCTTCCTCTGACTTATTTCACATAGCATAATGCCCTCGAGGTCCATTTTTGTTGTCACAAATGCAAATTTTCATTCTTTTTTATGGATCAGTAATATTCCATTGTCTATATATATATATATATATATATACACATATATATACAATATATATATATATGTATATATATATATATATATATACACACACACACACACCACATCTTCTTTATCCATTCATCCATTGATGGACACATGTTGTTTCCATATCTTGGCTATTATAATAATGCTGCCATGAACATGAAGGTGCATATATCTTTTTGAATTAGCATTTTGATTTTCTTTAAATAAATACCCAGAAGTGGAATTACAGATCATATAGTAGTTCCATTTCTAATTTTTTAAGGAACCTCCATACTGTTTTCCATAATGATTGCACCAATTTACATTCCCACCATTAGTGCACAAGTGTTCATTTTCTCCACATCCTTGCCAACATTTATTATTTCTTGTCTTTTTGATAGTAGCCATTCTGACAGGTGTGAGGTGATATCTCACTGTGGTTTTGATTTGCATTTCTCTAATCATTAGTAATGTTGAGCACCTTTACATGTTTTAATTTGCTTTTCTCTGATTATTAATGATGTTGAGCATCTTTTCATGTGTGTTTTGGCCATCTGTATGTCTTCTTTGGAAAATGTCTATTTAGACCCTTGCCCAATTTTTAATCAGATTGGGTTTTTTTCTACTGAGTTGTATGAGTTCTTTATGTATTTTGGATATTAACCCCTTATCAGATATATGATTTGCAAATATTTTTCCCATTCAGTAGGTTGTCTTTTTTGTTTTGTTGATAGTTAACAAACAAAAATTTTAGGAATATTAAATAAATTAGAAACTGTACTTTTTGTTCTCACTAAAAAACAAACCAAGCAGTGCACAAAAATCCCAGGTATTTACATTTCAAATCCTATTAGTTTTCAATGTTTTCAACTGAAGCTCCCTGTATCATCTTATGTTGATTAGTTCTTGAGATCAGCTTGGATTTTGGGTATTTGTTAATCTCAGTTATTTTTAAAGACCTAATTTAATTATTCAGGAATGCAATCACACTTTGTTCCCTAAATATTTTGATCTCATTTCCACTTTAAACCTGGAATGCTTGGTCATCCCCCCTTAAAAAAAAAAAAGTTAGTTTTATAACCATAATCTGAGTGTACTTTAGAATGTGACTTTTTTTCCATGAGAATTTTCAAATATGTGCCCTGAGCCATTTACATGAATGTGAGACACTGGAAGATAAAATGAATGAATTTGTATCTCAGGACTCTTGCTATAACCCCAAATATATTACTAGATATAAGTTCCATTTTCAAGCTTCAGTGCAACTCTTTTTGGCAAGGGATTTTATTTAAGTCTTTCTTTTTTCCATCTGAAAGCTTTTCTAATATAAGATTTAAGATTAAAGTAAAGCAATGGCCTTCACTACTTTTATTTCTTCCCAACCATGAGCATCCACACAGGAGATTAAGAAGTGAACTTGAAGAAGCCAGCCTGCAGCCTTTCCATTCAGCTCACCTCCCCTGCTTTTCTCTTCCTTTTCCCCTGTGCAACTTTCAAGGTGAAAGTAGGCTATGAGAAAGGCGGGTGGATTGTTCATGGATGAAGGGAAGCCAAGTGACAGCAAAGCCCAGAAGACAATGATGCATTCTTCTATTTTTGCTACAGTCAAATTTCTTTTCAGGATTTCTGTGTTACAAAAATACATGGATTTTTTAGAAAATATACTTGATTATATAATCTAATCCTCATTCCAACCCTGAAAGCTGGATGTAGGGTAAAGAAGTATCTAGCTCTTCTTGCTTTTTTGCCTGGGCCCATAAAATAAGAACTTTTGACCTCTCAGAATTCTCAGAATTGTGGGGAAATTGCTTGTCTTTTTTTTTTTTTTTCTCCTCTCTCTCACTGACTTCTCTCTATGGGAGAAGAGTGCTCTAATTTGTGATATGACTAGAGCCTGGTGTCTAATGGTCTGGGTTTGTCCATTGTACTGAGTTTATGTGTTTATAGTTTTGCACAAAAGTGGCCTCAGAACCTTGGACTTTTAAATTCTCTCTGACTTGCTCTTTGGACTTTGTGTGCTCAGTAACTGAGAGGTAGTCCTGGTTCTCCATGCTAGTGGCTCACTTACTGTATGCACAGCAGTCCAAAATCTCACCTCAGATATTCATAAAATCTAGGATTTTTGTCCACTTGAAAACCCAATGAAAGCTTTTATTATCTCCATGTTCAGGTGTAGAAAATGTCTCAGAGAGGTTAATAACTTGTCTGAAGCCATATAGTTAGTGGATGGAAGAATGAAACTTTGAACCCGGGTGTACACACTTTATTATTTTTACTGTTCCATAACACATGTCCTGTAGTTCTTGGACCAGCACTGTGGCTGGGAAGCACAAGAATGCACTTTTCTGATTTGACAGGTCAACTTGTTTTTATACCTGGGTATGGAGATTGTAGAGAAAGCAGTGGCCAGGATATCTGCGTTCTATTTCTGCCTTCCCTCTATTCCTAACTCTGGAGAAACCTAGGATATCATTCATGTCTAGAAGTCATGTCACATAAAAATTCCAGAAATCTCAAAGAATTTAGCCTCGTGAGGACCTTCCTGAGCTATGCTGATTATCCATCCAAATGTCCTGCCCTACACTTGTTCTATAAGGGTCACTGTTTAACTGGCTAGATAAATGAGAAAATTGAAACCATCCATGGCTTTACATAAAAAAAGCAGATCTTACTTTTTTAAAATGGTGTAGAGGTTAGACAGTTTAGGACAGGTATAACCACTCCATTCCATGGTCTTCATGACCCAGGCACTTTCTATCTTTGTTCTCTGCCATACTTCCCATGTCTCTTAGTCATTCAGATAGGCTGCTGGAGCTGCAGCTATCATATCCATATTGAGGAAAGAAGAAGGGAGGGAGAGCAAAGGAGTTTTCCTAGATGTTCCACCAACAACTTCTGCTTATATCCCACTGACACCAAGCTACCAGGAAAATGTAACTTTTTAGCTGGGCATTCTATAACCCAGAAGGAAAAGGAGCATTCTATTAGTAGGGAAGAAAGGTGGAATGGACATTGGGTAGGCAACTTGCAGTTTCTACCACATCTGCACACACATACACCCCCCAACACAGACAAGGTTACCATGTTGTACAACTCCATGTGTCATTCGCACTGAATTCTGTGAGCACAGAAATTTAAATATTAGCTGCACTCACCTGGCTCAGGTACTTTCCTGAATGAGTTTATTTAAATTACACTTTCATACATTCAACATCAGAATTAGTTAAGAATTACTGATCTCATGCTTTGGAAGAATTTTTATAAAATAGGTCATTTAAATTTTCAAATACACATATGAAACAAGTATAGATAATTGTCAGATAGGACTTCAGTATGTTTCTTTATTACCTGTCATTCCTCAAGGAAATTGAAGAGACAGAATTCTGTGTCTCACTCAAAAATTTTCCCAACCCCTCATGGGCAGTAAGTGAGGCTAAAGTCTCTCCTCCTGCTGCCTTCCTAAATTTTTGTTCTTTAATCATTTATATGTATCTATTTACATATGTATCACACACTTGTGTTCATATGCATTAGGAAAATCATGGAGAAAATAGAGCGTACCATAAAGTCCTGGTTCTTTGAAAGCCAACAGCCATACTGACAAAAAAAAAAAAAAAAAAAAAAAAAAAAAAAAACCTCTGGAAAAGAATGATTCCTTTAGAGAGGCAAGGGCCCTCTCCTCTGGTTATTAGGCTTGAAAGATGAAGTCTGGTGATGTTTGTTGCCATGGGGTGTAAGGACAACCAGCCAAAGAGAATGGAGTTGGTAAAGGAGGTGTGGAAGAGAGAGAATGTTCTGAGGGGATACAAGTCCCTGGAGCTCCTATCCTTCAGTGAGTCCAGATTTTCCTTAAACTAATATGAGTTGTCTTTTTGTTACTTGGAACTAAAGACCTGACTAAGGTAGCCTGGACTGTCATCATGTAATACAGTAACACCACATTCTTCTATTTCTGCATGCAAACCTCTCTCTCTCTCTGAAGACTATTTACAGGATTTCGATTTCTGTCTGGTTGAAACCACCTTGAGAAGTCCTCATGCCCCATGATCCCCAGGAGGAATAACCATGGACAATAGGCTTTTCCATCTTCAACTTGAAGTGGGAAATGTCAATTTATGTCAGAGATACTAGAGTCAGGTATGGGGAGAGCCTTGTGTCATGGAAAGGTGGTTATGTGACTCAGACCAGGCTTATAAGATCACAGGTGTGATATATAATGGAGTGTCAGCATGCATAGAGGATATTTTCACTCTTCTGGGAGAAGATGTTTTCAACTCAGAGCATAACAATGAGAAGTGAAACCTGAAATTGCAGGCCACATTCTTAACACTAATGTTTCATGAGCCTTAAGCAGCAACACCAATCTCTGAGTGTGTGGGAAGAGTGCATACACTTTGCCCAGGTATTATATCAAGGAGAAATAAAAGTCACAGATTAACTGGATCTCCTTCATAAAAACACAGCAAGTTCCAGCATCTTCCCTGACTGATGCTATTTTCACTAAAGAGTTGCATTATATTATGGCTTATGTTTCATTCCCCTTTATAGTTTCCTCCTTACCTCACAGCCAGCTACTAATAAGTAATAAAATGAGCAAGGGCAGACAATAGGAAAGAGAAGCAGAGAAGTAAATGGTATGGATAATCCCAAACAACACAAACTTTCTCTGAAAAATCAAGAGCTGCTGATTTGCAAAATTTTCATGCATCCCAAACAGCCCCTTGCTTTTTCAAAGACGGCAAACTCTACAGTAATTACCTAATCTGTAAGCACAATCTCCCGCATTGAGGAGATTTGCAATTTGCAGGTGGAGAAATGAGAAATAGAGTCAGTAAAGGAATTGATTTATTAAGAAATCCTCACGTGTGTACTGGGTTTTGTAGCTCACAATGAACTTTCACATTCATTGTCTTGTGTCTGCCAGGAATGCTGTAAGATGGAAGAGACATGGTTATTCACATCCAATGAGTGGGAAAGCTCAGACTCAGAGAGGTTCTATGGTCAGTCCAAGATTACACTCATGGAATGCCTTAGAGATGAGACTTCACAAACCAGCACCTGTATTTCTACTTTAGAAGTCTTATTTATTAAATGATCTGGGGTCAGGATCAGAAGCATTGGTCCTTTAGACCAATCCATTTTTTTGTTTTTCTTTCCCCTGAATATTAATTAACCTATGGCTTTTATGGGATATTTACAACACAAAATAAAATGCATACAAATCACTCAAAACAAATAACCTGGAGATTGAATGTTGAAAATATTTTAGCATGCTTTTTTTCTACCATTTTTTGTATAACTAATAGCAATAATTGTTAGCATAATAAAATTGTGGACACTGCTTATATACTTTACACATATTAATTTATTTAATCTTCATAATAATACTTTGAAGAAGGTACTGTTATTATCCTCACGTTATGAATGAAGAAACTGAGGCACAGAAGGGGTAAGAAACTTGTCCATTGGTACATAGCTACTGTTTGTGACTCTTGAGCTTTTGCTCTTAATTACAATAATATATAAATACTTCCCACTATTACACACATGTACACACTCACACATATATGTTTGTAAATATATGTTTTAGATCAAGCTCTGCAATTCTTTGGAAATTTCCTTTTGCATTTATCTTTATTTATTGTATATTTTCACATTATTAATATATAATAAATATGTGTCTGTATATATATTTTAGATTTAATATAATTTTCTTAACCATTTATTAATAAATATTTAATTTGCTTCTACTTTTTCATTTATAAATAAAAGTGAACATTCTTTTTTTTTTTTTTTTTTCTTTTTTGCGGTACGCGGGCCTCTCACTGTTGTGGCCTCTCCCGTTGCGGAGCACAGGCTCCAGACGCGCAGGCTCAGCAGCCATGGCTCACGGACCCAGCCACTCCGCGGCATGTGGGATCTTCCCAGACGGGGGCACGAACCCGTGTCCCCTGCATCGGCAGGCGGACTCTCAACCACTGCGCCACCAGGGAAGCCCAAAAGTGAACATTCTTAAACATAGCCTCCTTTATCTAACTGGTTATTTTCTTAAGATAAATTCTTAGCCCTTGATTAAAGTTTGATACATTTTCTTCCAATAATTTTTCTTTGCATATGTACATTGTTGAGATCAAACTGTGCCTGCAATTTTTTATCCTGCTTTCTAATTTACCAGCATATTATCATAATCATTTATCCATTTTATTTAAAAATTCTATGTAAATGTTAATACAACAAAAGCTAAATCAATAAAATGACAGTAAAGGAAGCAATGAGACATGAAAAGAAGAGGTCTACAATGTTGACTTGTTTCCATTTTTGTTCCCTCAAATTGTCCTCCACACCACAGCTAGAGTTCTCTCTCTAATATGAAAGCAACCATGCTATCCCTTTGCTTACAACTTCCAGGGGCTCCTGTTTCCTATAGGATATTATCCAAGTTCCTCTGCAGGGCACACCACATGCTCTCTGTGACCCAGCTATACTCATGCTTGGATGCCCTATAGTCACCCTGAAGAAAAATTTAAGGCTCCCTACCATACTATTTCCCATATTCTAGTTTTCTTTTTAATTGAAATTTAATTGGCATAAACATATTAGTTTCAGGTGTACAACAATGACTGAATATTTGTATATATTGCAAAATGATCATCACAATAAGTCTAATTAACATCCATCACCGTATATAGCTAAAAATAATTTTTGTGTGTGTGATGAAAACTTTTAAGATCTACTCTCTTAGCAACTTTCAAATATGCAATACAATATTGTTAACCACAGTCACCATGCTGTACATTACATTGCCATGACATTTTGTAACTGGAAGTTTGTACCCTTTGACCCCTTTCAGCCATTTCACTCACCCCCCACCCCACCCCATACCCAGCCCCCATTCCCTTAAGCAACAGCCAATCTCTTCTATGAGCTTGTTTTTTTTTTTTTTAATTCCACATATAAGTAAGATCATCTTTCTCTGTCTGACTTATTTCACTTAAGATAATGCTCTCGAGGTTCATCCTTGCAAATGGCAGGATTTCTTTTTTTTTTTCTTATGGCTGAATAGTATTCTCCTGTACCCTAGTTTTTAATAGTCCTCTTTCCTGGAATGCTTTCTCTTTCCTTTTCCCCAGATTAACCTGTTAATTATTTAAGACCCTATGCAGAAATTATTTCCTCCAGGAAGAGTTTTTTCTTGGACTCCACCACACTCTGAGCTGGGTATATGATCACCATCTGTGTCATCACATGGCACCCAGGGACAAGAAAAAAACTTGGGGACCCCTCGCATGTTGGGAATAAATCCATTCAGGGACAAGGTCAGCCTAGACATTATATTTGAATATTCCACAGGCTTGCTTTATGGAGTCTAGTTCTACTCGAGTGATCTTGTGGAATCCCATAGGAATCAATTTCCCTGGATCATGAGAGAACCCTGGGGGAGGGCAGCTTTTTTTTTTTTTTTTTTTCGGTACGCGGGCCTCTCACTATTGTGGCCTCTCCCGTTGAGGAGCACAGGCTCTGGACGTGCAGGCTCAGCAGCCACGGCTCACCGGCCCAGCCGCTCCGCGGCATGTGGGAGTTTCCCAGACCGGGGCACGAACCCGTGTCCCCTGCATCGGCAGGCGGACTCTCAACCACTGCACCACCAGGGAAGCCTGGGAGGGCAGCTTTTGACTGTCTCTTTTTGCCCATCTCCCCCAGTAACCTGCCAAGTTTACTGGTGCAGAAGTCAGCCAAACTTTTATTTGTTCTCTATTCCTTAGTATGAATGAGGGTCTGAAAGAAGTATTCAGTGAAGGAAAACAACAGAGCATTCTGAAATTTCCAAAGTCCTTCCCTGACTACATCTAACCCTCAGAGTTGCAGCCACCAACCCCAGAGGAGTGAGCCTTGGGGAACCTGGGCCTGGAAACTCACCAGGATTTCTACTAGGTGACAAGGGCAATCCCTACACTTTTGCCTTCAATTTCTGTAAAAGCAGCTGGTCAGTACCCACTGGGACCTAACTTGGCTATCTAGGCCCCATTCCTCCTCATTCAAAGATTACACAAGAACTACTTCTGTACCCCACACCTGGAGCTAGACACCTCCAAATGCAGTCTGAAAAATATTCATTGCTGCCTGGAGGATTTGTTGCTTGTGGAGGATACAGCAGCTAAGATCATAAGGAATGTATCTGGCTCTCTATGACTCCTTTGCAGGTCATTTAAGGTCACTTACTTAAGCAATCTCTGACTCTTCATGAATGGGACAGAGTCTATCTATTACTATTGTTTACCTTACTGTCTTGTTCAAAATCAAAGTAACCTGTTGCAGATATTACTTCCAGTCCATTTAATGCAGATCTCTTTTTTTCAAGTCCCTTCATGAGGCAGCTTACTGAAACCAGCATCCAAAATAGCTTAGATCTCTAAGCAAATGTCATGCCGTTAACGGAAAAGTCTGGGACCAGAGGCCAGGCTGGGAATTAAGGTTGCTGGGGTGATACACTTCTTTCTTATATAAGCTGTAGTGATTTGAATCAAATCATTTCACCACTGAGTTTCAATTTCTTCCTAAATTAGAAAAATGGTACCTCCCTCCTTCTTGCAGAGGCTGCTGGAGAGCAGTTGACAAATGTCCCCAAGGCATTGGAGTTATGTAGTTGCTTTTTCTAGAAGCATCTTTTTCTTAGTAGAAGTTCTCAGAGGCTCAGGTAAAAATTGCCTTTCAACTATTTCTTCCTTGCTTTCCAGATAATCCGTGGCTAAAATTAGCAATGCTTAGTTCAGTAAAAAATATTGTTACAGCGGCAGCCATGGAAATGGTGTTTGAGCAGATTCCCCTTCAGGGAGCTGCCTTTTGCGGGATATGTTTTCTTGCTGATTAAATAAAACAACAACTGCTTTTGAAGCTGGGGTTTCAAATTAGTTAAGAATACAGGCAAATCTTTCAAAAGAACAATCCTCCTCATTTTTCCTCCTTTCTTTCCATCAAGGAAAGAAAATGTGTATCTCAAATTAAATGTCAGATTTTGCTTTGGATAGAATATAGGAAGATTAAACTGTTGACCCATCATCCTACATTTGAGGTGTCTTTTTGTAGAAATAGTGGATAATCATATTAGTGTCAGTGCTTTCCTCACACATCATGTTATAGTTTATACAAAAAGCTTTCCTGTGCACTGCCGCTGAAGTCTTATGATCAGAGGAGAATGTAGAGAGAGCACGATGAGGAAATTCCTGATCAGAAAAGGAAACAGACCCAGCCATTCCAGCCCACTTGGCTAGTAACTAGAGGAGATGGGATGAAAGTTTTGGAAGAGTTTGAGAAGGATAGGTGTTAGATCTTCTGAAAATGTTCGATAGAATTTGCCTGTGAAGCCATCTGGTCCTGGGCTTTTATTTGTTGGAAGATTTTTAATCACAGTTTCAGTTTCAGTGCTTGTGATTAGTCTGTTTATATTTTCTATTTCTTCCTGGTTCAGTCTCGGCAGGTTGTGTATTTCTAAGAATTTGTCCATTTCTTCCAGGTTGTCCATTTTATTGGCATATAGTTGCTTGTAGTAATTTTTCATGAAACTTTGTAATTCTGCAGTGTCATATGTTACTTGTTTTTCATTTCTAATTCTGTTGATTTGAGTCTTTTCCCTTTTTTTATTAATGAGTCTGGCTAATGGTTTATTAATTTTGTTTATCTTCTCAGAGAACCAGCTTTTAGTTTTATTGATCTTTGCTATTGTTTCCTTCATTTCTTTTTCATTTATTTCTGATCTGATCTTTATGATTTATTTCCTTCTGCTAACTTTGTTTTTTTTTGTTGTTCTTCTTTCTATAATTGCTTTAGGTGTAAAGTTAGGTTGTTTATTTAAGATGCTTCTTGTTTCTTGAGGTAGGATTGTATTGCTATAAACTTCCCCCTTAGAACTGCTTTTGCTGTATCCCATAGGTTTGTACCATTCTGTTTTCATTTTCATTTGTTTCTAGGTATTTTTTGGTTTCCTCTTTGATTTCTTTAGTGATGTCTTGGTTATTTAGTTGTATATTGTTTATCCTCCATGTGTTTGCATTTTTTATAGATTTTTTCCTGTAACTCATATCTAGTCTCAGAGAATTGTGGTAGGAAAAGATAATTGATACAATTTCAATTTTCTTAAATTTACCCAGGCTTGATTTGTGACCCAAGATATGATCTATCCTGGAGAATATTCTATGAGCATTGAGAAGAAAGTGTATTCTGCTGTTTTTGAATGGAATTTCCTATAAATATCAATTAAGTCCATCTTGTTTAATGTTTCATTTAAAGCTTGTGTTTCCTTATTTATTTCTAAATTTGGATGATCTGTCCAGTGGTGAAGGTGGGGTGTTAAAGTCCCCTACAATTATTGTGTTACTGTCATTTTCCCCTTTTATGGCTGTTAGCTTTTGCCTTATATATTGAGGTGCTCTTATGTTGGGTGCATAAATATTTCCAATTGTTCTATATTCTTCTTGGATTGATCCCTTGATCTTTATGTAGTATTCCTCTTTGTCTCTTATAATAGTCTTTATTTTAAAGTCTATTTTCTCTGATATGAGAATTGCTATTCCAGTTTTCTTGTGATATCCATTTACATGTAATATCTTTTTCCATCCCCTCACTTTCAGTCTGTACGTGTCCCTAGGTCTGAATTGGGTATATTGTAGACAACATATATACAGGTCTTGTTTCTGTATCCATTCAGCTAGTCTATGTCTTTTGGTTGGAGCATTTAATCCATTTACATTTAGGTAATTACTGATATGTATGTTCCTATTCCCATTTTCTTAATTGTTTTGGGTTTGGTATTGTAGGTTTTTTCCTTCTCTTGTGTTTTTTGCCTAGAGAAGTTCCTTTAGCACTTGTTGTAAAGCTGGTTTGGTGGTGCTGAACTCTCTCAGCTTTTGCTTGTCTGTAAAACTTTTAATTTCTCCATCAAATCTGAATGAGATCCTTGATGGGTAGAGTAATCTTGGTTGTAGATTTTTCCCTTTCATCACTTTAAATATGTTCTGCCACTCCCTTCTGGCTTGCAGAGTTTCTGCTGAAAGATCAGCTCTTACCCTTATGGAGATTCCCTTGTATGTTATTTATTGTTTTTCCCTTGCTGCTTTTAACATTTTTTTCTTTGTATTTAATTTTTGATATTTTGATTAATATGTGTCTTGGAGTGTTTCTCCTTGTATTTAACCTGTATGGGACTCTCTGCTCTTCCTAGATTTGATCTCCTATATCCTTTCCCATGTTAGGGAAGTTTTCAACTGTAATCTCTTCAAATATTTTCTCAGTCATTTTCTTTTCCTCTTCTTTTCCTGGGACCCCTATAATTCGAATGTTGGTTCATTTAATGTTGTCCCAGAGGTCTCTGAGACTGTCCTCTATTCTTTTCATTCTTTTCTCTTTATTCTGCTCTGTGGTAGTTATTTCCACTATTTTATCTTCTGGATCACTTATCCATTCTTCTGCCTCAGTTATTCTGCTATTGATTCCTTCTAGAGAGATTTTAATTTCATTTATTGTGTTGTTCATCATTGTTTGTTTGCTCTTTAGTTCATCTAGGTCCTTGTTAAACATTTCTCGTATTTTCTCCATTCTATTTCCAAGAGTTTGGATCATATTTATTGTCATTACTCTGAATTCCTTTCCAGGTAGGCTTCCTACTTCCTCGTCCTTTGTTTGTTCTGGTGGGTTTTTACTCTGCTCCTTCATCTGCTGCATATTTCTCTGTCTTCTCATTTTGCTTACCTTACCGCATTTGGGGTCTCCATTTTGCAGGCTGCATGCTGGTAGTTCCTGTTGTTTTTGGTGTCTGCCCCCAGTGGGTGAGGTTGGTTCAGTGGGTTGTGTAGGCTTCCTGGTGGAGGGGAATGGCACCTGTGTTCTGGTGGATGACACTGGATCTTGTGTTTCTGGTGGGTAGGACCACAGCCACTGGTGTGTTTGGGGTATCTGTGAACTTATTATGGTTTTAGGCAGCCTCTCTGCTTTTGGATGGGTTTGTGCTCCTATCTTGCTAGTTGTTTGGCATGGGGTTTCCAGAACTGGAGCTTGCTGGTCATTGAGTGAAGCTGCGTCATAGCACTGAGATGGAGATCTCTGGGAAAGCTTTCACCGTTTGATATTACATGTGGCCTGGGTCCAATGTCCTGAACTCGGCTCTCCCACCTTAGATGCTCTGGCCTGACACCCGGCCGGAGCACCCACACCCTGTCAGCCATATGGCTCAGAAGAAAAGGGAGAAAATAAAGGAAATAAAAATAAAATAAAATAATATAAAATAAAATAAAAATTTATTAAGATAAAAAATTTAAAACAATATTAAAATATAAAAAATAAAAAAAAGAAGAAAAAAGCAACCAAACCAATAGACAAATCCACCAATAATAAAAATCATTAAAAACTATACTAAGATAAACATAACATTCAGAAATTAGTCAGTCACATACAGCAAACCCCAAGTCTGCAGTTGCTCCCCAAGTCCACCACCTCAATTTTGGGATGATTCGTTGTGTATTCAGGTATTTCACAGATGCAGGGTACATCAAGTTGATTGTGGAGATTTAATCCACTGCTTCTGAGGCAGCACAGAGAAATTTCCCTTTCTCTTCTTTGTTCGCACAGCTGCTGTGATTCAGCTTTGGATTTGGCCCCTCCTCTGCATGTAGTTTCCCCTCTGGTATCTGTTCTTTGCCCAGAGAGGTGGGGGTTAAAGAGCAGCTATTTCGGAGGCTCTGACTCACTGAGGCCGAAGGGAGGGAGGGGTATGGAATGCGGGCTGAGTCTGTGGCAGCAGAGGCCGGCATGACATTGCAACAGCCTAGGGCACACCCTGTGTTCTCCTGGGGAAGTTGTCCCTGGATCATGGGACCCTGGCAGTGGCAGGTTGCACAGGCTCCTGGGAGAGGAGGTGTGGGTAGTGACCTGTGCTTGCACACAAGATTCTTGTTGGCTGCAGTAGCATCCTTAGTGTTTCATGCTCATCTCTGGTGTCTGTGTTGATAGCTGCGGCTTGCACCCATCTCTGAAGCTGTTTAGGTGGTGTTCTGAAACTCCTCTCCTTGTGCACCCCAAAGCCATTCTCTCTTGACTCTTAGGCAGTTCCAGACTTTTTCCTGAACTTCCTGCTGGTTAACTGTGGTGCACTAGCCCCCTTACAGCTGTGTTCACACAGCCAACCCCAGCCCCAGCTCCCAGCCCCCACCTGTCCTGGCGGGTGAGCAGACAAGCTTCTTAGGCTGGTAAGTGCTGGCATGGATCCTCTGTGTGGGAATCTCTCCGCTTTGCCCTCTGCACCCCTGTGGCTGTGCTCTCCTCCGTGGCTCGCTCTGAAGCTTCCCCCCCCCCACACACACACCCCGTTTCCACCAGTGAAGGGGATTCCTAGTGTGTGGAAACGTTTCCTCCTTCACCACTCCCTCCCAGAGGTGCAGGTCCCGTCCCTATTCTTTGTCTCTGATTTTTCTTTTTTCTTTTGCCTACCCAGGTAAGTGGGGGAGTTTCTTGCCTTTTGAGAAGTCTAAGGTCCTCTGCCAATGTTTAGTAGGTGTTCTGTAGGAGTTGTCCCACATGTAGATGTATTTCTGATGTATTTGTGGGGAGGAAGATGATCTCCAAGTCTTACTTCTCCACCATCTTGAAGTTCCCCTCCAGAGGCATTGCTTTTTAATAGACTCTAATTGCTTTGGTTCTAGTAAATGGCTCCTTCATGTAAGTTAGGCCAACCGTGCCAAGGTCAGGAGCCAGACCCCAATGTCTTCCCTTGCGGCTACAATGGGATTGAAGGGAAATGATTTTAGGGAGAATGAGTGTAATAAACTATTCATGTGAAATTTTTTTTTCTTTTTGCCTTTTGATAGAACATCCTTAGGAAATTGCTGTTTACATTATTTGAAGGATTTAATATTATTTTAAGCCTTACTGCCACTATGAATTATCATGTAGGTTTCTTCAGCCTCTCCATTCCACTTCCTCCCCTATCCTAAATGCTTCAGTAGCTTCCCAAGAAGCTCCGGGCCAGAGTATGGCTCCTGATCACTGCAGTCATTGAAGTCAGAGGTAGCTGGCTCTTTTCTCTCCATCTGGAGCCAGACCAGATATTCATCACTTATTCTATGAGCCCACAAGCCACATGCCATTTTATGAGGTAGGGACAGGGATGAACTCATCATAGTGTGGTTGCTTTGACCCAGGAAGTATCCAACCCTGCACACTAAGTTTTGTTTCCACTTTGTGTAAGAAAGAAAATTTTCAAGATGATGATTATTTTGCTGAGCTTTCAAAATTTGTGTCATTATCACTTGAGTCCATGGAAATTCTCTGCCCTCAGTAGTGCTGGAGGTCAGTTTGATTGTGGAGGTTCTCTCAGGCATAGTGATTCATTCATAGCTGCAAGAGAAGGTGTGTCAGTGTGGGCAATAATGTGCAACCATCACTGTCAAATTCACTGTGTAGAGTGGGTCAGAGAAAACAACCACACACATGACTTGGGTTTCTGTGTCAGAAATTGTTATCCTGAGTATATGAGCTTAATGGCTTCCTCTTCCATGAAATCTTCCCTGTGTAATTTCTGCCCTCCCCTCTGCTTTCCTCTGGGTTCCCATAGTATCCCATGCTCATCTCTAAACATCTTATCAAACTGTGTTATATTTACCCTTGTTCCTACTTTCCTCCTGAGGGAAATAACTGTTTATCTCTACAACTCCAGTATACTAATGTATCCGTTAAATGAGTTTAGACTAAAGGCTTGCATGAAAAGACAGATGACAAATAGATGTCATTTTACATATTAATTCTCATCAGCTGAAAGTGTCTGGCTAGAAACAGACTGTGCAGTGCAGTGGTTGATTACTAATGCCTGACATGGGCATGGATGAGGTACTGGTGCCTCTTAGTCTAGTGTTAGAGGCATATCTAATTAAAGAATTAAGGAATGCATGACACATCAAGGACCTTTGCATGCTGTGACTTTTTCATATCTGCCCTAATTTAGAAAATGTTATTTTTTAAAAGTCTGGTTGCAGAGATATAGATTTAGAAGTCCACTCTGCTTAGATTTTCATCTTTTTTTCCTCTATTCTTAACTTCTTAGGTTTCTATAACCAGAGTCATATAGGCTAAATTCTTTAAAATGAGAGCACATCCATGCAATACACTCTTTGAAAATTCTTTCTTCAGCTGAAGTAATGTGAAATGGGATAAAATATAAAGAAAACATTGTGAAATGTTTCACATTTCAGATATAATGAATTCTGTATCCTGAGAAAAAATTATAAATGTTGTGAAGCTTTTATTTTCAATAATGTGGTAGCCCCAGTTTCTACATCTGCAAATATATTAGATTCTTGTATTACCTTATATTTGCCATTTCCATAGTAAAATAAAAATTAATATATTAATATATCATAAGTATTAATATATAATCACATATAATATATATACATTGCTGTGTGTATGTATAAACACACATATGTTGCTATTATTACTAAATAAATGATTGACTATGTGTTTGTATGTTACCACATATGAGGTAGGCATTTGCCAAAAACTGTTATTGTATGAACATCTAACACTTCTTTCAACTGAAATATATACATAAATGTATACATTTTGATATTTTAAAATTTAAATTAAAAAATTTAATATAAAAAGTAACATGGAAGACTGAAGTTCTGAGATAAAAACAGCCTGGTTCTAATGGTGACCTGTCTTAACCTGTGTGAGAAAATGAATAGATAAATTTACTGTCCTTGTCGTATCAATGCTCACCCTCTTCTGAACCTTTAAGACACATCCATGCTTAGTCAAATTTAATATTCATTAATTTTATTGTCTGTGGCAGAGATAGCATGTGATCTCCCCATATCTACCCCCCCCCCCGTCTTTCAGTAATAGAACCTCAGGCTTTTGCTTGACATTTGCATTTTCAGCTTCCCTTTCAGCTACATGTAGCCATGCAACTAAATTCTGACTAATGGATTATGAAGAGAAGTGATGTTTACAACTACCAGTTGTATCATCCACTTCTTTTTCCTCCTTTCCACTCACTCTCTGGGATAAAGGTGGGAACTCATGAAGTCATCTTAGATCAACGGTGGAAGCTGCATGTTGATGATAGTAAATCTCTACTAGAGCCTGAGTCCCTGATATCATAGAGCCTCCATGTCAGTCCTGGTCTGCCTGTGTACAGATCACTGTGTAAGAGAGACATAAACTCTCTATTTTAAGCCACCAGGATTTTGACTCTGGTTCTATCCTAACTTCTTTTTGTCAGCCTTCCTAATGATGACACTAAACTCAAAATATGTTTGTACTGGAGTAGGATTGGCTTTGGAAGACTACGCTGCAGAAACAGAGATGATGTTTCCCAAATCACAAAGACCACGGAACACGTGAACACGGATAGTTAGGCAGTTAGGGAAAATCTCCTGTGTCTCCTCTCACAGATTGGGGTTAAGTGATGAGATTTGTTGTAAGATACATCTGGGTTTGAGTCTTGAGTCTGCCTTGGAATCTATCTTTTTGGTGTCTGACATTATTGGCTGTGGGAGAGATTATTAGTGTATTAAGATCTTGGGAGAAGCAGAACCACTAGGATACATAGATAGATATAAGAGGAGATTTATTATTGGAATTGGCTCATGCAGTTATGGAGGTTTAGAAGTCCCACAATCTGCTGTCTTCAAACTAGGGAACCAGAAAAGACAGTGATATATTTCAGTTTGAGTCTGAGGGCCCGAGAACCAGGGAAACTTAATTGTGCAACTCTCAGCCCAAGACCAAACTGAGAATCAGGAATGCCTATATTCATGTATGAGGGCAAGAGGAGATAAATATGTCAGCTCAAGGAGTGAGAGAATTCACCTTTCCTTCAAATTTTTGTTCCATTCAGGCTCCCAGTGGATTGGATGATAACTGCTCAAATGATGAAGGCAGCTTTCTTCACTCAGTCTACTGAATCAAATGCTAATCTCGTCCAGAAACACCCTCACAGCCACACCCAGAAATGTTTTACCAGCTATCTAGACATCCCTTAGCCCAGTCAAGTTGACATGTAAAATAACTATCAGAAGACTACCCCTTGTCAACTTAACATGTATACACATCTCCAATGTATATTAGAATATTAGACCATACTTAATCTCCATATAAAGTTTGACTTCGCAGTGTCTAAGCCATCCATCCATTTAGCAACAATGTGTTTTTGAGACCCTCCTTATGTGCAAGTGCTGTCCTTAGAGCTGATATACTATGGTGAACAAGAACTTGGCATAGTCCTTATCTTCAGGGAACTTACTTCCTCTAGTACTAAGACAACTAAATAGTATATTGTGATTTAGCTTGATAATGGTTCTAATACAAGAAGTACATAACATAGACTTGCATATATAGACACAGAGAAGAAACAGAATACATGGTTGTCAGCGATAGTTAAGGTTGACATAGTACCAGAGGCCAGGTTATGAAAGACCTTCTAGCTCCATTTAGTGCTCTGGAGCTTATTCTGAGGGCAGTCGAGATCCATTCAAATGTCTGAACTAGGTGAATAATGTGAGATCTCTATTGTGGGCAGGTCATTCTGGAAACATTTTGGGGAAGGATTGGAATAAGGAGACTAGAGATGGGGAGTTCAGCTAGGAGGCCAGAGGCATCTGATTGGTAAATAACTCCTAATTCATGACCTCAGCAGTGGAAGAGTGTGCAGATACTGCCTCTTACTGGAAGGATTTATGATATTATCTAATCAAGAACATATGTAGAGTGAAAAGGCAATTCAAAACATTCCTTTACTTTCCTTTGAATATGCAGTTCGTTTCCACCTCTACTGGGGACAGGAATAATATTTCCTTCTGGTTCCCTTCTCTCTTGCCATGTTCCCATGAGATAAATTGAGGGAATGCAAATGGCTACACCCAGGGCCGTAGGAGTGAGGTGGCCAGTGACCACAGAAGAGAGGATTCAGGAACCATGTCTTGAGGAGACACTAAATGCAGAATCTGGAGTTTCAGGCCTAAAGTCAAGAAGGGGTCATGTGCAAAGAGAATAAAGAGATCATTGTGTAGAGGCCAGTCTCTACTCAGGTGGGAGGACTAGTGATTCCTGTGATGCTTGTATATTGTAGGGTAAGCTCCTAGAGAGCAGCTAGTTGCTGGTGCCAGCTGAGTGCAGCCACCTGAACCAGACCATCCAGCCAGAAGAGAGGCTTCAATTATTGGGTGAAAGCTGAGGACAATAACAAAGACAAGGCCTGAATAGAAGGTGAGCCCACCCAAGCTCTATGGTGAGCCAAGTGTGTATCCACCCACAAGGCTTGGATTTTTCACATACACTTGTTTTAAATCTGCTCCAGTGCAGAGACTCAGGCTGTCAAGGAACTGGACACTTCATGTTAACCTCAGAGATTCCTTCTCCCCACAGACTTCTCTTACCAACACAGTCTCCCTTGGTCTCCTGCTCACCTTCATATGCACCTCTGCCCCAGTTCTGTCCACACCTGACACCCATGCTCATTCAGTTGCTTTTTCCTTTCATTAGTTTGATTTCTACCAGACCTGTGAGGATTCTTCTGATTCCTCTGGCTGTCAGCTCCGCTTACATTAGAATGAGTTAAGAGAGAGCATGAGAGAGAGAAAAAGAACTTTGGGGATAATATGGACATTAAGGGAACTAAGTAACCTAGGTAGGGTTATGAATTTCACATACGTTGGACTGGACTTTATCACAGGAAAATAGTCACGTATCATGCAGGATTTGAAGCTACAGGGGAAATATTTGAAAACAGTTGTGCTCAGATATTTGAGCACCTATATAAGCAACTAATGGAAGGGTTTCGCTGCACCTTCTGTCTTACTCTGGAGTACAAGTGAGGTTAGGGATGTCGGCCTGGCATTCCAAAATTTTGGCAGAACTGAATCTGGTCTACTGAATAGCAAGTAGCACTTGCCCAAAATGTTCTTAAAACTTGACTGATACAGATCTATGCCTTCTTTGTTTCCACAACAGATTTTATTGTTCACTAAATCTTAGATTGAGTGTCTTACATATGCAGGCTTGTTTGTGCAAGTTCAGTGAGTAAACACGAGTGAATCCTTCTTCTCAAGAGCATGACCAGTGCAGACTTGAACCAGCACTTCCTACATATGGATTCCTACTGGTATTGTATGTGTGGCTTTCTCCCCACCCAACCCCCCAACACACACGTACACCCATCCCATTCCCTGCCACCAACACATTCTATTGTATATTCCTCTGAGGCAAGGGCAAATATTTTTGTACCTCCATTTACCCCTTAGTACCAGCAGATTTGCAATAGAACACATCTTTAAATTGTATTTTCCAAAGATGGCTGAACCAATATATTCCGGTCCAGATGCTCTGCTTACAAAGTGATGTTGTCCCTCCTCCCATTGAGAAGTAGGGTCTTGTGTCCTCCCTTTGATTCTGAGTGGGCCTGTAACTACAAGCAAAGTGACACTATGTGACTCCTGAGGCTAAGTTGTAAAATGGCAATATGCCTTCCACCTGGTTCTCTTTGGATGCTTGCACTTGAAACTCAGCCACCATGTTGTGAGGAAGCCTAAGTCACATGGAGAGGTCATAGGTAAGCATTTCCACTGACAGCCCTAGAGGAGGAATTGAGGTCCCAGTTATGAACTCACATCAACCTCCTCAGACATGTAAATGAATCACCGTTAATTGATTCCAACCCATCCCTCCCACTCTTGAGCCCCTCTACTGGTTAATGCTCATAAAACAGACTTTCTCTGCTAAACCCTGCTCAAATTGCAGATTCAGGAGCTAAATAAATCATCATTGTTGTTGTAAGACTAAGTTTTGGGTTGGTGTGTTATGCTGCAATGGATACTTAGAACAACTCCTATCTTATCTTCTCTTTTGCTATGTGAATTCACAGTCACATCTCTTCCCAGCCAGACTCTAGGTTCCTTAGTCTGGAGCTTTTTCAGTCTAAACATCCAGAACATTCTTTCATACTATGCTATATTTCAGTCAAACTAAATTTCTGCTGCTCTCTATGTTTGATCTTAGATTCCCAATCTTTGTATGCTTGATCATCTTATCTCTTTTCATCCTATCTCTTTGTTGTGCATAAGAGTGTAGAGTGTTGTGAACTCTTGTTCACATCTGTATTCTCCTAAGTCTTACTCATTTTCAAGACTGAGTCACATGCCAGGAAGAATGTCCTGATTCTTCCAGTCAGAGAGATGCCTCCCTTTTCTGAACTCCCAGAGTGCTATAGATGAATTTCTCTTACCAGTCTTATCATCTTCTACCTTATATCAGTTACTTGTTTACAGATGTTTCTCCACTTCTAGACTGTCTTATTTGTCCTTACATCTATTTATACAAAAATATTTATGGAATGTCTACGACTTACCATACAATGTTCAAGGCACAGGGTAAAGAACAGTGGACAAAGGAAGACATGATCCTGCCCTGATAGAACTTTCAGTCTAGTGTAGGAAACACAATAAATAAATACACAATATTTGACTATCACGCCCTTTTTTTTTTTTTTTTTTTTTGAAGATGTTGGGGGTAGGAGTTTTTATTAATTAATTTATTTATTTTTGCTGTGTTGCGTCTTCGTTTCTGTGCGAGGGCTTTCTCTAGTTGTGGCAAGTGGGGGCCACTCTTCATCGCGGTGCGCGGGCCTCTCAGTATCGCGGCCTCTTGTTGCGGAGCACAGGCTCCAGACGCGCAGGCTCAGCAGTCGTGGCTCACGGGCCTAGTTGCTCCGCGGCATGTGGGATCCTCCCAGACCAGGGCTCGAACCCGTGTCCCCTGCATTAGCAGGCAGATTCTCAACCACTGCGCCACCAGGGAAGCCCCTATCACGCCCTTTTAAGGGTCTTAACTAAGTCGATCACATCCAGGACCTAACGTGATACCCTATTTCCTTTGCAGTCTTGGAAGGCAACATGGAATGACCAGAGATCTGGGTTTGAATACTATCTCACTATCTGTGAATATGAAGCAAGGGCTTTAACTCTCTATGCTTTACTTCTCTCACAGATCAAATGAAGACAATTTTATCTGCTTTATACTTTTTTGTTATTATTAATGGGAAAACTTATATGAACTCCACTTTTGTGTTGAGTACACAGCTAATTCATATATCCCTTTGCTCCCGGCTTCTCTTGCTTAGTATGGAGCTTAGCCTTAGGCTTGCACTCAACTAATGAGGCTGACCATGGCATCAGATTCTCAGGCCCCATCCTTTCCTTGTACATGAAACTCCTTTTATGGTTGAATGGTAACCAATTTTTTTCAGACAACTTCTGCCAGCAGCACTGGAGGGAAAGGAAGGAAGACCTCAGTCTTTGTCATATGGCTGACTCCTACTCATTGTACAATATTCAACCAAAATGGCATATCTTCAGAGAGACTGTGACCACCCACCCACTCCAGTCCCTACCAGAGTGTGTTGGTTCCCCCTTTTTCAGACTACACATCACCCTACACCTCTCCTTCACAATACTCGTCACAACTGGAATTGATTAATTTTTAAAAACTATCTATCACTCCCATTAGACTGTAAGCTTAATAAAGGCAGGGACCAGGTCTGTGTTGCTGCCATGATCACCAGCACCAAGTAAAGTCTTTGCCACGTAGAAAGTACTCAACAAACATTTATACAACTAATGAATTGAGAAAAACTTTGCAGTTGTAGCTGGAACCCCAAGAAAGGAGTAAGCTCAACAACTGTCAACATTTTTTCTTTATTCAAAAATTCCCATCACGGGCTTCCCTGGTGGTGCAGTGGTTGAGAGTCTGTCTGCCGATGCAGGGGACATGGGTTCATGCCCTGGTCCAGGAGGATACCACATGCCGTGGAGTGGCTGGGCCTGTGAGACATGGCCGCTGATCCTGCGTGTCCAGAGCCTGTGCTTCACAACAGGAGAGGCCACAACAGTGAGAGGCCCGCGTACCACAAAAAAAAAAAAAAAAAGAAGAAGAAAAGAAAAGAAATGAACATCTTAAAGTCTGATGGTTCAGTCAAACCAGCAAGCTGTTTTCAGCTGAGTCTTTAATAGCAAATCAGAAAGGCAACTGACAATTTAAGAGAATTATTACTGGACTAACTACAAGTCCCGAGACAGTCATAAGCCTTCCAGAGATGTAAAACCCCAAGGTCTTTCGAAGCTAAGAGACTTACAGAATTTTAATTAAAAAAAATAAGGAACAGCTGTTTTGCCCTGCCATGGGCATGTAATTGGCCATTTCCCCAACACACTCTAAAACAACCTTTTCTATTATTTGCTCAAAGCCAAAGAGTTGTAATAAAATATCTTTCTTCCTCAAAGTATGAGACCAGATATAGAAAAGTAACAACAAGAAGTAAAACTTGGAATCTTTATACAAATATTAGCATTAATTATTTCTCTAGCAATATGAGGCCAAAGCCCCTATAGGGTCTAACTAGATAAACACTATATTTATTACTACCAAAATGCAGGACATGGTTCCAGATCTGCTTCCCAGCTCATAACCAGGCTTGCTGAAGCTTCACTGTGTAAGGTAGAGTTTAGTCAAAATTAACATACCTACTGACCTCAGACCCTTATGAAAAGAAAGATTTATTAGAAGATTAGACCATAATTTTAATTCAGGTTATATAAATACATAAAATCTCACATATCTTTTATATTTTAACACGTTGAAAGTGGCACCTTACATAGTTAGAAAAGGCTGCTAAGGTTGAGAGAAGGGATAGCATTAAAGGGAGTTGGTACTTCTTATAGGCTGACTTTCATGTATCTGAAGAATGTGGTACAGAAAATGAATAAAGCCTAATCTCATTATGCTATCTTTTATACTTTTTGTGCTCTAGATCCTTGGAAAATTCATTCAGCTCTGCTTCCTTTTTTTCGAGATGTATAACTGCTTTTAGCATGAAACAGGGAGGAAAAGCAAGACTAATGCATCTCATTTTCCTATAAAAATTTCCCTCAGAGGAGTAAAAGGATTTCTCCCCATCTTGCATACAAAAATATTCTTTGCAAGTTTCTATGAAGTTCCCCTACCTAATGAAATCTGAATATTGCACCAGCTGGTATAAGCAATTCTTAGTTCTTGGGTCTTATTCTGAAAATTAATAGTATTTTTAGTTCCAATAGTTCCTTCTTAGTGAAATATCTCATACTGTTGGCATTGGAAATAAAAAGACACTGCTTTCATCATAAACTCTTTCATTTAATAAACATTTAATCAATGCTGCACTAGGCATTGTGGTAATAGAAAATCTAACAAAGAGAGGACTTCCATTTACATCCAAGATAGAGGGACCATAAATACCCTCTTGAATAAACCAAAAATATGGACAATACAAATCACACAATGGATTGAAGACACTGGACATCAGACAATAAAGGATAGTGATCCCTTTGAGACGGGAAACATATGAGGTGAGACCTATAATTACCTCATCTTAATGCCTTGAAAGAATTTCCAGGCTGCAGCATCAAGAAGGGGAAATCAGGAAGAACCTGGAATACTCTCTGAGTTGGCAAAATGAAGCTGAAAGTCCAGAAAGGCCAAGATGGTTAGAATTCATAGGACAGCATATCAGAAATCAGAGACACCTAGAGATCTACAGAAGGTCCCCTTCAAGTATTCAGTAGAGCACTTATTAATGCATACCTGTGAAAAACAATGTGTGACTGGGGAAAGAACTACCTGAAAAGAATAGGAATAACTGTGTCCAGTGCTCACATATGGCTAGGACTAGTGCCTATTACCACAGCCAGACTGGAAATCTTTATGGCTCATGGGGCATGGTATAGAATGCACAGAAGGGTCCTGCCTCAAGGGTGGAAAACTGTTAGTCCTGGTCTGAGAAATTCTATGGTTCTTCTTAATGAATCTTAAAAATATGTGAAAGGATCAAATTGCTTAAAGTAACTTAGCTGCATTTCAGAACAAATCTCAAGAATATTTATAGGAATACAAAAATATCCACCATGTAACAAGCTAAAATCCACAATGCTTGGCCTCCAATAAAAACTGACAGATACACAGAGAAGCAGGAAATAAGATTCTCAATGAAAACAATCAATTCAGTGAAACTAACCCAGCAGTGACACAGAGTTTAGAGTTAGCAGACAAGGACGTTATGGAATAACTTTATTGCATATATATGAAAATTTAAGTAAAGAGAGATTATAGAACCTAAATAAAACTTTTGTAGATGAAAACTACAAAGTGAGAGATTTTAAAAATGCCGATTTTTGAAGCTGAGGCTCGGGCTTCGGTCAGAGTGCAGGGAGAGGACTGGGGCTGGCGGCGAGAACTCAGCCTGAAGGGGGCTAATGCACCACAGCTAGCCAGGAGGGAGTCCGGGAAAACTCTGGAGCTGCCGAAGAGGCAAGAGACTTTTTCTTCCCTCTTGGTTTCCTTGTGCGCAAGGAGAGGGGATTAAGAGTGCTGCTTAAAGGAGCTCCACAGACGGGCGCAAGTCGCGGCTGAAAGCGCGGAGCCCTGAGACGGGCGTGGGACGCTGGGGCTGCTGCTGCCGCCGCCAAGAGGCCTGTGTGCGAGTGCAGGTCACTGTCCATGCCACCCTTCCAGAAGCCTGTGTAGCCCACCACTGCCGGAGTCCCGGGATCCAGGTACGGCCTCCCTGGGAGAACGCACGGTGTGCCTCGGGATGGTGCAACATCATGCCGGGCAGTGCCGCTGCAGGCTCGCCCCATATTTCGTGCCACTCCCCCTCCCCTGGCCTGAGTGAGCCAGAGTCCCCAAAGCGGCTGTTCCTTTAACCCTGTCCTGTCTGAGCGAAGAACAGACGCCCTCTGGCGACCTACACGCAGAGGCGGGGCCAAATCCAAAGCAGAGCCCTGGGAGCTGTGAGAACAAAGAAGAGAAAGGGAAATCTCTCCCAGCAGCCACAGAAGCAGTGGATTAAAGCTCCACAATCAACTAGATGTACCCTGCATCTGTGGAATACATGAATAGACAACACATCATCCCAAATTGAGGAGCCAGGAGTCAGTGCTGTGCCTCGGAGGTGGGAGAGCCAACTTCAGGACACTGGTCCACAAGAGATCTCCCAGCTCCACATAATGTCAAATGGCGAAAATCTTCCAGAGATCTCCATCTCAACATCAGCACCCAGCTTCACTCAACGACCAGCAAGTTACAGTGCTGGACACCCTATGCCAAACAACTAGCAAGACAAGAACACAATGCCACCCGTTAGCAGAGAGGCTGCTTAAAATCATAAAAAGTCTGCAGACACCCCAAAACACACCACCAGACGTGGACCTGCCCACCAGAAAGACAAGATCAAGCCTCATCCACCAGAACACAGGCACTAGTCCCCTCCACCACGAAGCCTACACAACCCACTAAACCAACCTTAACCACTGGGGAGAGACACCAAAAACAACGGGAACTACGAACCTGCAGCCTGCAAAAAGGAGACCCCAAACACAGTAACATAAACAAAATGAGAAGACAGAAAAACACACAGCAGGAGAAGGAGCAAGATAAAAACACACCAGACCTAACAAATGAAGAGGTAATAGGCAGTCTACCTGAAAAAGAATTCAGAATAATGATAGTAAAGATGATCCAAGATTCTATTTCCAAGATCAAAAATCATGGAAATAGAATACACAAAATGCAAAAAACAGTTAACAAGGACCTAGAAGAACTAAAGATGAATCAAGCATCGATTAAAAACACAATAAATGAAATGAAAAATACTCTAGATGGGATCAATAGCAGAATAACTGAGGCAGAAGAACGGATAAATGAGGTGGAAGATAAAATAGTGGAAATAACTGATGCAGTGCAAAATAAAGAAAAAAGAATGAAAAGAACAGAGGACAATCTCAGAGACCTCTGGGACAATATTAAACGCAACAACATTCGAATTATAGGGTTTCCAGAAAAAGAAGAGAAAAAGAAAGGGACTGAGAAAATATTTGAAGAGATTATAGTTGAAAACTTCCCTAATATGGGAAAGGAAATAGTTAATCAAGTCCAGGAGGCACAGAGAGTCCCATACAGAATAAATCCAAGGAGAAATACACCAAGACACATATTAATCAAACTGTCAAAAATTAAACACAAAGAAATCATATTAAAAGCAGCAAGGGAAAAACAACAAATAACACACAAGGGAATCCCCATCAGGATAACAGCTGATCTCTCAGCAGAAACTCTACAAGCCAGAAGGGAGTGGCAGGACATAATTAAAGTGATGAAGGAGAAAAAGCTGCAGCCAAGATTACTCTACCCAACAAGGATCTCATTCAGATTTGATGGAGAAGTTAAAAGGTTTACAGACAAGCAAAAGCTGAGAGAGTTCAGCACCACCAAACCAGCTTTACAACAAATGCTAAAGGAACTTCTCTAGGCAAGAAACACAACAGAAGGAAAATACCTACAGTAACGAACCCAAAACAATTAAGAAAATGGGAATAGGAACATACATATCGATAATTACCTTAAATGTAAATGGACTAAATCCTCCCAACAAAAGACACAGATTGGCTGAATGGATACAAAAACAAGACCCATATATATGCTGTCTACAAGAGACCCACTTCAGACCTAGAGAAACATACAGACTGAAAGTAAGGGGATGGAAAAAGATACTCCATGCAAATGGAAACCAAAAGAAAGCTGGAGTAGCAATTCTCATCTGAGACAAAATAGACTTTAAAATAAAGACTACTAGAAGAGACAAAGAAGTACACTACATAATGATCAAGGGATTGATCCAAGAAGAAGATATAACAATAAATATTTATGCACCCAACATAGGAGCACCTCAATACATAAGGCAAATACTAACAGCCATAAAAGGAGAAATCAACAGTAACACATTCAGAGTAGGGGACTGTACCACCCCACTTTCACCAATGGACAGATCATCCAAAATGAAAATAAATAAGGAAAAACAAGCTTTAAATGATACATTAAACAAGATGGACTTAATAGATATTTATAGGACATTCCATCCAAAAACAAAAACAATACACATTTTTCTCAAGTGCTCATGGAACATTCTCCAAGATAGATCATATCTTGGGTCACAAATCAAGCCTTGGTAAATTTAAGAAAATTGAAATTGTATCAAGTATCTTTTTTGACCACAATGCTATGAGACTAGATATCAATTACAGAAAAAGATCTCTAAAAAATACAAACACATGGAGGCTAAACAATATACTACTTAATAACGAAGTGATCACTGAAGAAATCAAAGAGGAAATTAAAAAATACCTAGAAACAAATGACAATGGAGACATGATGACCCAAAACCTATGGGATGCAGCAAAAGCAGTTCTAAGAGGGAAGTTTAGAGCAATACAATACTACCTTAAGAAACAGGAAACATCTCGAATAAACAACCTAACCTTGCACCTAAAGCAATCAGAGAAAGAACAAAAACATCCCAAAGTTAGCAGAAGGAAAGAAATCATAAAAATCAAATCAGAAATAAATGAAAAAGAAATGAAGGAAACGATAGCAAAGATCAATCAAACTAAAAGCTGGTTCTTTGAGAAAATAAACAAAATTGATAAATCATTAGCCAGACTCATCAAGAAAAAAAAGGAGAAGACTCAAATCAATAGAATTAGAAATGAAAAAGGAGAAGTAACAACTGACACTGCAGAAATACAAAAGATCATGAGAGATTACTACAAGCAACTCTATACCAATAAAATGGACAACCTGGAAGAAATGGACAAATTCTTAGAAATGCACAACCTGCCAAGACTGAATCAGGACGAAATAGAAAATATGAACAGACCAATCACAAGCACTGAAATTGAAACTGTGATAAAAAATCTTCCAACAAACAAAAACCCAGGACCAGATGGCTTCACAGGTGAATTCTATCAAACATTTAGAGAAGAGCTAACACCAATCGTTCTCAAACTCTTCCAAAATATAGCATAGGGAGGAACACTCCCACACTCATTCTACGAGGCCACCATCACCTTGATACCAAAACCAGACAAGGATGTCACAAAGAAAGAAAATTACAGACCAATATCACTGATGAACATAGATGCAAAAATCCTCACCAAAATGCTAGCAAACAGAATCCAAAAGCACATTAAAAGGATCATACACCATGATCAAGAGGGGTTTATTCCAGGAATGCAAGGATTCTTCAATATATGCAAATCAATCAACGTGATACACCATATTAACAAATTGAAGGAGAAAAACCATATGATTATCTCAATAGATGCAGAGAAAGCTTTCGACAAAATTCAACACCCATTTATGATAAAAACCCTGCAGAAAGTAGGCATAGAGGGAAATTTCCTCTAAATAATAAAGGCCATATATGACAAACCCACAGCCAGAATCGTCCTCAATGGTGAAAAACTGAAACCATTTCCACGAAGATCAGGAACAAGACAAGGCTGCCCACTGTCACCACTCTTATTCAACTTAGTTTTGGAAGTTTTAGCCACAGCAATCAGAGAAGAAAAGGAAATAAAAGGAATCCAAATTGGAAAAGAAGAAGTTAAGCTGTCCCTGTTTGCAGATGACATGATACTATACATCGAGAATCCTAAAGATGCTACCAGAAAACTACTAGAGCTAATCAATGATTTTGGTAAAGTAGCAGGATACAAAATTAATGCACAGAAATCTCTGGCATTCCTATATACTAATCATGAAAAATCTGAAAGTGAAATCAAGGAAGAACTCCCATTTACCATTGCAACAAAAAGAATAAGATATCTAGGAATAAACCTACCTAAGGAGACAAAAGACCTGTATGCAGAAAATTATAAGACACTGATGAAAGAAATGAGAGATGATACAAATAGATGGAGAGATGTACCATGTTCTTGGATTGGAAGAATCAATATTGTGAAAATGACTCTACTACCCAAAGCAATCTACAGATTCAATGCAATCCCTATCAAACTACCACTGGCATTTTTCACAGAACTAGAGCAAAAAATTTCACAATTTGTATGGAAACACAAAAGACCCCGAATAGCCAAAGCAATCTTGAGAACGAAAAATGGAGCTGGAGGAATCAGGCTCCCTGGCTTCAGACTCTACTACAAAGCTACAGTAATCAAGACAGTATGGTACTGGCACAAAAACAGAAAGATAGATCAATGGAACAGGATAGAAAGCCCAGAGATAAACCCACGGACATATGGTCAACTTATCTTTGATAAAGGAGGCAGGAATGTACAGTGGAGAAAGGAAAGTCTCTTCAATAAGTGGTTCTGGGAAAACTGGACAGGGACAAGTAAAAGTGTGAGATTAGATCACTCCCTAACACCATACACAAAAATAAGCTCAAAATGGATTAAAGACCTAAATGTAAGGCCAGAGACTATCAAACTCTTAGAGGAAAACATAGGCAGAACACTCTATGACATAAATCACAGCATGATCCTTTTTGACCCACCTCCTAGAGAAATGGAAATAAAGACAAAAATAAACACTTGGGACCTAATGAAACTTGAAAGCTTTTGCACAGCAAAGGAAACCATAAACAAGACCAAAAGACAACCCTCAGAATGGGAGAAAATATTTGCAAATGAAGCAAGTGACAAAGGATTAATCTCCAAAATTTATAAGCAGCTCATGCAGCTCACTAACAAAAAAACAAACAACCCAATCCAAAAATGGGCAGAAGACCTAAATATACATTTCTCCACAGAAGATATACAGACTGCCAACAAACACATGAAAGTATCCTCAACATCTTTACTCATTAGAGAAATGCAAATCAAAACTACGATGAGATATCATCTCACACCAGTCAGAATGGCCATCATCAAAAAATCTAGAAACAATAAATGCTGGAGAGGGTGTGGGAAAAAGGGAACACTCTTGCACTGCTGGTGGAAATGTGAATTGGTACAGCCACTATGGAGAACGGTATGGAGGTTCCTTAAAAAACTACAAATAGAACTACCATATGACCCAGCAATCCCACTACTGGGCATATACCCTGAGAAAACCATAATTCAAAAAGAGTCATGTACCAAAATGTTTATAGCAGCCCTATTTACAATAGCCCGGAGATGGAAACAACCTAAGTGTCCATCATCGGATGAATGGATAAAGAAGATGTGGCACATATATACAATGGAATATTACTCAGCCATAAAAAGAAATGAAATTGAGCTATTTGTAATGAGGTGGATGGACCTAGAGTCTGTCATACAGAGTGAAGTAAGTCAGAAAGAGAAAGACAAATACTGTATGCTAACACTTATATATGGAATTTAAGAAAAAAAATGTCATGAAGAACACAGGGGTAAGACAGGAATAAAGACATAGACCTACTAGAGAATGGACTTGAGGATATGGGGAGGGGGAAGGGTAAGCTGTGACAAAGCAAAAGAGCGGCATGGACATATATACACTATGAAACGTAAGTTAGATAGCTAGTGGGAAGCAGCCGCATAGCACAGGGAGATCAGCTCGGTGCTTTGTGACCGCCTGGCGGGGTGGGATAGGGAGGGTGGGAGGGAGACGCAAAAGGGAGGGGATAAGGGAAGATATGTATATGTATAACATTAAATTTGTTATAAAGCAAAAAAAAAAAAAGAAAAAAATAAAAATTATAAAAATGCAGATTTTACACTGCAGAAGAAAATATTAGTGAACTTGAAGACATATCAAGAGAAGCTATCCTAAATAAAACAAGAATTAAAAAAAACGTTTCTAGACAAATAGTACATTGGTGACCTGTAAAACAACTTCATTTGACCTAACATATTGTTAAGTGGAGTCCCAAAGAAGAGGGGAAAGTTGGGGGATAGAAAAAGTATTTGAAAAAATATATAGAATAGCTAAAAGTTTTACAAACTTGTTGAAAACTATAAATCCACAAGCCCAATAATTCTAAAAACAGGGAACAGGAATATATAAAACAAATAAAATAAAACTGATTGATATAATCTTGAAAAAAAAACTACACCAAAGCACATCATAATCAAATTGCTAAAAACTAATAATAAAGAAAAATATCTTAAAAGCAGCCCTAGGAAAAAAAACACATGATGTACTAAGGAACAAAGATTAAGATGACAGCACATTTCTCACTGCAAATAATATAAACAAGAAGGCAGTGGAGCAATATCTTTAAAATCCTGAGTGAAAAAAATTGATTTGAAAAAATCTGAAAGACAAAAAGAATTCTTTAACCAGCAAAAATATTATTCAGAAGTGAGAGTGACATAAAGAATTTTCCAGACATAAGAAAGTAGAAAAAAATTCATCACTGACAGAACTACACCACAAGTAATGTTAAAGGAAGTCCTTCAGACAGAAGGAAAATTATACCAAGTGGAATTATAAATCTGTATAAAGAAATAAAGAACACTGGAAATAATAACTACTAAGAAATATACACAATTTATTATTTTGTTTATATATCTTTAAAAGATAATTGACTAAAATAACATCAATGAGCATAGTGTGGGATTTATAGTATGTATAAAAATTAAAAGTGTCAAATCAATAGCACATAGGCTGGAAGGAAAGAATTAGAAGTATAACTATTGTAAGGATTTTACTCTGTAATGAATGTGGTATATTATCATCTGAACAAACTGCGATATGTTAAAGATGTATACTATAAACTTTAAGAACCTAGAAAAATAAAAGCCAATTAAAACTAAATCGAAAATGGAAAATAATAAAAGTTGAGATAAAATCAATGAAATAAAAAAAGACACACCACACAAAGAAAAAAAAATAGAGAAAGCCAACAAAACCAAAAGCTGTTTCTTTAAGAAGGAATATACATATATATATATATGATAATTCATTGTAACCAAAGAAGTTTTATCCTAGAAATGCAAGGCTGGTTTAACATTCAGAAACCAATATTATTAAGAAAACAAACAAACAAACAAACAAATCAGTTTCTAGTTATTCTCCCCCTCCCTGTGCCATGGTCCAGAAATTTCCTCAGTGCAGAAATCCAAGGTAATAAAAAGATTCATTTTATGTATTTCCTTTCTCTCATTCACAGTTCTGCATTGCCTGATTAATGTCTGAAAATAATTGTTTTCTAGTTGTTTATGTTTAGAGGTTAAGCTTAATCCTTATTACTATATATAATATTTATAAACATAATTCTCACTTTGTCTTTAATTGTAGATGTTATACATTTCTTTTCAGTAGACAACCAACTGATATGTGTAATTAAACTTCAGTGTAAATACTGACGTTTGGATTTAAGTGTACCAAATTTTTAGAAAAATTTTCTTAAAATTTTCCATGTTTTCCTGTGTTCTTGCCTTTCTTTTGAATCAAACAAGTATGTCTTATTCATTATTTCTCCTCTATCAAACCTTAGTTTTACATTCCTGTATAATTATTTTAATGGTTATTCTAGAAGTTACAGAATACATCACTGATTTACTGCAGTCTACCTTCTTACTACTTTTACCATTGCTCAAACAGTTAAAGAAAAATTAACTCCATTTCTTTTCTTTCAGTATTTGTGATATTGTTATCATAATTTCTACATATGTTATAAACCCAGAAGACATTATTTTTTTCTTGTAAATAGTCAACATTCTTTTAAATCAACTCACAGGTTTAATTATTCTAGTAATCTTTATTTTTTTTCAGTAATTTTGTAGTTCCACTTTGAATCATTTTTTGTTCAGTCTGAATAATAGATATTCTGGTGATAAAATTACAGCTTTTTACCCTAAAAATGCTTTTACTTTCCTTTTATTCTAAAGGGATTTTTTGCTATTTATAAATTCTAGGTAAGCAGTTCTTTTTCACTTACTTTAACTATGTCTTTTTATTGTCTTTGGCTTCCATCATTTCTGTTGATAAGTCAGCTATAATATTTTTTATTGCTTACAGAAAATGTTGTCTATTGTCTTTTCAAATATACTTTTCTCCCCATTTTCTCTTCTCTGTCCTTCTGGGGCTCTAATTACACACATCTTAGACTTTTTGACTATGTCCCACATATTTCTCAAGCTCTCTTCGATTTCTTCCATTCTAGTTCTCTCTGTGCTAAGGTGTATTTTATCTATGTCTGTGTTTGAATTCATTAACCATGTCTTCAACCATGTCCAGTGTGGTTTTTAACTTAAGGAGTTTTGATTTAATATATTGTAAACTTTTAATTACTTAATGACTATTTAATTCTTTTTTCAAAATTCTTATTCTCAGTTTAAGTATCTAGTTATTCATTTGTTGTCTTTCCCTTTTCCACTATTTTCTTGACCATATTTATCACTTCTGACTTATATGTATCGCTGCTTTTGATGTACAGTTTTACCTTGATTATCAACCACATAATTTTGGCTTTTGTATGTTTGCTAATTTTTTTTAAACAGCTTTATTGAGATGTAATTTACATAACAAAAATTTCACCCATTTTAAGTGTACAATTGAATGATTTTTGGTATATTTACAGAGTTGTGCAACCATCACCACAATCTAGTTTTAGAACATTTCCACCACTCCAAAAAGAAAGCTCATGCCCACTTTCTTATTTTTTTTCTTTTTTTAGTTTGCAAGGAAGGTTGTCTTTTTATCTTTTCTTTTTTTTTTTTGCTTTATAACAAATTTAATCAGTTATACATATACATATGTTCCCATATCCCCTCCCTTTTGCGTCTCCCTCCCACCTTCCTTATCCCACCCCTCCAGGCGGTCACAGAGCACCGAGCTGATCTCCCTGTGCTATGCGGCTGCTTCCCACTAGCTATCTACCTTACGTTTGGTAGTGTATATATGTCCATGCCGCTCTTTCACTTTGTCACAGCTTACCCTTCCCCCTCCCCATATCCTCAAGTCCATTCTCTAGTAGGTCTATGTCTTTATTCCTGTCTTACCTCTATGTGCTTCATGACATATTTTTCTCTTAAATTCCATATATATGTGTCAGCATACAGTATTTGTCTTTCTCTTTCTGACTTACTTCACTCTGTATGACAGACTCTAGGTCCATCCACCTCATTACAAATAACTCAATTTCATTTCTTTTTATGGCTGAGTAATATTCCATTGTATATATGTGCCACATCTTCTTTATCCATTCATCCGATGATGGACACTTAGGTTGTTTCCATCTCCGGGCTATTGTAAATAGGGCTGCTATAAACATTTTGGTACATGTCTCTTTTTGAATTATGGTTTTCTCAGGGTATATGCCCAGTAGTGGGATTGCTGGGTCATATGGTAGTCCTATTTGTAGTTATTTAAGGAACCTCCATACTGTTCTCCATAGTGGCTGTACCAATTCACATTCCCACCAGCAGTGCAAGAGTGTTCCCTTTTTTCCACACCCTCTCCAGCATTTATTGTTTCTAAATTTTTTGATGATGGCCATTCTGACTGGTGTGAGATGATATCTCATTGTAGTTTTGATTTGCATTTCTCTAATGAGTAAAGATGTTGAGGATACTTTCATGTGTTTGTTGGCAGTCTGTATATCTTCTGTGGAGAAATGTATATTTAGCTCTTCTGCCCATTTTTGGATTGGGTTGTTTGTTTTTTTGTTATTGAGCTGCATGAGCTGCTTATAAATTTTGGAGATTAATCCTTTGTCACTTGCTTCATTTGCAAATATTTTCTCCCATTCTGAGGGTTGTCTTTTGGTCTTGTTTATGGTTTCCTTTGCTGTGCAAAAGCTTTCAAGTTTCATTAGGTCCCATGTGTTTATTTTTGTCTTTATTTCCATTTCTCTGGAGGTGGGTCCAAAAGGATCTTGCTGTGATTTATGTCATAGAGTGTTCTGCCTATGTTTTCCTCTAAGAGTTTGATAGTGTATGGCCTTACATTTAGATCTTTAATCCATTTTGAGCTTATTTTTGTGTATGGTGTTAGGGAGTGATCTAATCTCATACTTTTACATGTCCCTGTCCAGTTTTCCCAGCACCACTTATTGAAGAGACTGTCCTTTCTCCACTGTACATTCTTGCCTCCTTTATCAAAGATAAGTTGACCATATGTCCGTGGGTTTATCTCTGGGCTTTCTATCCTGTTCCATTGATCTATCTTTCTGTTTTTGTGCCAGTACCATACTGTCTTGATTACTGTAGCTTTGTAGTAGAGTCTGAAGTCAGGGAGCCTGATTCCTCCAGCTCCATTTTTCGTTCTCAAGATTGCTTTGGCTATTCGGGGTCTTTTGTGTTTCCATATAAATTGTGAAATTTTTTGTTCTAGTTCTGTGAAAAATGCCAGTGGTAGTTTGATAGGGATTGCATTGAATCTGTAGATTGCTTTGGGTAGTAGAGTCATTTTCACAATATTGATTCTTCCAATCCAAGAACATGGTACATCTCTCCATCTAATTGTATCATCTTTAATTTATTTCACCAGTGTCTTATAATTTTCTGCATACAGGTCTTTTGTCTCCTTAGGTAGGTTTATTCCTAGATATTTTATTCTTTTTGTTGCAATGATAAATGGGGGTGTTTCCTTGATTCCACTTTCAGATTTTTCATCATTAGTATATAGGAATGCCAGAGATTTCTGTGCATTAATTTTGTATCCTGAAACTTTACCAAATTCTTTGATTAGCTCTAGTAGTTTTCTGGTAGCATCTTTAGGATTCTCTATATATAGTATCATGTCATCTGCAATCAGCGACAGCTTTACTTCTTCTTTTCCAATTTGGATTCCTTTTATTTCCTTTTCTTCTCTGATTGCTGTGGCTAAAACTTCCAAAACTAACTTGAATAAGAGTGGTGAGACTGGGCAACCTTGTCTTGTTCCTGATCTTCGTGGAAATGGTTTCAGTTTTTCACCATTGAGGACGATGCTGGCTGTGGGTTTGTCATATATGGCCTTTATTATGTTGAGGAAAGTTCCCTCTATGCCTACTTTCCGCAGGGTTTTTATCATAAATGGGTGTTGAATTTTGTCAAAAGCTTTCTCTGCATCTATTGAGATGATCATATGGTTTTTCTCCTTCAATTTGTTAATATGGTGTATCACGTTGATTGATTTGCGTATATTGAAGAATTCTTGCATTCCTGGAATAAACTCCACTTGATCATGGTGTATGATCCTTTTAATGTGCTGTTGGATTCTGTTTGCTACTATTTTGTTGAGGATTTTTACATCTATGTTCATCAGTGATATTGGCCTGTAGTTTTCTTTCTTTGTGACATCCTTGTCTGGTTTTGGTATCAAGGTGATGGTGACCTTGTAAAATGAGTGTGGGAGTGTTCCTCCCTCTGCTATATTTTGGAAGAGTTTGAGAAGGATAGGTGTTAGCTCTTCTCTAAATGCTTGATAGAATTCGCCTGTGAAGCCATCTGGTCCTGGGCTTTTGTTTGTTGGAAGAATTTTTATCACAGTTTCAATTTCAGTGCTTGTGATTGGCCTGTTCATATTTTCTATTTCGTCCTGATTCAGTCTTGGCAGGTTGTGCATTTCTAAGAATTTGTCCATTTCTTCCAGGTTGTCCATTTTATTGGCATAGAGTTGCTTATAGTAATCTCTCATGATCTTTTGTATTTCTGCAGTGTCAGTTGTTACTTCTCCTTTTTCATTTCTAATTCTATTGATTTGAGTCTTCCCCCTTTTTTTCTTGATGAGTCTGGCTAATGGTTTATCAATTTTGTTTATCTTCTCAAAGAACCAGCTTTTAGTTTTATTGATCTTTGCTATCGTTTCCTTCCTTTCTTTTTCATTTATTTCTGATCTGATTTTTATGATTTCTTTCCTTCTGCTAACTTTGGGATGTTTTTGTTCTTCTTTCTCTAATTGCTTTAGGTGCAAGGTTAGGTTGTTTATTCGAGATGTTTCCTGTTTCTTAAGGTGGGATTGTATTGTTATAAACTTCCCTCTTAGAACTGCTTTTGCTGCATCTCATAGGTTTTGGGTCGTCGTGTCTCCATTGTCATTTGTTTCTATGTATTTTTAAATTTCCTCTTTGATTTCTTCTGTGATCACTTCGTTATTAAGTAGTGTATTGTTTAGCCTCCATGTGTTTGTATTTTTTAGAGATCTTTTTCTGTAATTGATATCTAGTCTCATAGCATTGTGTTCAGAAAAGATACTTGATACAATTTCAATTTTCTTAAATTTACCAAGGCTTGATTTGTGACCCAAGATATGATCTATCCTGGAGAATATTACATGAGCACTTGAGAAAAATGTGTATTCTGTTGTTTTTGGATGGAATGTCCTATAAATATCAATTAAGTCCATCTTGTTTAATGTATCATTTAAAGCTTGTGTTTCCTTATTTATTTTCATTTTGGATGATCTGTCCATTGGTGAAAGTGGGCTGTTAAAGTCCCCTATGATGATTGTGTTACTGTCGATTTCTCCTTTTATGGCTGTTAGCATTTGCCTTATGTATTGAGGTGCTCCTATGTTGGGTACATAAATATTTACAGTTGTTATATATTCTTCTTGGATCGATCCCTTGATCATTATGTAGTGTCCTTCTTTGTCTCTTCTAGTAGTCTTTATTTTAAAGTCTATTTTGTCTCATATGAGAATTGCTACTCCAGCTTTCTTTTGGTTTCCATTTGCATGGAATATCTTTTTCCATCCCCTTACTTTCAGTCTGTTTGTGTCTCTAGGTGTGAAGTGGGTCTCTTGTAGACAGCATATATATGGGTCTTATTTTCGTATCCATTCAGCCAATCTGTGTCTTTTGTTGGGAGGATTTAGTCCATTTACATTTAAGGTAATTATCGATATGTATGTTCCTATTCCCATTTTCTTAATTGTTTTGGGTTCGTTACTGTAGGTATTTTCCTTCTGTTGTGTTTCTTGCCTAGAGAAGTTCCTTTAGCATTTGTTGTAAAGCTGGTTTGGTGGTGCTGAACTCTCTCAGCTTTTGCTTGTCTGTAAACCTTTTAACTTCTCCATCAAATCTGAATGAGATCCTTGCTGGGTAGAGTAATCTTGGCTGCAGCTTTTTCTCCTTCATCACTTTAATTATGTCCTGCCACTCCCTTCTGGCTTGTAGAGTTTCTGCTGAGAGATCAGCTGTTATCCTGATGGGGATTCCCTTGTGTGTTATTTGTTGTTTTTCCCTTGCTGCTTTTAATATGATTTCTTTGTGTTTCATTTTTGACAGTTTGATTAATATGTGTCTTGGCGTATTTCTCCTTGGATTTATTCTGTATGGGACTCTCTGTGCCTCCTGGACTTGATTAACTATTTCCTTTCCCATATTAGGGAAGTTTTCAACTATAATCTCTTCATATATTTTCTCAGTCCCTTTCTTTTTCTCTTCTTCTTCTGGAACCCCTATAATTCGAATGTTGGTACGTTTAATGTTGTCCCAGAGGTCTCGGAGACTGTCCTCTGTTCTTTTCATTCTTTTTTCTTTATTTTGCTCTGCATCAGTTATTTCCACTATTTTATCTTCCATCTCACTTATCCGTTCTTCTACCTCAGTTATTCTGCTATTGATCCCATCTAGAGTATTTTTAATTTCATTTATTGTGTTTTTTTTTGTTTTTTTTTTTGCTTTTTGATTTTTTTATTACTCAAAGAAGCTTCATTTTTTTATTTAGCTTTCTGACTCTGTGCTTGTGCTTTCAACACTTTCACAACGATTTTCTGCTCCTCAATGAGGAAAGCGCGCTTGATCCTGTCACGGACACATTTAGCACACATGGAACCACCATAGGCCCGGCTAACATGTTTTTTCGTTTTAGACAACCTCATAAGAACTTTAGGTCTCACAGCACGAACTCCTCGAAGTCGGCCTGGGCACACGCCACATGCGGATTTTGGTGCTTTCCCAACTTTCTTGGTTTAAAGATAAACAATTCTATTACCAGGGGTTCGGGACAGTCTGGTTTTGTTAGAGGCTGTATTGTAGGACAGCCTACGACGGTACGTCAAACGCTGAACCATCCTGAATGCCTCTAGGTACCGTCCCCGGAAGAGGAAGAAGAAAGCACCCGCGAGTTCAAGGGTCAAATATGACTGCCATTTATTGTGTTTTTAATTGATGCTTGATTCATCTTTAGTTCTTCTAGGTTCTTGTTAATTGTTTCTTGCATTTTGTGTATTCTATTTCCATGATTTTTGATCTTGGAAATAGAATCTTGGATCATCTTTACTATCATTATTCTGAATTCTTTTTCAGGTAGACTGCCTATTACCTCTTCATTTGTTAGGTCTGGTGTGTTTTTATCTTGCTCCTTCTCCTGCTGTGTGTTTTTCTGTCTTCTCCTTTTGCTTATGTTACTGTGTTTGGGGTCTCCTTTTTGCAGGCTGCAGGTTCGTAGTTCCCGTTGTTTTTGGTGTCTTTCCCCAGTGACTAAGGTTGGTTTAGTGGGTTGTGTAGGCTTCGTGGTGGAGGGGACTAGTGCCTGTGTTCTGGTGGATGAGGCTTGATCTTGTCTTTCTGGTGGGCAGGTCCACGTCTGGTGGGGTGTTTTGGGGTGTCTGCGGACTTTTTATGATTTTAGGCCGCCTCTCTGCTAATGGGTGGTGTTGTGTTCCTGTCTTGCTAGTTGTTTGGCATAGGGTGTCCAGCACTGTAGCTTGCTGGTCGTTGAGTGAAGCTGGGTGCTGGTGTTGAGATGGAGATCTCTGGAAGATTTTCGCCGTTTGATATTATGTGGAGCTGGGAGGTCTCTTGTGGACCAGTGTCCTGAAGTTGGCTCTCCCACCTCCGAGGCACAGCACTGACTCCTGGCTCCTCAGTTTGGCATGATTTGTTGTCTATTCATGTACTCCACAGACGCAGGGTACATCAAGTTGATTGTGGAGCTTTAATCCGCTGCTTCTGAGGCTGCTGGGAGAGATTTCCCTTTCTCTTCTTTGTTCTCACAGCTCCTGGGTCTCAGCTTTGGATTTGGCCCCGCCTCTGCATGTAGGTCGCCGTAGGGCGTCTGTCCTTCGCTCAGACAAGACAGGGTTAAAGAAGCAGCCTCTTCGGGGACTCTGGCTCTCTCAGGCTGGTCGGGAGGGAGGGGCACGGAGTGCAGGGCGAGCCTGCAGTGGCAGAGGTGGGCGTGACGTTGCACCAGCCCGAGGCGTGCCGTGCATTCTCCCAGGGAAGCCGCCCCTGGATCCCGGGACCCCGGCAGTGGCGGGCTGCACGGGCTCCCGGAAGGGCGGTGTGGACAGTGACCTGCGCTCGCACACAGGCTTCTTGGTGGCGGCAGCAGCAGCCCCAGCGTCCCATGCCCGTCTCTGGGCTCTGCGCTTTCAGCCGCGACTCGCGCCCGTCTGTGGAGCTCCTTTAAGCAGCACTCTTAATCCCCTCTCCTTGCGCACCAGGAAACCAAGAGGGAAGAAAAAGTCTCTTGCCTCTTCGGCAGCTCCAGAGTTTTCCCGGACTCCCTCCCGGCTAGCTGTGACACATTAGCCCTCTTCACGCTGAGTTCTCGCCGCCACCCCCAGTCCTCTCCCTGGGCTCTGACCAAAGCCCGAGCCTCAGCTTCCAGCGCCGCCCGCCCCGGCGGGCGAGCAGACAAGCCTCTCGGGCTGGTGAGTGCCGCTCGGCACCGATCCTCTGTGCGGGAATCTCTCCGCTTTGCCCTACCCAGGTATGTGGGGAGTTTCTTGCCTTTTGGGAGGTCTGGGGTCTTCTGCCAGCGTTCAGTAGGTGTTCTGTAGGAGTTGTTCCACGTGTAGCTGTATTTCTGGTGTATCCGTGGGGAGGAAGGTGATCTCCGCGTCTTACTCTTCCGCCATCTTACCCGGAAGTCCCTCTGTTTGCTAATTTTTTATTGTAGTGTAAGTCATTATTAATTAAAGAACCATAGATTGCCATATATCATGTAATCTTCTAGTAGAGATAATTTGCTTTTTCCTTCAGTAGAGTTTGATAACCTCAATCCAATCAAGAATTGACCTGAGTGGATTGAGATTTCAGTAAAACTCTGTATACTTCTGATTCATCCCTGTACTTTGTGCATGGCCATCCTGGACTTTTATTGAGGACCTTGAATAACCATTGTTTCCTCAACCCTAAAGGCTTAGAACAGTTTTCACCATTCTGTAATTTTAGTTTTTTGTACTCCTCATTACTTCCACAGTTCTTAGGTATTTTTAAAAATATGACTTTGCAAATCAACTGAATGTTTCTAGTTTTATAATTAGAGTTTTGTTCTGTTCTAATCTACTACCTCCTATCTAGAAGTCTCATCTACTTATTTTATATATGTTTGTCAGGATTCAAAGTCACATGAAATATATGATGAATGTATAAATAATTTCAGCCTAAACTCTCTTTTTCTCAATGCTTAGTTACAAAACTTGAACAGAAAGTCTGTGTAATAGGTTTTGTGGTATGGAAGCCATTTCACAATAAAAAATAAAAGAAATAATAACTACATCAAATGTGAATGAGGTGGGAAACATTCAATGTTTTCTAGTTGCTACAGGTTTTTTCATTATTCAGTACATGTGTAAAGTCCTGTTCAATAACATCTACTACTGTGTCTCCAACATCTAGGAGAGTGCATGACACAAAGTCAATGTTCAAAAAATATTTACTAAATTAATAGACAAACCAATGAATTAATCTCCAGGCACTTGATAAATGTAAACATATAGGATACTAACATATATGCAAGTCATTCTATTTTCACATCTCCCTAATTCTTTTGTCTCTCCATAGCACTTCTTCCTATAAACCAAACCAAAGAGAATGGTATAATGTTTTCTGTATAATACTTATTCAGTAAGTATTTATTGAGTTAAATGACCAACTCCAATCAGAAATTCTATTCCTGTCTCACTCCTTTTCCTAACATTCATTATTTTCTAGTATCTATTATTTACACTGCAGTTTCTTCTATGTACAGATCCTTCTGTCACAACAATATTTCTGAACTTTCTTTATTAAACTGTAAAAAATGTGGTTTCACTAATTCAGAGTTACAAATAAAACTGACTATACCTAGAAATTTAAAAATCTTGTTTTTTAAACAAGAATCCACAACGTGTATTCTGCTTTTAGATATGATAGAGTAACTAGCACTGGACTTACCCCTGCCATAAACCATGATAAAACTGGAAATATCTAGTTAGATAGATATGTATGCTTTCAATCATTGAACAATAAACAGTATAAGAACATGATATTTGAGAGAAGGAACATTGAAGGTTATCCCCTTACTTGCCCTAGATTTCTGCCTACAGGTAGTTCCTGACAGGAAGTTGGGTTATGGATCCCAAGCTTAAGAGGGAACACAACCCAACATATTTTATAACGTCAACATAACCCTATTATCAAAACCTGAAGAAGATATTATAGGTAAAAATAATTACAGATCAATGGCCTCCATTAACATAATTGCAATAAATGTTAACAAAATATAAAAAATCAAATGTAGCAATGTATTAAAGGATGAAAAGCCATGCCTAAAGGGGGGTTTTATATCTGTAATGCAAGTTAGTTTAACATTTATAAAGTAATCAATGTAATTGAACCCATTACTAGAATAAAGGATAAGAATCAATGATTATCAATGGACACAGAAGCAGCATTTGACAAAATTTGTCACCCTTGCATGATAAAATGCTCAAAAATGCTCAAACAAACTAAGATGAGAAGGAAATTTCTTCAATGTGATAAAGGACATCTATGAAAAGCCCACAGCTACCCTCATGCTTAATGATGAAGCATAAACACTTTTCTCCTAAGATCAAGATCAAGATCAAGATCAATTATTACTTCTATTCAACATTGTAGTGAAAATCCTAGCCTGTGCAATAATACAAGGAAAAGGATGGAATACATTTTAAAAGGTAGAAGTAGGGGCTTCCCTGGTGGCGCAGTGGTTGAGAGTCTGCCTGCTGATGCAGTGGACAGGGGTTCGTGCCCCGGTCCGGGAAGATCCCACATGCCAGGGAGCGGCTGGGCCCGTGAGCCATGGCCACTGAGCCTGCGTGTCCGGAGCCTGTGCTCCACAACGGGAGAGGCCACAACAGTGAGAGGCCCGCGTACCGCAAAAAAAATAAAAAAAATAAATAAAAGGTAGAAGTAAAACCATCTTTATTGTGGGCCACACGATTGCTCATGTAGATTACCCAGAAAAAGCTACTAGAAATAATAAGTAAGGTCACAAGATACAAGATTAATATACTAATATTGACTGTATTTATAATACAAAGATAACATTTAGAAAATGAAATTTAAGGAAAAAGCAGTTTGTCACAATTTTATCAAACTTAAAATACTTAATAATCAATTTAACAAAAGATATTCAATATCTCTACACTGAAAATTACAAAGCATTGCTGAGAAAATTTAAAGTTCCAACCAGTAAGATAGATCATATGCATTGGAAGACACAATAATGTCAATGATATCAATTCTCCTTTTAGTGACCTGTAGAGTTGACACAATTACAATAAAAATTAAGATTTTTTCTGCAGTGTTTTTTTTGTTGCAGAAATTATAAGCTAATTCTAAAACTGATATGGAAAAATGAAGGATGTAGAAGAGTCAAAATAATCTTGAAAAAAACAGAGTAGGGAGATTTATAATAACTACTTTCAAAACAACATAAACATAATCATAAATATAACTATAAAATTACTATGATTAATACTGTCATGTCCTTATGCCATATTTGCATAAGGATAGAAAATAGATCAATGGAACAGAGTAGAGATTCCAGAATACATCTACAAGTATATGGTCAATTGATTTTAACAAATGAACCAAGAAATTTCAATGGGGAAGTAAATATTTTCAATTAATTTCTCATGATAAACAAAAATTAATACCTAAAAATAAAAGCTAAAACTATAGAAGAAAGCTTAGAGACAAAGATTTCTTAGAGAAAACACAAAAAACAATAATAATAAAAGAAAACTTTTTTTAAACTTTTAATGCTTTCTTTTATTTTTTCTTTTTTAACATCTTTATTGGAGTATAATTGCTTTATATTGTTGTGTTAGTTTCTGCTGTATAACAAAGTGAATCAGCTGTATGTATACATATATCTCCATATCCCCTCCCTCTGGCATCTGCCTCCCACTCTCCCTATCCCACCACTCTAAGTGTTCACAAAGCACCAAGCTGAGCTCCCTGTGCTATGGGGCTGCTTCCCACCAGCCATCTACCTTACATTTGGTAGTGTTTATATGTCAATGAAAAAAAAAAGAAAAGAAAAGCATTTTTTAAATTTAAAAATTAAAAATTTTTAAATTTCTGTTTTTAAGGAACACCATTCAAAAATACAAAGCAGGCACCAAGTTCAAAAGGAAAATATATGCATATGAATTTCTATCCAGAATGTATACAAGAACTTCTAGCTATTAATAACAAAAGATAAAAACTGAATAAAAATGGGCAAAAGGTTTGAACAGATAGGTCAGTAAAGAAGTTATATCCATGACAAATAAGGAATGAAAAGATGTACAGCATCACTAGTTATCAGGGAAATTCAAATTATGATCATAATGAGATATCACTATTCACACTGTGATGGTTAAAATTAAAAATAACAACAGCACATATTTGGCAAGTATATGAGTCAACTGAAACTCATATATCTTTCGAAGATGTGTAAAACATCAAAATTACTTTGGAAAACTGTTTGGCAGTTTTTTATAATGTTAAAATTTCTCCTCCCCAGTGGCCCTGCAATTTCACTCTTAGATAGCTACCTAAGAGAAATGAAAATATATGTCCTCAAAATTATGTGTATAAATAACATAGCAGCAGTCTATTCATAATAGTCTATTCATAATAGACTACAAGAGGATATAACCTAATGTCCATGCACAGGGTAACATATTAACAATTTTAGTATAAATTGTTATAATGGAATACTACTCAGCAATAAAAACATGAACTGCTGATACATACATTAACATAGGCCAATCTCAAAAAATCATTTAATTCACATATAAAATATTATATTCTTAATGATTCTATCTATATAAAGTTCAAGGCTATGCTAAACTAATTAATGGTGGTAGCAATCAGAAGTGTAGTTGCCCATGGGTTGTGGGAGTTGCCTGGAAGTGACAAGGAGGAAAATTTCTGAGAATTATGAGAATACTCTATATCTTGAGTATGGAGGTATTGGTTATATTCGTGTATACCTTTATCAAAACATTAAATCACGTTTAAAATTTCGATAGTTCACCTTGATTAAAAAAGCATTTATGATCTGCAGTTGGCTATGAAATCCCTGCTCTGTCTCAATTAATCATTAATATGATAAAATGAAGTTTTTCCCTTAAGTTAGTGAGTTTTTTGAGCCAGAAAGTAAAAACCTTAGATATAAAGAATCCCACTACCATTATTTTACAGAAGAGGAAACAGAACCCAGAAAAATATCTGTCTCAAAGTCACTGAGGAAGAATGAAGCAGTGCTCAGGAAAAAAAAAAAAAAAAAAGACATTCTGATCCTAATCCTAATACATTTAATACTACTTCATAGCATAATTATCCAAAATGATTTAACAGATCCAGACTAAATTTATAAAATCATAAAAAGGTAAAATAAATTATTGGAGGTAAAGTGGAACAAGGATATTAGATAACAAAATAGATATTAGATAACAAAATAGAATCCTAACATCGTCTTGGTATCTAGACTTCATGGTTTAGTCAAAAAATATATTCTATGGTTTTTGTTTTAAATAAGCTATCCTATGACATGATAATATCATTGCCTCTACTGCTAACTTAGCATTAAAGGCAATAATATGTTTTGGATGTTTGGGGTGGAAAACCTTTTTATACTCCATATGATAATGTACTATTATTAATCAATATTTACTGAGTACCCCTTATGTGACAACAGTGTCCTGGATTATTTTCTGTTGGAAATTTGAGGATTGAGTCACCATTTAGTCACTTTAAATGGCTTACCTTTTCCATCCACTTAATTATGAGTTAGCATTATAGTCAATAATATTATGATTTCATGATATACCTTAAGTTTAAAAAATCACAGAAGTACAATTTTGGACTAAGCCAAGAAGCTTAGATACCAGGCCTTGATGTTAGGAGTTTGTTTCATTATCTAATAGAGCTGGAGTTTTTAAGTTTACTTCAATTATTTTATTTTACCTTTTTAATGATTTTATAAATTTAACTTAGATTTTTGGATAAACTACAATGTAGTATTAAAAGTATTGAGTGTTGAGGATCCAAATGAATCAAATCCCCTGGGTAATTAGTGGTTACCTATTTGTGATACGTAATTGGATAGAAAATAACAAATGTTTCCCAGATAATAAATAGATACAGAGCCTGATCTCTCTGTCTCTCCCTAACTAATAACTTATTCTGAGATGTCTGAAAGGTATGAGGCCAAAGAGTAAGGAGGCTTTAGGTCTGATGTTCTAGATATAGCTGTTCATGTCCATAGTAACTCCCAGAATGTGGTAATCCCAACTGCTCTGGGTAGGATCAGCCACTAGATGCTCTTATACATCCATGATGCTTCTTGCCTCCTCAAATATCCTCTGTATTTGGACAGCACCAAATTACTATCTTACTCAAGCTGGGCACCACCTCTAGAGGGCTGTTCATACCTGGGTGTATACTGACCCTCTGGAACAGTGTGGCTTTCAAACTTTGAGGGAAATCTACAATTAAGAATATACTTAACACTGTGACCCATTAAATACATACATTCATATATAAAACCAAAACAAACATCACAAAATAATACCCTTATTACATGTGATTTTACATTCTATTTAATTCTTAAGTGAGAATCACAACCACCTGAATATTTCATGTTTAATGTGGTACAACTTACCATCTGGAAAACATTGCTCTAGAAGAAGCAACTATATGGGGCTATTATTTTCAATAAAATATATTTTTAAAGAATTTAAAGAAAGTTTAGGTTTAGAAGAGTGAAAGTTTTCAAATACTTTGAATATGAGGATTCCATATATATTGAACTAATCAGGGATTCTTGTAATGCAGAAAGTAGAGAACAACACTGTTGATGTTTCTTTTTTTCTTTTATTGGGGTATAGCTGTTTTACAATGTTGTGTTAGTTTCTACTGTACAGCGAACTGAAGATTATATACTAATGCTTTCTGCAATACCACTGGTCATTTTTGGTAACATTTTTTGTTTATTTCAGGATACATCATTATATAATCACATGTGCCACTTCCTGAAAATGTTTACTTTTTATGTTAATACATAAAAGAACATAAACTGGGTTTTAAAAGCATTTTAGAGTATATCTTCCACTTTTTCCTTTTTTTCTTGTAAGAAAAATTCACTTTACTGTAGTATTTTGGAATTACACACATCTAGGGTTGGATGGATTCAGATAAGTTTACAAATACACACACACCTCAGCTTTGTTCTCTGCTTTCAGCCACCGTCAACTCAGCTCCCCAGTTCAATGCACTGTTTCCACCTCTTATCCAAGAGTTAGATTTAGGCTCAGGGCATGATTCCAGAATTCCCTATGGAGAAAACTATCCATGAAAATTCCCTTGGGAAAGCAACTTGCACCACTTAGTAAGTCCAACACAGCAGGTTTTCCTCCAGTATCAGAACAGATTCTGCTCTCAGATGAGCACCCCAGGAAACCATGGCTTGTGTTGGGGGTCAAGCTATATGAAAAATATGAAACCTAAAGACTAGACTCACAGCAGACCAGTGAGATGCATATACTATGAAAGGCAGAGTCAGATCTGCTTCTCTCCTATCTCCTATCATGCAGAGCAAATGATCACTGAAGGACTGGCAGGTGAAATCATCTACATGTTTCTGTTAGGATTGTGTTTGCCTCAACTTAGAACAACAACACAAGACAAAGATACTCCAGTGGCATAAGCAAATGGGAACTGACTTTCTCCATATGATAAGAAGAGCTCCATAGGAAGTCTAGAGATGGTTTTGTGGGGCTCAGCCACACAACCAGAGACCTAGTTTTTAACTCTTCACTGTCCTTAGCACATTGACCTTTGTCCTTATTCTTAGAGCCACGTGCACTCAAGATGACGTGGGCTCAGGCCTCACGTTCACACTTAGGCAGAAAAGGAAGAAGGACAAAAAGGTTAAGAGGAAAAAGTACCTTTTCCAGAGAGGCTATGTAGATGCCCTCCCCAAGGACTTTTTCAGAGGTCGTATTAAACAGAACACGGCCATTCCCTTGTTGCTAGAGAAAATGTGAAATCAAGTATTTTCAGTGGTGCATGTTCATGCCTTGCATTAAAAGAAGTAAAATGAAAACTGGCAAATGACAGTCTGTCTGTTTGTCTGTCTGTCTCTCCCCCTCTCATTTTTCTGAGTCCTTATAGCTGTGGTCAGTTAAATAAACTGCACATATGACATGAGTCCACTATAGTTCATTTATGGATATCTGAGAAGGGAATTTGGAAGGGAAATAAAATTTATTGAGTACCTTAAATGTGTGCTAAGCATATTGTTATGTGTTTTGCATATATATATATATATATATATATATATATATATATATATACACACACACACATACATACATACATACATATATATACACATACATATAATGCATATTATATATATTCCTAAACATATTTTATCCTATATATTATTATTCTATATATAAACATTATTCTTTATTATCTAGTATCATATATACATCTTTTATATATAATATATATTATCCTCAAAAGGTGTCATAAAGATATCATTATGTCCATGTTACAGATTGAGAAAATGATGCTCAGACAGATTAAACAAGTTGCGTATAGCCTTTTAGTGGCAAAACTAGAGTCAGGATTCAGCATAATTCTGTCCATAATCCATGCTGCCTTACACATAGAAGATAAAACAGGCAAGAGAAAATATGCATACAGTGTTTAGCAGTCTGCACACAATTTTAAATTGATCATTACCAAGGCACTCAAGTCAATAGGACAATATATTCAGCCAGGAAATAGCCTCCTGTGCCCAATAGTTCATACACAAGTTTTGAGTATCTTCCAAGTCCAGCTCTAATGTGACAGGGGCTTGGACAACCTGTTGCCGAGTAAGCATCAGGGCTATATTTTTGACTGGATTGACTAGCTGTTTTAGTGCCACACAGGGACAGCATAAGGGTAAATGTATCTTCTTGCTCCTGTGTTCTGAATCCCAAATGAACAGGGTTTTGTCATTGTCCCATGCCAGGCACAGCTTTGGCACAAATCCCAGAGCCACCATGTGGCCACCACAGCCTTCAAACTCTTTCCATTCTGGCATAGTGAAAGCAGGATCTGTTCTGAATTGGAAAAGGGAGTTCTACATTGTTCCCCAGAGGAAGAGATCATGGAGAGCAAGTAAATTTCACTGATATTATCAAAATATAGCCCACAAATTTCATCACTAGGGAATTTAGGCACATTTCAGATACAGTTTCTTTAACACAGGCTCTGGGATAATTTTCACCATGCTCCACAATGACATGCATAGAATAATAGGGTTTCCTTTTATATAATGCACAATTGTTTAAAGACATGTTATCTCTGGGGAAAAAATGAGACTTTAATTCACTAAAATATACAATAAGAAATGGCTTGACCACAAATACTGAAGCCCATGAGCCTAAAGCCTGTGCTCTGCAACATGAGAAGCCAATGCAATGAGAAGCCCCTGCTCGCCACAACTCGAGAAAGCTCGCACGCAGCAATGAAGACCCAATGCAGCCAAAAAATAATTAATTAATTAATTAAAAATAAAATCTTCCTCACCAGGTCCTGATTTTTTGCCCTCAGGCCCAATTTTAAAAAAAATAAAAAGAAATGGTTTGAGTTTAAAAATGGATTGGATTCAGCACAGATATGCAAAACATGTGCTTGAATATTTACATCTCACCTCCTTTAAGAAAATAACCAGGGTGGCTCTCACAGTCATTTAAAAAGCTGAGGCTGTCATCCCATTACTATTTAGTTACTGGTATGCTGCCTCTATTACCTGTAGTGACCAATTCTCATGGCGGCAACATATGCTGCTTCCTCAAATGAGAGGGGAAATAACAATCATCCTTCTTCCTTGTGGCTAATGCCTGCTGAAACCAATCATGTGGGGGGAAGTAAAGAAATGAGCTACGGAAAATAATTCCTTCTGTGATTTTCTGCAGGACTGGAAAATAGCTGCAACCCAGGCCAAATAGGGCACATTACATTAATGGTCATGAATAAGAAGTGGGGACAACAATCATAGGGGACTACTAGACCCATAAACCTGCCTTTTAAGGCTCCGAAAATCATCAGAATGAGCAGAAAATCCTTAACCATGAACTTTCCCATCAAGATCAGAAATATAAGAAAAGCAAGTTTTTTTGTTTTTGTTTTTTCCCATGATGTTCTATGGGTATGCCATTTTATTCTGTGGTCCCCAAGTGGAGGAAGCAAGAATGATTTACAAAGCCCCAATTTAGTGTTTTTCAAGGCACTTAACATATTTTTCTTTATTCTCATAGGAGATAGGTTTTATTACTTCCATTTTACAGAAGAGGAAACTGAAGTTATAAGTGGTAAAGAAACGTGTACATGGTCTCAAAAAAATAGAGTTCAAATACTACCACAGATCAGACGAGCTCTAGAAGCCATTTTCTCTCCTCTATATCATGCTAACACATAAGAAAAATTAGACTCATTACTTTCTTCATTATAACCAATTGTAAGAGTTGCAATTAAAAGGTGACACTCCTGCAGCAGAGTATGTAGTGATACACTTTCTTGTATTCTACATTTGGGGGCTCAATAAATAATATTGAAGGTCATTTTGAAGAAGGGTGACCAGGATGGGGAAGAATCTGGACATTTTGACATAAGGAAAAGTCAAAGAAAGGGAGGAAATGGAGGAGGCCTGATCAAGGAGCTTGATGAGCATCTTTAATGTAAGAAGGGCTTATATAGGACAGAAAGATTGCACACATTCTGAGGATGAATAGATAACTGTTAGAAAAAGGAAAATATCAGCCCACCATAAGAAATGATTTATTGTAATTTGATAATATTTCCAAACCTAATAGGCTACATGATATGGTGTTGACACAGAGGTTTAACAATCCTGTCTGAGAGACTGAAAGGGAACTTCCGTACTGAGCAGAGAATAGGATGAGTTTAACTCATTGTAGCACCCACCATTATTCTTTGATTCTATGATTATAATTCTGTGGGAGCTAAGGTTTTTTGATTTTGGTGTAGAAGTATAATCGGTATCAGCAGTCCTGGAGCAAAAAGAGAGATGATGCAGAGAAATGAACATTAAAAAGAACATGAGTAAAACACTGATCTAGTCTGGAAGGCCAGTCAGAAATGAGATTTCTAAAGATGCTGCCTTCTTACATTAGATATTTTTGAAACTTAAGGATCAACAGTTTATAAATCTATACTTCTAGATCAAAGCGAAAGAAAGAAACAGGAGGGAGAATGACAAGATTAGACAATAAGATTGTGTAATTAGATTATAAAACTGAAATCAGTTAGGGTAGATTTTAGGGTTCCTTGAACTTAGTGATTATGTCTTACTCTTCTACTTGTCCAGTCCAGCATCTACCATGTATTCTTGGCACAGAGAAGCTATTGTTGGATCTCTCAGAAAGGAGATAATACTTAACCAAAGACAGAATTCAGATAAATAGAGAGAAATTAGAGGGAATTATGTGCATAATGTAAAAGAAAACATTTTATTCTATGCACACCCTACCCATTGTAGAGGTCAACAAATGCCTGCTGGAATATAAGCTGACTTTGTGCCTAGAAAAAAAGATGCTATGGAATCTTTGACTGATACAAACAAAGGTGAAAGAGATGGAGGGAAACCAGCATACCTGAACCCGCATATCTTCTATCTAAAAGAAGCAGCATAGAGTAGAAATATGTTTTTTGTTGAACAAAACTCAGTACTCTGGGAATTCTGTTCCCACAGACTGGCTTGACTGAGCTGAAGAATCAAGAAATTCCTTAAGTATATGTTTCCATGCATTGCCCACATGAGCCTACCATAGTGATCTAAGATGACTGTGCTAAGGATAGATTTCTAAGCCAGAGGCTGCTATCTATGTGCTAGACAGAGGTCTATCAGGTGGAATGATATTAGAAGTATTCCACAAGAGACAGTCTTAACTGGTAATTAGCCAAATAGATCTGCTTTAGGACTATTGGATTTAGCAAAAGAAAATATAGGACTCCCAATTAAATTTGAATTTCAGACAGATAACACAGTATTGTTTAGTGTAAGTACATCACAAATTTGCATGGACCATATTTATACAAAAATATAGTTGCTGTTTATCAGAAATTCAAATTTCACTGAGTGTCCTGTATTTCATCTGGCAACTCTAGTCAGATTGGAACCCAGTACAGAAACTTACATGGTAATAGAGAAAAAACAGCAGAAGTAATAGAAGAGACAGAGATGAGAAAATGGATGGAATTCATAAATAGGAAGCTATCATCACCTATTACTGGAGGAACTAAAAGATAACCCAACCACTAGAGCTGCTGCTATGTGAAAAGGATGCTGAGGTACCCGTTATAACACCCCAGTTCCTTAGGAACTCTAACTATGCCCTGTTGAGACTGTTACCCGGGCTTTCTACTGCTTCATGATTTTGTGCAAAAAAAAAAAACCACTAACTGAAGGAACTGAGTACATTTCTATTACTGATAATCAAGTGCTACTGACACTGTTATTTAGCCACTCAATGTTAATTTCCCCTTTTTCCTTACTATTGAAACCCTGGCTTTAGTTGGGTCAGTAATGTGTTTCTATGATCCAAATCAAACACAGCAATCTGGCTCCCTATGTCACAGCCTCTCCCAGAGGAAAAGAGCAGATGCTGGTGTGTTCTCTCTCACCACAATTTTCCTGCCTCAAATAAGTACAGATATGTCAAATGGCAGCAGCTTTCACATGACCATGATGCTGCAGACATAAACAATGAAAGCTAACATGCTAAATGACAGCATCATTGAGCAGCTGAAACAGTTCCAGCAACCACCTTCTAATGGTTATACATCTTGTTATATAAGAAAAACAAACCCTTGTTTGCTTAAGCCACTGTAAATTGAGGTTTCAGTTACTTGTAGCTATATCCAATTTAACAGATAAATCAACCAAAGGAATCATCTTAGAATCCACTGAACATACTATATTTCTTGACTTCTTTAATCTTTTTAGAATTGCTCCTACATATAATTCCCTCTCATTTCTCTCCTCTTATCTGAATTCCATCTTTTGTTAAATATTATCTCCTTTCTGAGAGATTCTATTATCTTAGTCTACATTGATCCCCTTTCTGTTTTGTATTTACAGCCTAAAGTTTGAAACTTTTATCTTATACCTGGGGAATGAGACCCTCTGTTGTTCTATTGTTTGATTTTTGTGCTGTTATGTTTGCACTATATCCCTTTATTGGATGCTAAACTTCTAGAAGGCAAACACTGCACTCATATTTCTGTTTCTAGTATCTACGGAAGTGTTTTCTAGATATAAACAGTAAATAAGTATTTGTCTTGACAATGACAACAATAATAATATTGCTAGAGGATATTTGGGAGAATCTGGTAAGACATCTGGCCATGGGTTCTAGAGTAGAGGCTAGACTAGATGGATTTGCCAAGTCAGCCATAGCCTGAGGGAGAACTAAGAAGGGCAGAAATTTAGCAGGTATGTGACTTTAACAAGTTACTTAGTGTCTGCGTGCTTCATTTTTTCTTCTGTAAAATGAAGATGAAGATTAAGATGAAGATTAGAAATAATATTGGTAAGCACATGCCCCAGTGCTTGCCACATGATAGGCATTAGAACCATTAGAATTCAGCTTGAATCTCCTAATATATATGGCAACCAAATTATAAGATATTTTTTCAGTGTCGAGAAATGATAAATTTGCATATTTTCCTTAACAAAATGGATGCAAGGAAAGAAAGAACAATACATTTAAAATGCACTGGACTAGTAAACAGAAGATCTGGTTCTAACTCTAATTCAGTGGCAAACCTACATCTAATTCAGGTAAGTCTGAATATCAGTATTCTGTTTGTAAAATACAGATAATGAGACTTGATTTATTTGCCTTGTAGAGTTATTACAAACATCATGTGAAATAATGTATGAAAATTTACCTTGAGAAATACAAAGCATTAATATTGGGGCTTCCCTGGTGGTGCGGTGGTTGAGAATCTGCCTGCTAATGCAGGGGACATAGGTTCAAGCCCTGGTCTGGGAGGATCCCACATGCAGCGGAGCAACTGGGCCCGTGAGCCACAACTATTGAGCCTGTGAGTCTGGAGCCTGTGCTCCGCAACAAGAGAGGCCGCGATAGTGAGAGGCCCATGCATCGCGATGAAGAGTGGCCCCCACTTGCCACAACTAGAGAAAGCCCTCGCACAGAAACGAAGACCCAACACAGCAAAAATAAATTAATTAATTAATAATATTAACTTAAATATTAAGTTAAAATATTAAGAGAAGGGAATCTATAGATTTGAGAATCAGCAGCAGATGCAAATTTATTCATAACTTGAAAAATCTTACCCAAATTTCAAATTCCCATTGAGTGATTTAGCAAAACTAACACTTAAGAAAGTGTTCAATGACACAATGAGCTAGGCTTTAAGTGGAACTGAGATGAAATTAAAACAGAAAATTCATTTCCCTTGAATGAAATGCAAATGCATTTAAACGCACAAAATGATAGTACTATTTCATTTTTTAAGGGACACTTGTGAAAAACATTAACCACATTTATAAGTACTGTGAAGACTTCATACCTACAGTGTTAGACTAGAAGAGATGGGGGCAGTAGTTCTATCTGCTATGGATGTGCCATACTATGGGTGAGCTCTCAAATTCATGCTCTGCTTGAAGAGGTATAGATTCAGGATCAAAAAATAAAAACTGTCCATCAATACTAGTTATCACTTTATTTCAAAAATACTTAGACATATGATCAAGCATTTTTGTTTATTTGGGGATGGGGTAGGGTGAGGAAGAATGTGCAAATGATAAAAAATAATCATGCAAAACTAGATTTGTCTGAAAGGCATAAAGTGTTAACTGTGCCATACCTCTTTCCCACCTTGAGTCAGCAGGCCTTTCTGGAAGAGTCTTAACAGTGAGGGAATTCTATAATTCCAGTGCATTTGACATTTCCCTTCTGAGATGATCATTCTGCCTTCTTGATGGAATTCTCCCTCATTTTCCCAGATGGAAGGACTTGCTTGTTCTTTTAAATTACTGGAGCAGATCTAATCTGTGCTAACCTTCTGGGTGCTTTTTACCCCCTTGTAGTGAAGTATTTGTGTGCATGTCCTATGTCCCACAGTAGGTTGTGAACCCTTTAAAGATCCGTTAAATGTAATTTTTGAACCCTACTCCAAGGGTTTCCAGGACAATGTGTTTAATGAAGAAAATAAACAATAAACACATTGGCTGATGGGTAAATTATGCCACCTGATCCTCTAGCTTTGCTAGAACTCTAACCAGTGGTTATTAGTCTGAAGCTCATTGGCTCCTACAAGGTCTATGAGTGATCTTTCATGGTATTCATGAATCCTAGTTTTGTCTATCTAACCATGTATCTCCCTATGTTAATTTGGTCTGGTAAAATGAATAATCTATGACTTTCATCAGACTTTCAAAAAGAGTTAAGAAATCATTTCATCTTTTTATTGTAGACTTTCATCCAATAGTTCATGACTTTGGCTGCACATTAGACAGTTTTTAAAATATATGGGTACCACTTCAAAAACTATGATATAATTGATCTGGGGTGAAGTTTAAACACAAATACTTAAAAAAAAATCCCTAGAAGATTCTATTGTGCAAACACCGTTGGTCCTCAATCTCAGAACTGCTTTTAGTCGTTGGATATTGAAGCTCTCATGGGCTAACCTGCTACAGTGACCCCCATTCTGCAGATGTTCTGCTTATTCCTTCAAGTAGTAATTGTCTAGGGCATGCTCTTAATTCAGTGCTTAATCAGGGACCTTTGTGCCTCCGACTCCAAAACACTCCCTTAGGTTATTTAAAATTTCTGTCACTATTCTCAATGCCCTCTTAACCTTTTGATTCTAGCAGGCAACACAGCCTACTTTCTTAATATCAGCTGTGTACCTAGGGAAAGAAAATGCATTAACTGCAGTTTTCAAGGGAATATGTCCATACATGGTAACGTTTAAGCAAAACAAATAAATAAATAAAATAACCTTGGAACGAATAAGACTAGTGATAATTAGAACAGTCCCTCCAGACAGCTGGTGTCATAACCCAGGCAAGAGCAGCCTTTTGTCCATTGGGTTTGATTTCATGACTTACAAGGAGATTCAAAGTTTGATTTCCTTCTCGCATTTCCCCCACATTAAGAACTGGCAGCATTTGGAATGGAAACAGATTTCTGGGACATTGTCAGATATCTTCTGGGGATTTTTCATGACTACAGTGTTTTTCTCAATTTGCCATTTCCTATAATTAGGCAGCACATCGCACATCTGATTCCTTGAGACATAATTATTCAGTGTGGATCATACAGACTCTTTGCTTCTCTGCCTTTCTGAGGCAACCTCTTTGGACATTTCACTCCTTATTAGCAATTCAGCCAAACTGTGAGATGTAGAGGAATCAAAAAAGAAATTCAAATCTAAGTGTTTTTCTTTCTCACGTTTGTTCATGATCAGGTAGGTAAAGAGGTCAGATTTCACAGCTCAGGTTTAATTTATAATTGCCCACGGATGTACAGTATATTTACACCATCCCAGTCCGAACCATACAGAAATTTTTAAAAGCTTAGCTTACTTCATAAACGTCTTTTTAAGCTACATTTTTCTTCCTTTGCTGAAAGTGGCAAGTGATTTTTAACTTTTACTTTTACTGCCCCTGACTGACTCTTCTCATGCTAAAGGTCATAACACCAGTGACCGCTTGTCTGTGACCATGATGATCTGACCAACATAAAAGATGACCGGAGAGAAGAAGAAGGAAAGTGCAAGGTCTGGGCCGGCGGGTTTTGTCAGGTCGGGTGGGCCGGGCCACCCCCTCGGCCTCAGCAGCTCTTGTCCCCGCCGGCATTCTCCGCCTAGTCGCCTGGCAGCCGCCGATATGCAGCAGGGCGGCGGCAAGTGGCAGCTTCACCGCCACCATGGTGCCCGAGAGGAAGCTCAACTCCGCCGAGGGGGCGGCGAAGGAGGAGCCCAAGAGGAGATCGGCGAGGTTGTCAGCTAAACCGGCTCCTGCAAAAGTGGAAACGAAGCCCAAAAATGTGGCAGGAAAGAATAAATCTTCAGACAAAAGTGCAAACAAAAGGGAAAAGGGGAGCAAAGGGAAAACAGGCTGAAGAGGCTAACCAAGAGACTAAAGAAGATGTACCTGCAGAAAATGGAGAAACTAAAAACGAGGAGAGCCCAGCTTCTGAGGAAGCAGGAAAGAAAGAAGCCAAGTCTGATTAATATCACGCACCTGGTCCTATCAGTGGTCCCTGTCTCTCTTCTTGCACAATCCAGAGGAATATTTTTATCAACTATTTTGTAAATGCGTTTTTTAGTAGCTCTAGAAACATTTTTAAAAAGGAGGGAATACCCCCTCATCGTAAATTTTTTACCCTTAAAAATTTTTTAAGGGTAATTTTTTTTTTAAGGTGAAATCATTTGCTGGTCGTTTATTTTTGGTACAACCAGAAAATAGTGGGATATTGAATATGGGAGGCTTTGATTGTCTTTGATGTCAGCTTAACATTCCACAGATGGGGGTAGCTTTTATATACTATAATACACAGCATACTAAATGGCATTTGGAGTAAGTTGTGCATTTAATGTCTTGAACACTTTTTTTTTTTTATTTTTGTTGGAGTGTGGTTGCTTTACAGTGTTGCGTTGGTTTATACTGTGTGGCAAGGTGAATCAGCTGTACATATTCATGCATCCCCTCTTTTTTGGATTTCCTTCTAATTTAGGTCATCACGAAGCACTGGGTAGGGTTCCCTGTGCTGTGCGGTAGGTTCTCGTTAGCTATCTATTTTATGCATAGTATCAGTAATGTATATATGTCAATCCCAATCTCCCAATTCATCCCACCCTCCCACTCCCAACTTTAAATTACTTCTCTTCCCATATTGTTTTTGGTTGAATTTTTCCTAGAGCAAACCACTCACTCCTTGATCTTGACTCTCCTGGTCAGAATTTTGTGTGTTCTGTAACATCTTTGGTCGCGGTAGTACAGTTCTAGTAACTTTGTTAATGTACAGTGAACAATTGACAATTTGAGTATGTACAGTATATGATATTAAATTGTGAGTTAGTGGGACTTATGACGGAACAGCATATCAATATTTGAAGATATTAGTACTTGCTATCCTGTTAAGGAAAATTTGCCTCCAAATTTTAAGTTGGAAATTCACTGCAATAACTGTTCAGAAAAGAACCATAACTACAGGATTTTTTAGATTTTTGGTACGTATGTTAAGAATTGTGTACAGGGACTTCCCTTGTGGTGCAGTGGTTAAGAATACCTGCCAATGCAGGGGACACGGGTTCGAGCCCTGGTCCGGGAAGATCCCACATGCCGCAGAGCAACTAAGCCCGTGCGCCACAACTACGGAGCCACATGCCGCAACTACTGAAGCCCACATGCCTAGAGACCGTGCTCTGCAACAAAGAGAAGCCACCTTAATGAGAAGCCCGGCACCGCAACGGAGAGTAACCCCCGCTCACTGCAACTAGAGAAATCCTGTGCACAGCAACGAAGACCCAGTGCAGCCAAAAATAAATTATTTAATTAATTAACTTAAAAAAAAAGAATTGTGTACAAATTGAAATGTCTGAGTACTGATTCTCAAAACAACCAATAAAATCTCAATTTTGAAAGAAAAATAGATAAATAAAGATATGTAGCAGAAAATAAAAATTGCAAGGTCCTATATATAAGGAGGAGTAATTATGCAAGCAGAGGCTAAGGAGTAAGTGGCTAAAATGCGACCAAAATATGTCTGTGAATAAAGAAAATCACAAAACCAATAGAAACGTCTGTATTTGTACGTCAGTTGGTAGTTCCAATAGAGCACCCACAGCATGTTGAGTGTTGAGAAATCAACCTAAATGGGATGTGTAATCATGAACAAACAATGGCAGGATACGAACAGGACTAGCAGCCTTTACACTCACTGAAAACCAGTCACCGGGAGTGCAGATGCGGTTCCAATTATGAAATATATAGATCCTCAAGAACCTTAGAAAAATAAAACTTACTTGTAAAGCATGTTTGCCTTCCCATCAGCCTTCCTCTGAGGATGTTAATTTATGCTGCTAAGGCTTTAGGGGAGTACTATGACATAGAAATTTAAGATATGGTTTTCAGAGTTAGATAGCCCAGGTTCAAGTGCAAATTCTCCCATTTATTAGCTGTGTGATTCTGATATCTTTTTTACCTCTGTAAGCTTGGCACAAATAAGTATTAATATCTATTAGCTTCTATTATTATATCATTATTATTACTATAACAGCCATCAGAAATATTATTTACTAAGCATTTAGTGTTATCTTAGGCACTGAGTTAGTTAATGGACTGAGCTCCTGACATCTGAAAACAGTCTGACATAATAAAGTAAGTTTTCATGATGTGGAGATTTTGACTTCAGTCAGAATCCTACCAATTGTTCCTTTGTGACTTGGGGCAAGTTGCCTTGCCATTTTAAAATTTCAATTTCTTCATTATAAAAATGGAGGTAATAACACCTACATAACAGTTCTATAAGAGTTAAATGATGATAAGATAACATTTGCTACATGGTTAGTGAGATGTCTGCTGTATAATGGGCTCACAAAATAGCAATGACCCTTTTTACCCTCTGCAATCTTCCATCCACCAAATGACAAGGTTGAAGTGGAGAGTGGCCAGGCACATTCTGACCCAAGCATAAGCACTGAGTAACTGCACAAACTAAAGTAAGATTGAATGCACATGCATCGTCAGATGAGGGATCAGAGTAGAACAAGGAGTGATGAAACCACCATTGAACAGCCAGCATTGATGGCTGTTATATTAATAATAATAATATAATAATAGAAGCTAATATATATTAATACTTATTTGTGCCAAGCTTACAGAGGTATAAAAGATATCAGAATCACACAGCTAATAAGTGGGAGAATTTGCACTTGAACTCTGGGCTATCTAACTTTAGACATAAGAAGGTCAAGAAATATTAATTATTAGTGGGTGAGATTATTTTAAACAATGTCTTATAAGAAAACATAGGGAAAAGCTAATTTCTGTAGGCTTCCAAAGACCTTATAAAGACATAAGAGTTAACCATCTTGTAAATATACCTCCAATTGACTGGCATATTTAGAAGATTTGTTTATTTTATAACATCTAGTACTGAAAGACTGTGCAGAGTTCCAATGGATGCAAAAGACTTATTTTGTTGCTATTGTTCTAAATATAACCATCAGAAAATTAATAAGCTGGGTCAGTTAAGTTGGCCTTTTCATGATGATGTATATCTTGCTTATTTAATTAGTGTCCATTGTCTTCATTACAATTAGCATTTCAAAATGGTATTGATTGAGAACTGAATTGGCCACAAAACACTGTTTTTGTGTTTACACATTTATTCTCAAGATTAATTTTTAAAATAAAATTTCCTTTTTTGGGCTTCCCTGGTGGCGCAGTCGTTGAGAGTTCGCCTGCTGATGTAGGGGACACAGGTTCGTGCCCTGGTCCGGGAGGATCCCGCGTGCCGTGGAGCGGCTGGACCCGTGAGCCATGGCCGCTGAGCCTGCGCGTCCGGAGCTTGTGCTCCGCAACGGGAGAGGCCACAACAGTGAGAGGCCCGCGTACTGCAAAAAAAAAAAAAAAAAAAAAAAAAAAAAAAATCTCCTTTTTTATGGGCTGTCTCTAACAAAAGTGGTTAAATAAACAAATCATTAGGCTAAGAACAGAAGTGCCTCCACAAGTCCAATAGCCCAATTTAACTCATTACTGATGGATCTTAGGCATAACATATGACATCCAACTTTCCAGAAAGCAAAACGTCTGCACAGTTTTGTCAATTATTATAACGAATGATAGCTTACAAATATGTTAAACCAAGAGAAAGAAAGCAAAGTTGTAACATGTCACTGGCTCTTGTTTTCTGAGATCCATTCTCTTCCCTCTGTCAGTAAATTAGCTTATTTCTGTTGGATTACATAAATACAGCATGCTGTAATCAGTATCTGCCCTGTATGAACATGCTTTTAGGAACAGGCAGTGGCTGTAATACTCGTTATTCAAACTTCCAATTTTTCTTCTATTGGATAATAACTTTATTTGTAATATTAGTGTTGATTTCATTCCAACCTCTTTTCTCAATATACAGGAAGATTGGGCTCCAGAGGCCCTTTTAAAAATACAGTAAAAAAACAGTTAGGAATTATTTTCTAGTAATGTAGGCAGGAGGAGATTTCTTCCCAAGGGCAAAGCATGAACTCCCAACACTTGCCCTCCTGGGGCCTTAACTGAGTTCTGAGTGCTCTTGCTGAGTCAACTTTGGGAAAGCAGTCAGGTCCCGTTGTATTCAATAGATGTGCCTGGCATATAAGAGAGAAGATCACACCATCAAGGGCGTTGAAAATATTATTTTGCAAACCTTAGTTGAAAGGTATGACAGACATGAGACAAAGGGCCTTGGTTTATTTCTCAGAGAAATTGTCTAAAGGAGATATAGATTTGGAGAGTAGGGGGCAGTTGTTCCCACTCTTGGCTGCTTTGCTACCTAAAAAAAAATTTACCTTGACAAAGTGATTTCTAATTTCTCTCTTTCTGTGGAAGCAATTCTCAAGAATGATCATATAGTGTCCTACATATACTCAGGGTGGGAAAGCAAAAATATTAGAATTTGGCCTGTTACAATGTATATTCTAGGAAAACACATTGGTAACCCTAGTATGGGCTATAATTAACTTTTTTTTCTGACATTCATAGGGTTTTTTAAAAAATAAATAATGTTTTTAACATCTTTAGTGGAGTATAATTGCTTTACAATGGTGTGTTAATTTCTGCTGTATAACAAAGTGAATCAGCTATACATATACATATGTCCCCATATCTCCTCCCTCTTGCCTCTCCCTCCCACCCTCCCTATCCCAACCCTCTAGGTGGACACAAAGCACCGAGCTAATCTTCCTGGGCTATGTGGCTTCTTCCTACTAGTTATCTATGTTACATTTGGTAGTGTATATATGTCCATGTCACTCTCTCACTTTGTCCCAGCTTACCCTTCCCCCTCCTCATGTCTCCAAGTCCATTCTCTACATCTGGGTCTTTATTCCTGTCTTGTCCCAAGTTTCTTCAGACCATTTTTTTTTTTAGATTCCATATATATGTGTTAGCATATGGTATTTGTTTTTCTCTTTCTGACTTACTTCACTCTGTATGACAATCTCTAAGTCCATCCACCTCACTAAAAACAACTCAATTTCATTTCTTTTTATGGCTAATATTCCACTGTATATATGTGCCACACCTTCTTTATCCATTAATCTGTCGATGGACACTTAGGTTGCTTCCATGTCTTAGCTATTGTAAATAAAGCTGCAATGAATATTGTGATAAATGACTCCTTTTGAATTATGATTTTCTTAGGGTATATGCCCAGTAGTGGGATGTGTGTCATATGGTAGTTCTAGTTTAAGTTTTTAAGGAACCTCCATACTGTTCTCCATAGTGGCTGTATCAATTTACATTCCCACCAACAGTGCAAGAGGGTTCCCTTTTCTACACAACCTCTCCAGCATTTATTGTCTGTAGATTTTTTAAGATGGCCATTCTGACCTGTGTGAGGTGATACCTAATTGTAGTTTTGATTTGAATTTCTCTAATGATTAGTGATGTTGAGTATCGTTTCATGTGTTTGTTGGCAATCTGTATATCTTCTTTGGAGAAAAGTCTATTTAGGTCTTCTGCCCATTTTTGGATGGCATTGTTTGTTTTTCTTGATATTGAGCTGCATGAGCTGCTTGTAAATTTTGGAGATTAATCCTTTGTCAGTTGCTTCATTCACAAATATTTTCTCTCATTCTGAGTGTTGTCTTTTCATCTGGTTTATGGTTTCCTTTGCTGTGCAAAAACCTTAAGTTGTATTAGGTCCCATTTGTTTATTTTTGTTTTTATTTCTATTTCCCTAGGAGGTGATTCAAATAGGATCTTTCTATGATTTATGTCATGGAGTGTTCGGCCTATGTTTTCCTCTAAGAGTTCTACAGTGTCTGGCCTTACATTTAAGTCTTTAATCCATTTTGAGTTTATTTTTGTGTATTGTGTCAGGCAGTGTACTAATTTCATTCTTTTACATGTAGCTGTCCAGTTTTCCCAGCACCACTTATTGAAGAGGCTGTCTTTTCTCCATTTTATATTCTTGCCTCCTTTATCAAAGTCAAGGTGATCGTATGTGCATGGGTTTATCTCTGGGCTTTCTATCCTGTTCCATTTATCTATATTTCTATTTTTGTGTCAGTACCAGACTGTCTTGATTACTGTAGCTATGTAGTATAGTCTGAAGTCCGGGAACCGATTCCTCCTGCTCTGTTTTTCTGTTTCAAGATTGTTTTGGCTATTTGGGGTCTTTTGTGTTTCCATACAAATTGTGAAATTTTTTGCACTAGTTCTATGAAAATGCCATTGGTAGTTTGACAGGGATTGCACTGAATCTGTAGATTGCTTTGGGTAGTAGAGTCATTTTCACAATGTTGATTCTTCCAATCCAAGGACATGGTATATTTCTCCATCTGCTTGTATCATCATTAATATCTTTCATCACCATCTTATAGTTTTCTGCATACAGGTCTTTTGTCTCCTTAAGTAGGTTTATTGCTAGGTATTTTATTCGTTTTGTTGCAATGGTAAATGGGAGTGTTTCCTTAATTTCTTTCAGATTTTTCATCATTAGTGTATAGGAATGCCAGAGATTTCTGTGCATTAATTTTGTATCCTGCTACTTTACCAAATTCATTGATTAGCTCTAGTAGTTTTCTGGTAGCATCTTTAGGATTCTCTATGTATAGTATCATGTCATCTGCAAACAGTGACAGTTATACTTCTTCTTTTCTGATTTGGATTCTTACTTCTTTTTCTTCTCTGATTGCTGTGGCTAAAACTCCCAAAACTATGTTGAATAATAGTAGTGAGAGTGAGCCACCTTTTCTTTTTTCTGATCTTAGTGGAAATGCTTTCAGTTTTTCAACACTGAGAAGGATGTTGGTTGTGGGTTTTCATATATGGCCTTTATTATGTTGAGGTAAGTTCCCTCTATGCCTACTTTCTAGAGAGTTTTTATTATAAATGGGTGTCAAATTTTTTCAAAAGCTTTTTCTGCATCTATTGAGATGATCATACTTTTTTTTCCCTTCAATTTTTAAATATGGATTATAATATTGATTGATTTTTATATATTGAAGAATCCTTGCATTCCTGGAATAAACCCCACTTGATCATGGTGTATGATCCTTTTAATGTGCTGTTGGATTCTATTTGCTAGTGTTTTATTAAGGATTTTTGCATCTATGTTCATCAGTTATATTGGCCTGTAGTTTTCTTTTTTTGTGTGACATTTTTCTGGTTTTGGTATAGGAGTGAAGGTGGCCTCATAGAATGAGTTTGGGAGTGTTCCTCCCTATGCTATATTTTGGAAGAGTTTGAGAAGGATAGGTGTTAGCTCTTCTCTAAATGTTTGATAGAATTCCCCTGGGAAGCTATCTGGGTCCTGGGCTTTTTTTGTTGGAAGATTTTTAATCACAGTTTCACTTTCAGTGCTTGTGATTGGTCTGTTTATATTTTGTATTTCTTCCTTGTTCAAACTCAGAAGTTTGTACTTTTCTAAGAATTTGTCCATTTTTTCCAGGTTGTCCATTTTATTGGCATAGAGTTGCTTGTAGTAATCTCTCATGATCCTTTGTATTTCTGCAGTGTCACTTGTTACTTCTCCTTTTTCAGTTCTAATTCTATTAATTTGAGTCTTCTCCCTTTGTTTCTGGATGAGTCTGGCGAACAGTTTATCAATTTTTTTAATCTTCTCAAAGAACCATCTTTTAGTTTTATTGATTTTTGCTATCATTTCCTTCATTTATTTTTCATTTATTTCGGATGTCTTTCCTTCTGCTAACTTTGGGGATTTTTGTTCTCCTTTCTCTAATTGCTTTAGGTGTAAGGTTAGATTGTTTATTTGAGATGTTCCTTGTTTCTTGAAGTAGGATTTTAGTGCTATAAACTTCCCTCTTAAAACTGTTTTTGCTGCATCCCATAGGTTTGGATCATCATGTTTTCATGGTCATTTGTCTCTTGATATTTTTAAATTTCCTCTTTGATTTCTCTGTGATCTCTTGGTTTTCTATTAGTGTAGTGTTTACCTTCCATGTGTTTGTGTTTTTTACATTTTTTCCTGTAATTTATTTCTAATCTCAGAGTGTTGAGGTAGGAGGAGATGTGTAGCACAATTTCAATTTTCTTAAATTTACCAAGGCTTATTTTGTGACCCAGGATTTGATCTATCCTGGAGAATGTTCCGTGTACACTTGAGAAGTGTAATCTGGAGTTTTTGGATGGAATGTCCTATTAATATCAATTAAGTCCATCTTGTTTAATGTATCATTTAAAGCTTGTGTTTCCTTTTTTATTTTCCTTTTGGATGATCTGTCCATTGGTGAAAGTGGGGTGTTAAAGTCCCATACTCTGTTTTTGTTACTGTTGATTTCCCCTTTTATGGCTGTTAGTAGTTGCCTTATGTATTGAGGTGCTCCTGTTTTGGGTGCACAAATATTTACAATTGTTATATCTTCTTGGATTGATCCCTAGATCATTATGTAGTGTCCTTCTTTGTCTCCTTAATAGTCTTTGTTTTAAAGTCTATTTTGTCTGATATGAGAATTGCTACTCCAGCTTTCTTTTGATTTCCATTTGCATGGAATAGCTTTTTCCATCTCCTACCTTTTAGTCTGTATGTGTCCCTAGGTCTGAAGTGGGTTTCTTGTAGACAGCATATATACGGGTCTTGTTTTTGTATCCATCCAGTCAACCTATATCTTTTGGTTTGAGAATTTAATCCATTTATATTTAAGGGAGTTATTGATATGTATGTTCCTATTACCATTTTCTTAATTGTTTTGGGTTTGTTATTGTAGTTCTTTTCCTTTTCTTGTGTTTCCTGCCTAGAGAAGTTCCTTTATCATTTGTTGTATAGCTGGTTTGGTGGTGCTGGATTCTCTTATCTTTTGCTTTTCTGTAAATGTTTTAATTTCTCTGTCCAATCTGAATGAGATCCTTGCTGAATAGAGTAATCTTGGTTGTAGGTTTTTCACTTTCATTACTTTAAATATGTCCTTCCACTGAAGAGTTTGCACTTGAAGAGTTTCTGTTGAAAGGTCAGCTGTTAACCTTAAGGGGATTCCCTTGTATATTATTTGTTTCTTTTCCCTTGCTGCTTTTAATATTTATTCTTTGTATTTAATTTTTGATAGTTTGATTAATATGTGTCTTGGCATGTTTCTCCTTGGATTTGTCCTCTGTGGGACTCTCTTTGCTTCCTGGACTTGCTTTACTATCTCCTTTCCCATATTAGGGAAGTTTTCAAGTATAATCTTTTCAAATATTTTTTCCATCCCTTTTCATTTCGCTTCATCTTCTGGGACCCCTATAATTTAAATGTTGATGAATTCAATGTTGTCCCAGAAGGCTCTAAGATTGTCCTCAATTCTCTTCATTCTTTTTCTTTATTACACTCTGTGATAGTTATTTCCACTATTTTATCTTCCAGGTCACTTATGCTTTCTTCTGCCTCGGTTATTCTGCTATTGATTCCTTCTAAAGAATTTTTAATTTCATTTATTGTGTTGTTCATCATTGCTTGTTTGCTCTTTAGTTCCTCTAGGTCCTTGTTGAACATTTCTTGTATTTTCTCCATTCTATTTCCAAGATGTTGGATCATCTTTACTATAATTATTCTGAATTCATTTTCAGGGAGACTGCCTATTTCCTCTTCATTTTTTTGGTCTGGTGGGGTTTTACCTTGTTCCTTCATCTGCTGTGTATTTCTCTCTCTTCTTATTTTGCTTAACTTACTGTATTTGGTGTCTCCTTTTCACAGGCTGCTGGGCCATTGTTCCCGTTTTTTTTTTTTGGTGTCTGCTGTCAGTGGGTTAAGGTAGTTAAGTGGGTTGTGTAGGCTTCCTGGTGGATGGGACTGGTGCTTGTGTTCTTGTGGATGAAGCTGGATCTTGCCTTTTTGTTGGGCAGGACCATGACTGGTGGTATGCTTTGGGGTGTTTGTGAACTTATTATTATTTTAGGCAGCCTCTCTGCTAATGGGTGGGGTTGTGTTCCTGTCTTGCTAGTTGTTTGGCATATGGTGTCCAGCACTGTATCTTGCTGGTCGCTCAGTGGAGCTAGGTCTTAGTGTTGAATTGGAGGTGTCTGGGAGAGTTTTTGCCATTTGATATTATGTGGAGCCGGGAGGTCTCTGGTGGACCAATGTCCTGAACTCGGCTCTCCCACCTCAGAGAGACATGCCTCACATCTGGCCGGAGCACCTAAACCCTGTCAGCCACATGGCTCAGAAGCAAAGTGAGAAAAAACAGAAAGAAAGAAAGAAAGAAAGAAAGAAAGAAAGAAAGAAAGAAAGAAAGAAAGAAAAGAAAAGTGGTTTTTTTGTTTGTTTTTTTATACTGCCTGTTCTTATTAGTCATCAATTTTATACACATCAGTGTATACATGTCAAGCCCAATAGCCCAATTCAGCACACCAACATCCCCAACCCACTGCAGTTTTCCCACCTTGGTGTCCATACCTTTGTCCTCTACATCTCTGTCTCAACTTCTGCCTTGCAAACTGGTTCATCTCTACCATTTTTCTAGGTTCCACATACATGCGTTAATATATGATATTTGTTTTTCTCTTTATGACTGACTTCACTCTGTATGACAGTCTCTAGACCCAACCATGTCTCAACGAATGACTTAAATTCATTCCTTTTCATGACTGAATAATATTCCATTGTATATATGTACCACAACTTTTTTATCCATTCGTATGTCGATGGGCATTTAGGTTGCTTCCATGACCTGGCTATTGTAAATAGTGCAGCAATGAACACTGGGGTGCATGTCTCTTTTTGAATTATGGTTTTCTCTGGGTATATGCCCTGTAGTGGGATTGCTCAATCATATGGTAATTCTATTTTTAGTTTTTTAAGGAGCCTCCATACTGTTCTCCATAGTGGCTGTATCAATTTACATTCCCACCAACAGTGCAAGAGGGTTCCCTTTTCTCCACACCCTCTCCAACATTTGTTGTTTGTAGATTTTCTGATGATGCCCATTCTAACTGGTGTGAGGTGATACCTCATTGTAGTTTTGATCTGCATTTCTCTAGTAATTAGTGATGTTGAGCAGCTTTTCATGTGCTTCTTGGCCATCTGTATGTCTTCTTTGCAGAAATGTCTATTTAGGTCTTCTGCCCATTTTTGGATTGGGTTGTTAGTTTCTTTAATATTGAACTGCATGAGCTGTTTATATATTTTGGAGATTAATCCTTTGTCCGTTGATTCATTTGCATATATTTTCTCCAATTCTGAGGGTTGTCTTTTCATCTTGTTTATGGTTTCCTTTGCTGTGAAAAAGCTTTGAAGTTTCATTAGGTCCCATTCGTTTATTTTTCTTTTTATTTCCATTACTCTAGGAGGTGGATCAAAAAAGATCTTGCTGTAATTTATGTCAAAGAGTGTTCTTCCTATGTTCTCCTCTAAGAGTTTTATAATGTCCGGTCTTACATTTAGGCCTATAATGTATTTTGAGTTTATTTTTGTGTATGGTGTTAGGGAGTGTTCTAATTTCATTCTTTTACATGTAGCTGTCCAGTTTTCCCAGCACCACTTATTGAAGAGACTGTCTTTTCTCCATTGTGTATCTTTGGCTTCTTTGTTAGATTAGTTGACCATAGGTGCGTGGGTTTATCTCTGGGTTTTCTATCTTTTTCCATTGATCTATATTTCTGTTTCTTTGCCAGTACCATATTGTCTTGATTACTGTAGCTTTGTAGTATAGTCTGAAGTCAGGGAGCCTGATTCCTCCAGCTCCGTTTTTTCCCTCAAGACTGCTTTGGTTATTTGGGGCCTTTTGTACCTCCATACAAATTTGAAGATGATTTGTTCTAGTTCCATAAAACATGCCATTGGTAATTTGATAGGGATTGCATTGAATCTGTAGGTTGCTTTTGGTAGTATAGTCATTTTCACAATATTGATTCTTCCAGTCCAAGAACATGGTATATCTCTCCATCTGCTGGTATCATCTTTAATTTCTTTCATCAGTGTTTTATAGTTTTCTGTATACAGGTCTTTTGTTTCCCTAGGTAGGTTTATTCCTAGGTATTTTATTCTTTGTGTTGCAATGGTAAATGGGAGTGTTTCTACAATTTCTGTTTCAGAGTTTTCATCATTAGTATATAGTGATGCAAGAGATTTCTGTGCATTAATTATGTATCCTACAACTTCACCAAATTCATTGATTAGCTCTAGTACTTTTCTGGTGGCATTTTTAGTATTCTCTATGTATTGTATCATGTCTTCTGCAAACAGTGACAGCTTGACATCTTCTTTTCCAATTTGTATTCCTTTTATTTCTTTTTCTTTCCTGATTGTCATGGCTAGGACTTCCAAAACTATGTTGAATAAAAGTGGCTAGAGTGGACATGCTTGCTTTGTTCCTGATCTTAGAGGAAATGCTTTCAGTTTTTCACCATTGAGAATGATGTTTGCTATGGGTTTATCATATATGGCCTTTATTATATTGAGGTAGGTTCACTTTATGCCCACTTTCTGGAGAGTTTTTATCATAAATGTGTATTGAATTTTGTCAAAAGCTTTTTCTGCACCTATTGAGGTGATCATACGGTTTTTATTCTTCAATTTGTTAATATGGAGTATCACATTGATTGATTTGCATATATTGAAGAATCCTTGCATCCCTGGGATAAATTCCACTTGATCTTGGTGTATGATCCTTTTAATGTGTTGCTGGATTCTGCTTGCTAGTTTTTTGTTGAGGATTTTTGCATCTATACTCATCACTGATATTGGTCTGTAATTTTCTTTTTTTGTAGTATCTTTGTCTGGTTTTGTTGTCAGGGTGATGGTGGCCTCATAGAATGAGTTTGGGAGTGTTCCTACTTCTGCAAATTTTTTTTTCTTTTTGTGGTACGCAGGCTCTCACTGATGTGGCCTCTCCCATTGTGGAGCACAGGCTCTGGACGTGCAGGCTCAGTGGCCATGTCTCATGGGCCCAGCTGCTCCACAGCATATGGGATCTTCCCGGACTGGGGCACGAACCTGTGTCCCCTGCATTGGCAGGCAGACTCTCAACCACTGTGCCACCAGGAATGCCCTACTCCTCTGTAGTTTTTTGGAAGAGTTTGAGAAGGATGGGTATTATGTCTTCTCTAAATGTTTGATAGAATTCAACTGTGAAGCCATCTGGTCCTGGACTTTTGTTTGTTGGAAGATTTTTAGTCACCGTTTCAATTTCATTACTTGTGATTGGTCTGCTCATATTTTCTGTATCTTCCTGGTTCAGTCATGGAAGGTTATACCTTTCTAAGAATTTGTCCATTTCTTCAAGGTTGTCCATTTTATTGGCATAGAGTTGCTTGTAGTACTCTTTTAGGATGCTTGTATTTCTGCGGTGTCTGTTGTAACTTCTCCTTTTTCATTTCTATTTTATTGGTCTGAGTCCTCTCCCTCTTTTTCTTGATGAGTCTGGCTAATGGTTTATCAATTTTGTATATCTTCTCAAAGAACCAGCTTTTAGTTTTATTGCTCTTTGTTATTGTTTTCTTTGTTTCTATTTCATTTATTTCTGCTCTGATCTTTATGATTTCTTTCCTTCTGCTAACTTTGTGTTTTGTTTGTTCTTCTTTCTCTAGCTCCTTTAGGTATAAGTTTAGATTGTTTACTTGAGATTTTTCTTCTTTCTTGAGGTAGGCTTGTATAGCTATAAACTTCTCTCTTAGAACTGCTTTTTCTGCATCCCATAGGTTTTGGATGGTCGTGTTTTCATTGTCATTTGTCTCTAAGTATTTTTTGGTTTCCTCTTTGATTTCTTCAAAGTGATCTCTTGGTTACTTAGTAACGTATTGTTTAGCCTCCATGTGTTTGTGTTTTTTACGGGTTTTTTTCCTGTAGTTCATTTCTAATCTCATAGCGTTGTGGTCAGAAAAGATGCTTGATATGATTTCAATTTTCTTATATTTACTGAGGCTTGATTTGTGACCCAAGATATGAACTATCTTAGGGAATGTTCCATGCACACTTGAGAAGAAAGTGTAATCTGCTCTTTTCAGTTGGAATGTCCTATAAATATCAACTAAATCCATCTGGTCTATTGTGTCATTTAAAGCTTCTGTTTCCTTACTTATTTTAATTTTGGATGATCTGTCCATTGGTGTAAATGAGGCGTTAAAATCCCTCACTATTATTGTGTCACTGTCGATATTCTCTTTTATAGCTGTCAGCAGTTGCCTTATATACTGAGGTGCTCCTATGTTGGGTGCATATATATTTATAATTGTTATATCTTCTTCCTGGATTGATCCATTGATCATTATGTAGCGTCCTTCCTTATCTCTTATAACATTGTTAATTTTAAAGTCTATTTTATCTGATATGAGTATAACCACTCCAGCTTTCTTTTGATTTCCATTTACATGGAATATCTTTTTCCATCCCCTCACTTTCAGTCTGTATGTGTCCCTAAGTCTGAAATGGGTTTCCTGTAGACATCATATATAGGGTTCTTGTTTTTGTATCCATTCAGCAAACCTGTGTCTTTTGATTGGAGCATTTAATCCATTCACATTTAAGGTAATTAACAATATGTATGTTCCTATGACTATTTTGTTAATTGTTTTCAATTTGTTTTTGTAGGTCCTTTTCTTCTCTTGTGTTTCCCACTTAGAGAAGTTCCTTTAGCATTTGTTGCAGAGCTGGTTTGCTGGTGCTGAATTCTCTTAGCTTTTGCTTGTCTGTAAAGCTTTTAATTTCTCCGTCGAATCTGAATGAGATCATTGTTGGGTAGAGTAATCTTGGTTGTAGGTTCTTCCCTTTCATCACTTTAAATATGTCATGTCACTCTCTTCTGGCTTGTAGAGTTTCTGCTGAGAAATCAGCTGTTAACCTTATGGGAGTTCCCTTGTATGTCATTTGTCATTTTTCCCTTGCTGCTTTCAATAATTTTTCTTTGTCTTTAATTTTTGCCAATTTGATTACTATGTGTCTCAACGTGTTTCTCCTTGGGTTTATCCTGTATGGGACTCTCTGCTTTTCCTGGACTTGGGTCGCTATTTCCTTTCCCATGTTAGGGAAGTTTTTGACTCTAATCTCTTCAAATATTTTCTCTGGTCCTTTCTCTCTCTCTTCTCCTTCTGGGACCCCTATAATGCAAATGTTATTGTGTTTAATGTTGTCCCAGAGGTCTCTTAGGCTGTCTTCATTTCTTTTCATTCTTCTTTCTTTATTCTGTTCTGCAGCAGTGAATTCCACCATTCTGTCTTCCAGGTCACTTATCCGTTCTTCTGCCTCAGTTATTCTGCTATGGATTCCTTCTAGTGTAGTTTTCATTCCAGTTACTGTATTGTTCATCTCTGTTTGTTTGTTCTTTAATTCTTCTAGGTCTTTGTTAATCATTTCTTGCATCTTCTCGAACTTTGTCTCCATTCGTTTTCTGAGGTCTTGGATCATCTTCACTATCATTATTCTGAATTATTTTTCTGGAAGTTTACCTATCTCCACTTCATTTAGTGTTTTTCTGGGGTTTTATCTTTTTCCTTCATCTGGTACATAGCCCTCTGCCTTTTCATCTTGTCTATCTTTCTGTGAATGTGTTTTTTTTTTTTCACAGCCTGCAGGATTGTAGTTCTTCTTGAGTCTGCTCTCTGCCCTCTGGTGAATCATAATAAAGTTTTTAAAATAGAAAAATATTATTGAAAATAAAAATGTAATAAAAAAGGAGAGAAAGAAGAGAGCAATCAAGCCAAAAAACAAGCTACTAATGATAGTAAGCACCAAAAAGTATACTAAAACAAACAAACAAACAAACACGAAATACCCAACAGTCAGTACCTTAGGAGAAGTGGCAAAAGCAAAGCTGTACTGACAAAATCACACAAAGAAGCATACACATACACACTCACAAAAAGAGAAAAGAAAAAAATATATATATACTTTAAAAAAAGTAAGACAGCATCCAAATCACTAAACAAATCTACAAATGACAATAAACTCTAAATACTAAACTAAGATAAACATAAAAACACAGACAAATTAGATGCAGAAAGCAAACCTCAAGTTTACAGTTGCTCCCAAAATCCAGTGCCTCAATTTTGCGATGATTCATTGTCTATTCATGTATTCCACAGATTCAGGATACATGGAGTTGATTGTGGAGATTTAATCCCCTGCTCCCAAGGCTGCTGGGAGAAATTTCCATTTCTCTTATTTGTTCACACAGTTCCAGGGCTTAAGTTTTGGATTTGGCCCCACCTCTGCATGTAGGTCACCTGAGGGCATCTGTTCCCTGCCCAGAAAGGACAGGGTTAAAGGAGCAGTTGATTAGGGGGCTCTGGCTCTCTCAGGTCGGGGGGCAGGAGGGTTATGGAATGCGGGGCAATCCTGTGGTGGCAGAGGCCGGTGTGGTGTTTCACCAGCCTGAGGCATGATATGTGTTCTCCCGGGGAAGTTGTCCCTGGATTACAAAACCTTGCAGTGGCAGGTTGTACAGGCTCCTGGTCGTGGAGATGTGGATAGTGACCTGTGCTTGCACATAGTCTTCTTGGTGCCTACAGCAGCAGCCTTAGCATCTCATGCCTTTCTCTGGGGTTCATGCTGATAGCCAAGGCTTACACCCATCTCTGGAGCTCATTTAGGTGGTGCTCTGAATCCTCTCTCATCGCACACCTCAAAACAATGGTGTCTTGCTTCTTAGGCAGGTCCAAACTTTTCCTGGACACCCTCCTGACTAGCTGTGGTGCACTAGCCCCCTTCAGACTATGTTCACACAGCCATCTTCAGTTCTCTCCCTGGGATCTGACCTTTGAAGCCCTAGCCGCAGCCCCCAGCCCCCACCTACCCTGGCAGGTAAGCAGACAAGCCTTTCAGGCTGGTGAGTGCTGGTCTGCACTGATCCCCTGTCCAGGAATCTCTTTGCTTTGCCCTCTGCACCCCTGTTGCTGTGCTTCCCTCCATGGCTCCAAAGCTTCTGCCCTGCCCACCCCTCCGTCTCTGCCAGTGAAGAGGCTTCCTGGTGTGTGGTAACTTTTCCTCCTTCACAGCTCCCTCCCTGAGGTGCAGGTCCCATCCTTATTCTTTTGTCTCTGTTTTTCCTTTTTTCTTTTGCCCTACCCAGGCATGTGGGAAGTTTCTTGCCTTTTGGGAAGTCTGAGGTCTTCTGCCAGCATTCAGTAGGTGTTCTGTAGGAGCTGTTCCACATTTAAATGTAGTTTTTATGTATTTGTGGGGAAGAAGTTGATTGCCACATCTTACTCCTCCACCATCTTGAAGGTGCCCCCCAAATCAATATTTTTAAAAGCATACAATGTCTTCTTTATATCCCAGTTCTCTTCTCAGAGGCTACTTTTTAAAAATTGAAGTATACTTAATTTATAATATGTTAGTTTCATGTGTACAGCACAGTGATTCAGTCATATATATATATATATATATATATATATATATATATATATATATGACTTTTTAGATTATTTTCCCTTATAGGTTTAGGTTATTAAAAAATATAGTTTCCTGTTCTATAGAGTAGGTCCTTGTTGGTTATCTATCTTATACGCAGTAGTGTGTATATGTTAACCCCAACTTTCTAATTTATCCCTCCCCGCACTGTCCTTTCTTCTTTGTTAACCATAAATTTGTTTTCTATGTCTGTGAGTCTCTTTTTGTTTTGTAAATAAATTCATTTGTATCTTGTTTTAGATTCCACATATATGTGAGATATTATGATATTTGTCTTTCTCTGTTTGGATTACTTGACTTAGTATAGTAATCTCTTTGTATAATAATCTGTAGGTCCATCCATGTTGTGGCAAATTGTATTATTTTTCATTCTTTTTTTATGACTGAGTAGTATTACATTATATATATATATATATATATATATATATATATATCACATCTTCTTTATCCATTCATCTGTTGATGTACATTTAGGTTTCTTCCATGTCTTGGCTATTGTAAATAGTGTTGTCGTGAACAATGGTGTACATGTGTCTTTTCAAATTATGGTTTTCTCTGGATATATGCCCAGAAGTGTTATTGCAAGATCTATAACTAACTCTTAGGGTGTATGTTTAACATCCCAACAGGTGTAAAAATTTGATGATGGGACAACATGGGTATAGATTTTATGCTTATTCCAGAAATAATGAGGATAATGATAATAACTATAAATTATCAAAAGAGTTATTATGTGTTAATCTCAGCCTAAACAGTTCACACATGTAACTCATTTACTCCTTCCAGCTAGAGCATGAGGGAGATGGAGCCCCTTTTTTTTCAGGTGGGGAAACAACAATTCAAGTGATTTGCAGAAGTTCCCACAGTTTAAAAAGTGGTAGAGAAAAGAATTGAATCCAAGTCTCTCTGACACAAAATTTTGTAATCTAACCCTACAATAGTTAATTTTATGTGTCAACTTGACTGGACTAAGGGACTCCTAGGTAGATAGGAGTTGACTGATATGGTCAGGACTTGGCTGGGGCAGCTCAACTGGAATCCACCTGTCTCTCATCTTCCTCTTGTGACCAGTGAGGAAGAAGAACAATAACTGGGATCCAAGAAAGTAAGTCCCATCATGTAAGTAGTCTTTAAGCTTTTGCTCATGTCCAGTCCACTAACATTTCTTTGGTCAAAATAAGTCACATGGCTAAATCCAAAGTCAGGGGCAAAGTAATATACTGCATAATTGAGGAATCACTAGCAAAGATCATGGCTGCAGGATGGTGAAGAATCATAGCCATTAATGTAATCCACCATGAGTATAAACTTGTTTTTGTTTTTTGTTTTTTTGCAGTAGGCGGGCCTCTCACTGTTGTGGCCTCTTCCATTGCGGAGCACAGGCTCTGGATGTGCAGGCTCAGTGGCCATGGCTCACGGGCCCAGCTGCTCCATGGCATGTGGTATCTTCCCAGACCGGGGCACAAACCCGTTTCCCCTGCATCGGCAGGCAGACTCTCAACCACTGCACCACCTGGGAAGCCCTAAACATGTTTTAAATACATAGGCAAATAACTCACTTTCCCCTGTAAATGGATGTAAAATTTATGTCCCAGAAGATTAGCCATCTTTACTTTATCAACCTCCTTGTCTACAATATATGGCTAATAATGATATTATTGAGAGGAGTATATTGCTTAGCCCACAGCTTGGCACATAGTAAGTAACCATTTGACAAAATTAACTGTTATCAATATTATTTCTTCTTGGGTTAGGTCGAAATAAATGCCCTTATAATACCTCCCTCAGCTTTTCAACATTGGAGTATCACTAACTTACACCCTAGGAATTAGCCATGGCTTTTGAAATGAATCTGATTTGCTTTCCACATGATACCATATTTATGTCTCCTTGAACTTTACCACGTATGTCATTTTGAGAAACTCCTCAAAGAAAGATTGTAGGAATTTTTATACTAAATTCATGAAGGAAGTGCTGAATATTACTTCTCCAGTTCTCTCCTCTAAGACTATCTTTCCAGAAACCTGCAAGTTCAGAGGCTCCTGCAACTGGATTTCCCCAGCACATTTCTCTGTCTCTCCTTAATGAATGGGCACCACTTCTAAATAAATTCTTCCCTACCCACATTAGATTTATTAACTGGAAATAAAAAGCAATTTGGACATAAGTTCATTATAAATAGATCAATAATCCCTCTGGTCCCTGCTGCAATTTCGTTACACAAGATTGTAACACATTTATTGCACTCAGCACCTAGGTCTTCAGTGGTTATATTCTGTAAATCCATGCCTCATAATATAATTCAAACTAATCCCATAATTGAATCTAATTAAGAACAGCTTCAGACAATTATTATAGAATTATTGAAAGCAGAGACTGAAGAGATTTGTTCATTTATGCTGTTTCCCCCTGCTGAGACTAGGGTTCCCTGTTGCTTTTCTTTCTAGAGAGCTGTCTGGTCTTGTTTTGAAGTCTTGTAAGAATTTGTCTATCTGATTTTTTTTTGAGACCCCACTTAGAAGTATAATAGGTTTCACTGGATATTTTAGCATAATCTTTATTTTCAGTGGTACTTGTCTCTCATTATTCTTTTAAGATATGTGTTTCATCTTGGGAGTTATAAGGCAATCTAGACTACAATACATACCCTAGAGAGGAAATGAAACCATTAAGGGAAGAACGTACAGTAACTTAAAACAAGATAATGTATTGGCTTATTTAATGGAAAGCACAAGAAGATCCAAGTACTCACACAGGACTTTATTTCTTCTTCCCTTGACTGTTTTTCTCTGATCAGTTTCCATTTCTGGAAGGTTATCCCTAAGGAGTAGCAAAGGTGGACCTTGAAAGCTCTGAGTTTCCACATATTTATTCTTTCCCAATATCTATATCAATACCCCAAAATGATGCTGATTGGGTTATGTGCTTATCTTTGACCAATCCTATCCAAACTTTGATGGGATATTCTGATTAGCAAGCCTAGGTCACATATCTACTATTGTGGTAAGAATGGTAAGATCCGTTGATTAATAACTCCATAGAACCATAAGGAGATGAGGAAGGGGTTAGTTCCAGTAAGGAATGGATTTAGGGGCATAAAATTTAAATATATAGATATTTTCTACTTACCTTAATCTTTTTCTATTTTGAGTGAATTGCTACTTCTTTGATTTTATTTTCTCATGAGTTGAAACTGTAAGGATGCCCCGCCTGGGGACTTCCCTGGTGGTGCAGTGGTTAAGAATCTGCCTGCCAATGCAGGACACACGGGTTCGAGCCCTGGTCTGGGAGGATCCCACGTGCTGTGGGGCGGCTGAGCTCGTGCGCCACAACTACTGAAGCCCACGTGCCTGTAGCCCATGCTCCACAACAAGGAAGGGCCACCCCCATGAGGCCCGTGCACCACAATGAAGAGTGGCCCCCACTCACAGCGACTGGAAAAAGCACATGTGTAGCAATGAAGACCCAACACAGCCAAAAATAAATAAATAAATTAAAAAAAAAAAAAAAGGATGCCCCGTCTGCTACTCTCACTATCTGGAGAGCACGATAGAAAGGCTTCATCTGCTGAACTCTGAATCCACTTTTGGGAGCCAAGTGAATAAACAGGCTACCAGTGGAAGGAGCATCCTGATATTTCAAGCATCCAAGTGAGCCTGATCTGAAAAAGATATGAAAGGGAGTTTATTAAGGTAGGATGAAAGGGAAAGGGAACTGAAGGAATTACATATTCCCTTCCAAGTCTGAAAACCTACAAATGTTTTTCTTAGTACAAAAAAATGATTCCTTATTACCAGATAAAATACAAGATACTTACCATCCTAAATTATAATTCCCTTATGAATCCTCCTTCGTCCTGAGAGCTGAATTCTAATCAACAGTTGGGTCTGATTTCTGTTGGGTCAGGGGCAATTTTTGGGTAGGCATGGTTTACATAATTCATGGCAGCCTACAATAAACTGCTGGGGGAAGATGCTGCCACTGGAGGGAAGGTCTTTGAGTATTTTCTCCACCTGAGATTCAGTTAAAGAAAAGATGCAATTTCATTCCACGATAACCATCTGCCTGGATATTCTTTCTTGTCAAGAAAAGGAATTCTTTGGCTATATTATTGTCTTCTCTTCTTCTCCTCAACAGAGCCACTCAGTTTATCACTACCATTATATATATATATATATATATAATGGTAGTGATAAACTTTCCTTGCCCTATCCTTTATTCTTTCAGTGAATTGGCATCATAGTATAGAAATAGATCTACAGACAATTAAAATTATTTTTGATCTGGGATTTTGGGGAGGAAAATGGCTCTATCACAAGTGTTTTAATTGAAAGATATTTGATATAAAGCTAATGAAATGTTTCACTAAATAAATGGGATGGTCCCTGTGAGTTTATCTTTTGTATCACTTTCAAACTGTGAAATAAATAAAGGTTCCAAGAAGGATTAGTAGCTAAGAAAAGCTTCCAAGAAATAACAGAATGTGTGCACTTTAAAAATATTGGCCAAATCTGAGATATTGATTGAAGTCAAATAAGATGGTTTGAAAATCAGAGGTTGGCATTAGGGAATGAGACTTCTCCCAGGAGAAACAGTTATCTGGCTTCTGAGCTAGCATTCACTCATATGGTTATTCCAAGATTAAAGAGGACTAGTATTATTTAAAATAGCAGGTTAAGTCTATTAAAATTGATACAATTCTTCTACTCTTTGCTATATTACAAAGCTAACTTCAAACCCCAACCCATACCTACTTACCACTTACCTGAAGAAATGAAATATTTCACTCTCAGATGATTTGGCTATGTATTGGAATTCACTGTATCTAGTTTAGATGTGGTAGAATCACATTTTTTTTTAATTGGGGTATAGTTACTTTACAGTGTTGTGTTAGTTTCTACTGTACAGTGAAGTGGAGTTCCCTGTGCTATACAGCAGGTTCTTACTAGTTATCTATTTTGTACATATTTGTGTATACATGTCAATCCCAGTCTCCCAGTTCATCCCACCCCCCCGGCTGCTTTTCCCCCTTGGTGTCCATACATTTGGTCTCTATATCTGTGTCTTTATTGTTGCCTTGCAAACCGGTTCATCTATACCATTTTTCTAAATTCCACATATATGCATTAATACATGATATTTGTTTCTTTCTTTCTGACTTACTTCACTCTGTATGACAGTCTCTAGATCCCTCCACGTCCTTACAAATGACCCGAAAGAAGAATTTCATTCCTGTTTATGGCTGAGTAATATTCCATTGTATATATGTAACATATATCTCTCTGGTCTACTGTGTCATATAAAGCTTGTGTTTCCTTACTAATATTCTGTCTGGATGATCTGTCCACTGGTGTAAGTGAGGTGTTAAAGTCCCCCACTATTATTGTGTTACTGTTGATTTCCTCTTTTGTAGCTCTTATCATTTGCCTTATGTATTGAGGTGCTCCTATGTTGGGTGCATATATATTTATAATTGTTATATCTTCTTCTTGGATTGATCCCTTGATCATTTTATAGTTTCCTTCCTTGTCTCATAACATTCTTTATTTTAAAGTCTATTTTTTCTGGTATGAGCATTGCTTCTCCAGCTTTCTTTTGATTTCCATTTGCATTGAATATCTTTTTCCATCCTCTCACTTTCAGTCTGTATGTGTCCCTAGATCTGAACTGGGTCTCTTGTAGATAGCTTATATGCAGGTCTTCTTTTTGTATCCATTCAGACAGTCTGTGTCTTTTGGTTGGATGGTTTAATCCATTCACATTTAAGGTAATTATCAATATGTATGTTCCTATTACCATTTTCTTAATTGTTTGGGGTTTGTTTTTGTAGGTCATTTTCTTGTCTTGTGTTGCCTACTTAGAGAAGTTCCTTTAGCATTTGTTGTAGAGCCAGATTGGTGGTGTTGAATTCTCTTAGTTTTTGCTTGTTTGTAAAGCTTTTCATTTCTCTGTCGAATCTGAGTGTGATCCTTGCTGTGTAGAGTATGCTTTGTTGTAGGGTCTTCCCTTTCATTACTTTAAATATGTCCTGCCACTCACTTCTGGCTTGCAGAGTTTCTGCTGAAAGATCAGCTGTTAACCTTATGGTGATTCCCTTCTATGTTATTTGTTGCTTTTCCCTTGCTGCTTTTAATATTTTTTCTTTGTATTTAATTTTTGCTAGTTTGATTAATATGTGTCTTGGTATGTTTCTCCTTGGGTTTATCCTGCCTGGAACTCTCTGTGCTTCCTGGACTTGGCTGGTTATTTCCTTTCTCAAGTTAGGGAAATTTTCAACTATAATCTCTTTAAATATTTTCTTGGGTCCTTTCTCTCTCTCTTCTCCTCAAACCTTTATAATGTGAATGTTTGTGTGTTTAATGTTGTCCCAGATGTCTCTTAGGCAGTCTTTGTTTCTTTTCATTCTTTTTTCTTTATTCTGTTCTGTGGCAGTGACTTCCACCATTCTGTCTTCCAGGTTACTTATCTGTTCTTCTGTCTAAGTTTTTCTGCTATTGATTCCTTCTAGTGTAGTTTTCATTTCAGTTATTGTATGTTCATCTCTGTTTGTTTGTTCTCTAATTCTTCTAGGTCTTTTAAAAACATTTCTTGCATCTTCTTCATCTTTACCTCCATCTTTATCCGAGGTCTTGGATCATCTTCACTATCATTATTCTGAATTCTTTTTCTGGAAGCTTACCTATCTCTACTTCATTTAATTGTTTTTCTGGAGTTTTATCTCGTTCCATCATCTGGGACATAGGCCTCTGCCTTTTCATTTTGTCTGTCTTTCTAGATTGTGTTTTTTGTTCTGCAGGCTGCAGGATTGTACTTCTTGTTTCTGCTGTCTGCCCTCTGGTGGATGAGCTATCTAAGGGGCTTGTGCAAGTTTCCTGATGGGAGGTACTGGTGGTGGATAGAGCAGGGTTTTGTTCTGGTGGGAAGAGATCAGTAAAACCTTAATCCACTTGTCTGCTGATGGGTGGGCTGAGTTCCCTGCTGGTTGGTTGTTTAGCCTGAGGCAACCCAGCACTGGGTCTTTGGTGGGCTAATGGCAGACTCTGGGAGGGCTCATGCCAATGAGTACTTCCCATAACTTCTGCTGCCAATATCCTTGTCCACCTCTGCAGAAGACCCTCCAACAGTAGCAGGTAGGTCTGGTTCAGTCTCCTATGAGGTCACTGCTCCTTCCCCCTGGGTCCTGATGCACACACTACTTTGTGTGTGCCCTCCAAGAGTGGAGTCCCTTCCCCAGGTTGGGAAGCCTGACTTGGGGCTCAGAACCTTCACTCCAGTGGGTGGATTTCTGTGGTGTAATTGTTCTACAGTTTGTGAGTTGCCCATTCAGTGGTTATGGGATTTCATTTTTTCGTGATTGCACCCCTCCTACCATCTCATTGAAATTTCTCCTTTGTCTTTGGATGTGGGGTATCTTTTTTGGTGAGTTCCAGTGTCTTCCTGTCGATTGTTCAGCAGTTAGTTGTGATTCTGGTGCTCTTTCAAGAGCAAGTGAATGCACGTCCTTCTACTCCACCATCTTGAACAAATCTCCAAAATCACAATTTATATAGTAAAATACCTTTGAATGTATATTTAAAATCTGGATAGTGATTTTATTACCTTTTCAGCCCCCACTCTCACCTCACCCCTCCTATAAATACATCCTGTCTATATAGACACCCCTTGAATCTATTATATACATCCTGCATTCACAGGTTCATGATATTTGCTGAGCCTTAGAAGAATATTTAAAGCACGTGGAGCACATTTTTTCTAGTTAATCACTTAACCTTATCTTAATCAGCCCCTTTGGCTAGGGACAAATTTTTTTTCTTGCTTAATCAGCCCCTTTGGCTAGGGACACATTTTTTTTTTCTTGCTTAATGTGTTAATAAGTTAATGATATCATTCTAATATGTTGTGTGTTCTTTATCTCCATTTCCATCTACATCTCTAAAATGCTTACAAAGCTAGCATTCTAACTGTATAAGATTCAGACTATTTGTTTTCCAAATAAATTATACATTGCCAGGATTTCTAAACTTGACAACACCTTAGACTTCTCTTGATCTATATGGCTAATGACAAAGACTCTATAAATAGGGTAGATTAAAGAATCTTGTTCTTGGCAAAGAGCAAAGTCTCTGCTTATTATGGTGGATGTATTACAGTGAGGGCTCATACCACAGAAGATGTTCCTTACTTTGCCTCTCCCGCGTGCTCTTCTTAGATGAGTATTGCTGGATGGGCTGAAGAAGAGTAGAGGAGAGCATGCTGGATTAGTAGTAAACATAGCCCCTCCTATCAGAATGACTCTTGCACTTGATGAAACAGGAACATAAATGAACATCTGGCTTCTCGATTATCATTTTATCATTTAGCACCTGTGTCTGAGAATACTTAAAATAATTAATCTCCACTTCTTGAATGTGGATAGGTCCTATAAAACTGCCCCCAAATACTGTCAGTCTCCTTTAAACTCAGGTTATCATATTACTATTTGCTTGAGACTTATCTATTCTGGGCTAATCCTTATTCTTTCTAATCTTTTTTACTTAATGTTTATTTTTATCAGAGCTATAAATGCACACAATTTAAAAACATCAAAATTTCCATAATTATTATTATTGAAACAAAATTAAACAAAACAGCTGTCATCTGCCCAACACTTTGCCCATTTCCTGCTCCCAGGGGCAGCGACTCTAAATTTGTTTGGTTGTTTATTTCAGCATTTACCTCCACATCTATAAGTAACATGATTATTGGACCACTTTTTAATTTACAGTGTTTTGGTATTAATGATTGTGGTTCTATGGAAGATGAGGATTTAGCCCTCCACTGTATTTGTGCCTCATTTTTCTGAAATGATTGTAACAAGTTATGATTAAACCAGCATTCAGTACTTACATTAGTATGACAATGTAGACATTATTCTCAGTTGAGACTTGTAGTATACTAAAATTACTTTTACTTTCTTGCATTTGTTTTGTTTCCTGGAATTAAAAATTGTGTTGTACTCTGTTTGCTTAGTTTTCTATGCACCTATCAATTCATCAACAAACTCTCTCCCAGTCAACTAAAACTTTCTCTCAATATATGCAGCACATCAGACATCTTATCAGTTTCATATCCTTGAAACATCTTTCTCATAGTTTTCTGCTCTATTCGAATATGAAATATGGTCTCTATGTTTCATGGCTGTCATCTTGGAGTTGCCCTTAATTATTAAGCTGGGGATTCCTTTGTGTTTCCCTTGAGTTTGATCTGATCACTAGATCCTGTTTTTTCCTCGTTTCTTGGCCTTGTCCCTTGTTTTCATGGAGCACATTCTCTAGCAGCTTCCTCATAAAGAGTGTCGGTGCATGTGAGCCTGTGTGTGAGTGGGAGGGATAGACTTTCTGAGTCCTTGCATGTTTGAAAATCTATAGTCTATCCTCACACTTAATCAATAAATTTTCTAGATATAGAATTTTATGTTGAATTTATTCCAGAATTGTGGAAGCATGGATTTATTCTGGTTCTCAGTGTTGCCTTGACAAGTTCAAAGCCATTCTGAATCATTATACTATATGTATGACATGTTTTTAATCTCTAATAGTCTATAGTATTTTTCTTAAATTCCCAGTAATGCATATAAATGTGAGTCTTTTTTATCCATTGTGCTAAATATTCAATGGAATCCTTTAATCTAAAAACTCATGGTCTTTAGTTGGTGGAGTAATTTGTCTGTTTTTTTCCAGTAAAAATTCATGGCCTTGACATTTTTTGCCATTATTTCATTACTTATTTTCCCCCTGTCTTTTGTCTGTTTTCTCTTTCTGTAACTTCTATTATTGGGATATTGAACCTCCTGAATGGATTCTTTAATGTTCTTCTTTTATCTCTTATTTCCCTTTTATTCCCTCTACCTTCTGTGAAATTATCATAATTTTTCTTTTTTAGCTTTATTGAGATATAATTGACAAATACAATTGCAAGAAATTTAAAGTGTACAATGTGATAATCTGATATACATACACCTTGTGAAAGGATTCTCACCATTGAGTTAATAATCCATCATCTCACATATTTACTTCTTTAAATTTAAGTTTAAATTTAAGTTAAGGAAAATTTAAGTTCTATTATCCTTGAAAATTCTAATTATACAGTAGTGTTCTCAACTACAGTCACCATGTTATACATTAATTTTTCTTTCAACCTTTACACTGAAGTTTCATTTGTTCATTTTTATTGTTTTGTTTGTTTTACTTTATGTTTCAATTATTTTTAATTTCTGGGTTCTCTTTATTGTTCACTAAAGTTCCTTTATTAATCCTGTTCTTGGTTCTTGGATATTCTTTTTTCTCTTTTCTCTTATGTTTTGAAGTTTTCACTGTCACTCACAATATTGGTTTCTAAGATATTCTTTCTAATTAAAGAAAAATATTTCCTGATATATCTGACTATCCTTAGCCATCTGTTCATACTTAAAAATGAAATTGTTTAAAAAACTAATTGGATATATTGTGAGTATGTCAATTTTCTAGTTTTGATAATGCACTAGAATTAAGATGTAGCATTTGGGGAAGTTGGGTGATGGACACATAGGACTTCTCTATACTATATTTTGCAACTTCTTATGAATTTATAATGATCCAGGTGTTCATAAAGGGGGTTGCTGTTTTGGGCATCACTGGATGAGTTCTTGCTAGGCACTTTCACTAGTAACTGATAGTGCTGTCTTTGGGGCTTTAACACTGGGCTGCTCAGATGCACAAAGCTCCTGCCTAGTGGCCATGTTGTCCTGGCAATTGAATTGGGAAAAAAATGTGCTATACATTTGATATAAATATTTACCACCCCCCTTGACCTCGTTCCCCATCCTGAACTACACCTAAGGTGACTCCCATTTGAAGGACTCTCTCTTGTACTGTTTCTAGAAAATAACTTCCAGTTTTCTATTGGTAGGAGATGGGTAATTGCCTGGCTGTACGGAATGGATGGAGGATGTAGACCTGGGTTCCTAGCTACTTAAGTTAATTCTTTTATTTTCTGTCTTACCCAACTATTGCCTCCAATTCCTAAGGTGTTTATGAATTTGGTTTGCTTACTCTGCTGCTGAGTCAATAACCACACCGCCTTTTGCTTTTGTTCTTTTGTTGCTGTTTTTTGCTTTGTTTTCTTCCTTTTTGTGTAATTTTGCAATTTAAAAAAATTTCTTACTTTCATTTTTGTGAGGTTTCCAGGATGAAGCAGAATAAATGCTGTCTACCAAGTTAATCTTAAAGTAAGAGTTTGCTGAAGCCAAAAGCTTAAACATGGTTTCATGAGATACACAACAAAAAGAAATGGATAGCAAGGGATTTACATTCAAGGAACGATCCTCACTGCATGGATTCAGACTAGAATTTCAGACAAAGGCACTTAACCTTCTTCAGAGGGGGGTTTTCCTACATTAAACAAACAAAAAATATACCAAAGTTAGGCATTGAGAACTGATCCATATTATTGTGGATAGGGTTTTCATCCTATAGGTGCTGAAATATGTCCAGTATCAACCTGCAACACAAGAGGAAGAGCTCACCAGCCTTGACAAAAGGAGAAGAGAGCAGGAGAAATTGGGAAGATAGTACCCAAGGGAAGAAGAGTATGGAAGGAGGAAGGGATCAAGAGAAATGGGACCCAGACACTTCACTGGAAAGTGAATCTATGGTTGAAAGTTGATCAGTGGCAACTGCTAAGAAATGTTTTGTATACATCTCAGTAATCCCAATGCATTCATGAGTGGCTACTACTAAGACCTTTTTTTACTACTAAGATTTTTCTTTTCCTGTAGTAGAGGGGGCCACTGCACTATGATTCCAGACACAATGGGACCTAACACAGGACAACAGAGGCAAGGTTATTCCTGAGAATAAGATGAGAGAGAATGGTAGAATATAATGGATTTATTCAAGGTTGAAAAACTATACAATGAATTCATCAAAAATTTTATCTTCTTTTTCTAAGCATAAGTGAACCAAATGGTCAAATCCCTGAATATCAGTGAAAACTCGGCTTGAATATAGGTCATCAGCACATCAATAAGACAATGTTCCTAAGGACTTTCTGAACTCGTGGATTCTTTGTGCAATCAAAACCTTCCATTGTATGTAAAGCATTAAAAATTTGAAAACTGCTGAATAAATTATTTCATTCTTCAATTCCTGAACCTCTGCAAAATTAGGTCCTCAGTCTTTCTATATCCTTTGTTTCAAATACTTTGTTTCTAATCTAAATAATACAAAAAACTAAAAGACCTTAAAAGCTAACAGATATATTTTCTTTGTCCCTTAAGGATTCTTTGTTTCAGCCAATAAATCATACGTGAAACAAAGCAGTTTCTTGAATATTAAAAGATAGACACCATGAATAAGTCTAAAGTTCAAGTATAAACTCTTTGTCCAATCATCCACTGTGGCCAGAAAGACTTGAGGCTGAGCCCTCTCAACTCACTCCACTACATGGAGGAGCTCTCCCAACTCAATGTAGAGGCTTAAGTTGTCTAAAAGGAGGTGGCCTCAGACATGGAGTGGAACAACTTCTGATCTCTGGTTGTTCAAGTGCTCGGTTATAGTTTGGGGAAAACAACTCCTTCTTGGAGCCATTCACTCTTTCTGGCCTTCTCCCATTCCTGGGGCCTCAGGTGACCCAGTCCATGACGCTTAGGGGACTCTTGGGAGGATCCCACTGAGGTGTACTGCCCTAGGAAGCCTGCTCATGGCCTGTGGCAGCCAGCTTTTCACCTGTAGCAGCCACTTTTTCACCTGTAGCACAGACAAGGCCGAGATGGCAAGATTACCTCATATTAGCTTGTGTAATAACTAGCTCTGCCTTTTTCAAGGTAACACATTTTCCAAGTCTGATGTGGCGTAAATAAACCTGATTTCTTAAAGCCCAATTTCATAAGTAAAGACAGAATGGAATAAAATGCAGGGTGCAATTCTTCATGAAAACATGGGGACAGGAATAGAGAAAAGAGCAATAAGGAAAATCCCTGCTCTTCCTTTTAATCATTTGATCCTCTTCTGCCTGAATCTTTTACCAGAGCTACTTTGATAGCAATGCAATTGATAGATTCAAATTTTATTCTTACTCTCCATCTTTCAGCAGAGATGATGGCAAGCCAAGTTTGTCCAAAGACAGGTGGAAAAGATTGTGGGGAGTAAAAGAAAAGAGAAATTTGAGGTCTAAATTCCCAATTCCTGTGTGATTGCTTCATAATGTTTGTGTAATTTTATGCCTAGAGCCCAGATGGGGGTGTGGGACACACTTCAAGGGTGTACTGGACTTGTTCTTAATAATATTTTTCTTCTTGGCATGGACAGTCTAAAAATACAGAGAATGTTTTGGCTAATTAGATGTATCAGCACGTTTCCAGGAAGTGGAAGGTAAATCAGTACCTTCTGTGATTGTAGGAGGGAAGGAACCCTCCTGGATGGAGCAGAGCAACTGAGAAGCCCCACCCTTTTGTGATGGGCTGGTAGATTCCAGAAGAGCTCATTCTGTGAGCTGGGAAGGCATCCAGCAGCAATGATGGGTGGTTTCAAACAGGCTCACTCTAATATGCAGACCCAATGAGCCAAAGAGAAAGGCCCATGTCAGGTAGTTGTATCCCACCCTTTTTATGAATCAGCTACAGTCTCTACTTCATAGCATCTGCCATGTGGGCTTTAGATCCAGGTAGCAACTACATGCTGGGCAGCTGCAGAGATTAAATAATAGTTGCCCTTGACTCAGAGAGGCCATATTAATTTATGGTTTTAGATGGCAGTGTTTTAAACTATAGTGAAACCCATTCAAAATGGAGGTTAAGCTCAATTACTCTGTCTCGTGAATCTGATTTTTTCCTCTCTCTCTTTCAAGAAGCAGCACAGAATTAAGTCAGTGAGAAGCCAAATGGAGTTGCTGCTCTACTATATCAGATTTAAATGGAATTTATTGGCTTTACCAACATCTCAGAGATTCCTGGAAACTTGATGTAACTATTCACATCCTTGAGGAACAACCTGGACTGGGGGTGGGGCTATATGGCAAGTGGGTGAATCAGAAGAGCAGCACCATGTGCAGAAGAAAAGTCACATTCTCTCTTTGAATAGAGAACCATTGGGAAAAAGATAAGGAAAAGGCCAAAAGGGGGTGGAAACAAACCACTATTGTTGGCAACATCCCTTGGTGTCCAGTGAAAATTGAAACTTGGGGGCCAGAGGAAAGGGAGACTGTGGGACAGAGTAGGGCTGGAGGACTCTGCTCAGCACTCTGGCATACTAAAAGGAGAACAGCTACAGAGGTTGGCATCACGCTGACCTATTTTCATATCCAAGCTCAGTCATTTCTTATTCATTCAGGACCTTTGTCACCTAAAGTAAACTAGTTTTTCTCAGGAACAAAATGAATGTTATAATAAAACTTAATCTTAGAAGGTACTTGTGAGGATTAAGGGAAATAATGTTTTTAAGGTGTTTGTCACTTGCCCAGCACTCAATAGGTCACTGGTGGTGGTAGTAGTGTCATAGGCGCTGGGAAGAAAAGCATCTCTCTTCTCAAGGCTATTGTAACTTTATTCTTAAGGGAGGTAGAAAGTCCCAGAGTACAGTGGCCGTTACTCTAGGCCATCAGTCTCTCTGGCATTGCACATAATCATGACAAAAACAAACAAACTAAACTAAACAGCTTGAACTAGAAAAAGATAGAAGAAGCAATTTATTTTAAGGATGTTAGAATGTTTCAGGAAAATTCAAAGAGAAATGCGGCTGGGTCTCAGTAATAACCAGAATCAGAAGGCAGGGACCCAATTGCTTTGCTTTGTTGAGTAGGATTCTCTTTTTCTGTTCCCAAGGCAGAACAGAGCTAAGCTTGTGCTCAGAAAGTCAACGGGAGTTGCTACTAGAGCCTGGACTGTGTCCTTAAACTTTTCTTCTAAGTTTGTTTCATTGCCTCTTTTGCTGAGGTCATCACTGTGGAGCCGTGTAACAGTGGAATCCAAGCAGCAGAAGATATTTTTGGGTTTACAGTTTACAGTCTAGGTACGTAGAACCAGACTAACTTATCTTTGTGAGATCCAGTTACAAACAATCAAGGAAAGACAGTAATTGCCCAGTTTGGACAAGGTAGCCACCCCTAGACAACAACCATGTCTGTGATGGGCACAGCTTGTATCAGGTGCCCAGGCCTGGACCAGCCACCATGGCCATGAGGGCTGAAGCAGGCCAGATTAATACTGTGGCTCCCATGCTAACCATGCAAATGGGGATGGAGGGGACAGTTCTGAGAAGAAGTGGAATTCTTGGCAGACAGAGTTTAGGAGGACCCAGCCCAGAGCGGGAAGGGAGACATGATGGAATCAGATCCCTATTTCCATATCCTTGGATTCCTTGGGACTATCATGTTCTAACCTGATTTTTCCAGAGTGGTGAAATGAACTATGTCATCAGGATGAATTTGGAGTTCCTGTCATTTTGGAAAAGAGGTGAGGGGTTGAAGAAAACTTGTGTGGGGGGGAATCTTTGCACTGTTTTTCTAAAATGAGTCTTTTGGAGTCTTCTGACCCAATAGAAACAATTCAGGATTTACTTGACCTCTATTTATTGATAAAATATAGAAGTTAAGATATGGGTTTGAGTCTTGGCTGTGCTACATAGTAACTGTATGACCCAGGGTAGTTTACTAAACCTTGGTTTCTTCATGTATCAAATGAGGATAAAAATGAACCAACCATCTAGTGTTGTGAGAAAATATGTATAACATGCCTAGTACAGTGTACATGACACTCAGGAAACATTAGTTATTATTGTTTATACCTCTTAAACAAGTTTTCATTCAATGGACTCATAATATACAACCTTAAATAATAGCTATTAGTGCCTTTCTCCTCCTTCAGAAATTATACACTCTATGGGGTCAGGGATCATTTCTTACTTGTCTTTGTATCACAGGCCCTTTACAGTACTCCCACAGCAGAAGATTACTAAATATTGACCAAATCAATGATGAGTGAATGATGACTGGGCTGGGTGGCCCTATGTGTACTTTCCACTGTCTCTTGGGGGCTCTGCAAGCAGGCAGCATCCTATGGTAATATAACTGGGACATACATTGTGAGCTGACATCTTTCACAATTGCAGATGGATTAGTTCCATTAATTTGTTCATTCATTTAACAAATATTTATTGAATGTTTACTAATATTCCAGATATGAGTCAATTTCTGCCTATATGTAGAACAAACTCCTGCTGCCATGGAATTTACATGAAATACCTTATGCTGGTGCAGGATTTTCATGCCTCGGTGTGCAAACTCTTATCCCTGGATGATAACTTCTGTTTAATTCTCTGTCTGCTTCACTTGCTGGTGACCTCCTTGAGGACAAGAGTCATATATTTTATCTCTGTACCTAGCTCAGTGACTTTTACATAACAGGGTTCAATAAATGATGAACAAATGAATGAATACATGAATGAATGATTTCCTGGAATCATTTCCAGGTCCCTAGAGAACCCTGACAACCTTCGCATATATTTATTCCTTACTGAATTCCCAGATCCTTTGAGTAAGACAGAAAAAGCAGTGAGTTTTACAGGTTGGGCCCTTTGAGCCTTCCAAGTCCTGCCTGAACAACTTGAGAGATAGAAACGTCCATGGTCCCTGAAGCAAACGTAACAAAACAAAGCCAAACCCAACAATGAGAATGAAATTTAATTTTAATAAAATGCCTCTTGCTCTAATCTTTCAATATTCTCTCTACTTAGAGAAGAGATACACTTTCTTTCTCCCAACCTTAGATTTTTGCCTCTGAGCTCAAACTTATATTATTAATCATTTGAAACAATTGTTTCCATGGAGATAGCCTAGCAATTTCCCAGAGTAGAACAGCAGCTATGGAAACTTTTGCACACTTGCGTCAGAGACACGACTGCTTTGACAAATACCATGTTTTAAAGATGATTTTAAGCAGAGTTTTAAAACCAAGCTGTGAAATAAGATAAATTGAATTAGTTTTTAATTCAATTTAAAAGAAATGCTGATCTGGATAACCAATGGATTACCCCTACTCCTCCAAGAAAATAATAGACAATAGGAATTGGGTCATTAAAAAACTAACTTGTAAATAAAACATGTTGTTTTATTAGGATTTTTATGGAGTTCATGCTCACTATGTAAACTTTGGAAAACACACAGGAAGAAGAAAATTTAGGTTTCTGTTCAAGATGGTAGATTCAGCACTCACAGCCTATCTCTCTTATCCCCAAGTGCCCCAGACAATTGAAGAAAGTAGTATTGACAGCTACCATCATTCTGTCTCCATACCGAAGTCCAAAGTTATCAGAGGTGTCTTATGGAATTTCATATTGAATAAGCCATATCACTGATAGACACTGCATTTTAAGATTATTGATCCATGAAAGTTAAGTATATTTAGTATCTACTTCATTAACAGTTTCCTTTTCCTCTGATTTCAGAAAAAACAAAACAAAACAAAATACCTGTTTTCTAAAGCCAGGAGCAACTGCATAAGATTGCCACCAAGAGATATTTTCATCATTTGTGATTTATTTATTTAGCAAACATTTATATAGCCAGGTACCATTCTAAGTGTTTTAGAAATATTAATTCATTTAATTGTTGTAACAACAACCTTATAAGCTTTGTACTATTGTCTGCATTTTGTAGATGAAGAAACTGGGGTCATTAAGAGATTGAGTAAATAGGAGAGCTAGTAAGTGGGTACATTTGTGACAGTTATACTGTTCAGACGGTTGCTATACTCTTCTCACCCTGAAAAACTGCTCCAGGTGCAATTCTTGCCCATTCCCTTCTCACCACCACTCTTTCTACTCTTCTGTCCTATCCCAAGGATATACAACTATTATCTGAAACACTTTTTCATAAAACTTTGGAAATTGTTACTTGTCTATATTTTGTCTTCAAATGCTTTGACATCTAAATACAAGCACATTATCATTTATGTCGTAGGCAGTTTAAGATTCAGCTCTAGGAATAATCAGTTGATTGATTTGAAGATCACACTGCAGGAGTAGTCTGCTAGTTGTGCATCAAGGGTCACACGCAAGCTAAGACAACTGCATTGGATCTTTATCCAGGTCCCACTCAACACCTAAGTCTTGGCTAATTGACATAAATAATATACATGGCTATATTATTGGTGAAAATAGTGGCTTGTCAATTAATATGATAAATGTTAGAAATGGACTTTCACTAATGAAATTGTAGGCATTCAATATATGTGTATTGGCTTAGGTATTTTAGAAATATTTCCTGCCCTTGCTTGAAGAGAGTATAAGACTCTTGCAAGCCTGGAGGCTGTACCCTTTGTCCTAGATTCAGCCAGTACATACAAGGATTTCTGATGGGCTGACGTCAACTGTTAAGTAACAGAAATCCTGCCTCTGGAATCTTGTCTGAATATTTCAAGTGACCCTTCATGTGAAGTGGCACACAGAGCAATGACAAAGAGCTGGGACATCACTGAACTTAAAGGACACACTTAATCAACCATACTGAGCTTGGTTATTAAAGCATGTATGTTAATAAATGTTGACCTGTATGCAAAATGTGGTCTGAGACTTGTTCCCATTAGTAATAATTTAAACCTCATGGTAGTAAGATCGTGGGGAATAGCTACCTCTCACTTACTTCAAACTTCTTTTGAGCCTACTGTTATTATCAGAAAGAACCTCAGAGTTGTGCATGGTGAGATGATCTAAGATCAGTTCACAACAGGCAAACAGAAGGTAATTATGGAAGAAAACTGGGAACTAATCTGGACACTACTCTTCCTAAGCCCATTGGCCATTTCCTGCCTCAGGGGCTCTCTTATTTCTTGTTTCTCTCCCTAAACCCAAACTAATTCCCATGTCACTAGAATCTACACTCTTCCTTATTTCTCTACATGCTTGGCAGAAAGGATTGTCACTTTATTACAAGAGCAATGCTCCTTTCCTTAAAATGTTTTTCTACACAGGGGTTGTTTTAATGATGGTGGTCTTCCTTGTCCCTTCCTTTATAATACAAAAATATCTCTAGCTTTGAAATATCACATTTGTTTTCTTCTTTTGTTCTGCTATTAGATGATTGACCCATAATGAGACAGCCCAGGCAAATCCTTAAAGTTGGCAAATTTTATCTTTGGAGCTCTAAGCTCCTGAAAGAACTCTCATCACAAGATGCCCGGGGTGCTCACTTGCCCCCTGTCCTAAACAGTTCTTGAGGAATGCTCTGATAACCTTGTTCTCACTGAGTTGTTGATTGATGGGATTTTGAGTCGGGAATAAAGGTGGGAAAACAAGCATTGTTTCCACATGCTCACATCCAACAAATGTTTATTCAGCAACCCTTGCTTCTTACTACGTACATGCCAGCAGGTGAATATATAAAAATTTAAATCCCAAACCTTCCCTTGGTAGTAAACATCAGAGGGTGGCTAAGTGCCATTTCTTCACAACCAATCTCTCCCTCTCTGCTGTTGACTTTGCCATGGATCCAAAGAAACAGAGGCTATTACTTCAGCAAAGCCAGCCTCCAAGCCTGGGCCAAAGGAAATTTCTAAAGAAGCATGAATTATATAAATTCTGGGAACAGAACACATTTGGTTCTGTGCATGAAAAAAAAAAAGCTTATCTTCTAAATCATCTCCTTCCTAAGTAACTGTTGGGGAATGTGCAGGATATCTAAGGAAAAGTGCTTTCTTTTAATTCTACTTTTGCTCTCTAAAATCACATATGACATCCTGCTGGCAGAGCACTGCCCCAACAGGTAAAGAGCACAGTCGGTTGTGTTGATGAAGCCATTTCTCCCTGAGTCAGTCTGCAGTGGCCCAGCTGGAAAGCTTTGGCTCCCTAGCTGATTGCAGTTAAGTACTGAATGCAAATTCTTCTGGTAATTGACACCTCCTTGAACCTGTCTCATGTTTTGATTACAGAGACCAAAAATAGGTAAGCAACTGTGGAGCTCCAGGTAGGAGGCACTGCAGACAGAAGCCATTCGCTATAGCCCTGAGTAGAAGGCAATCTTAAGACATGTGAGTTCTAACACCAGCCCCATCACACCCTGTGATTCTGTGTTTATGGAGTGTGGGGAAGTGGAGGGAGTTGGCATTGGAGGGGTGGGGGTGGTAACATGTGAGGCAGAGGGGTTTAGGGAGAGTTACGATGTTCCCATACCCTTCACAAGGGTTTGAAGATTATCAAGTGAGAAAAAGCTTGTGAAGTCTTCCTAAATATTTAAAATATTTTTTTGCCATTCAAATGTAAGATGTCATTGTAGCAAGAATACGCCAGCTGTTTTTGAAATCAGTGGAATTTACAGAACACCTCTCTAGCCACAAATGATCTTTAAATGCCTCGGTCTCTAGCTTCTATACTTCTTGAGTATTCTCCTTTTGCCTGACTTTTTTTTTCTCAATTTGTATAAGGTCTCTGATTTACAGGAGCAATTCCTGGTCCTCTCTTGTCCATCACTTCCTGAGACTGGAAGGTAAAATACTATGTACAGAATGCCCTAAGTACCTGGTTGTCCTATGAACACTTCTTCACTTTTCTTCTCTTCCCCTCTTTGTTTTCTTTCCTGTTCACCTCCTGGTCCCCCAAAGAAAAAGAAAGAATAGTATAGAGACAGCAGAGAATTTGAAATAGTTTGAATTCTAACTATGTCTCTTCTAGTTGGGTGGTTTAATCACATTATCTAATCTCTCTGAAATTCAGACTCTTCATCTGAAAAAAAATAAATTAGTATGAATGATAATACCTATCTTGCTGGTTGCTGTGAGGCATACAACATATGAAAAGCCTTTGGAGCAATGCTTGGCCCAGAGTTGGTTTGATACTACCCTACCCTGTTCCCACTCCCTCCGTCTACTTGCACCCTTCTGATCTGTGAAACACATTCTTACCATTTTAGGGAGCTCTAAGATTTTCTAAATCTGACCCCTTGACCCCAGATTAAGAACATCTCTTCCAAATCTTCTTTTACAGGTGAGAGGAATCTCTATACACATAAAATTGTTGTATAGTTGGCTTCATTCAACTATAATAACAAAAATACTCCTCCAAAACCCATGTTGATCCTTTGGAAGAGTTACCTGACCAATCCGTGCCCAAGTTTCAACAACATGATTTTGTGGTGATTAAATGAATCAGTACATACAAACTACTCAAAGTATTTATTGGCATATAGTAAGCATTCAATAAATATGAAGTAGTAGTAGTAGTAGTAGTAGTGATAGTAGTATTTACTGAGTGCCGAAGAACTTCCAATAAAGTGAATGTCCTATCTCTAGTTTTCTGGGATGCCTTCAATATATATATATATATATATATATATATATATATATATATATATATATATATATATATATATATATATATAAGACTTCTTTGTTTAAAAGCGGTTATCTACATCTACATCTTACCGTCTCATCTTAAAGAGTAAAGTCCTGAGAGATGGCAAGCAAGAGAAGTTACAGTTGCAAGTTCATGAGGCTAAAAGTCAAGACAACTGGGTTTGAATGAGTACTCTGCCGCTATCTAGCTGTGTGACGCTAGGCAAGTAGCCTTGCCCTTTGGGGTGTTTTAATGACTTCCTCATTGTCTTATCAACTATCTCTTGAAGATGCATTCTAATTCTAACACTTCTTTAATCTATGTTCTACATCAATGACTACAGAGAGAGGGGAGGCATTTATAGAGAATCTATCTCTTTGGTTGTGCTTCACATTTGGCTGCCTTCCTTGAAACTGACACTGGGAAAAGAAACTCAGAACATTTTAATTTATGGCCCAAACAAAAAGTACTCTTAATTAAAATTTAGAAGATAGTTCCACAGACAATTTTTGGAAGTAAGCCCAAAAGAAAAGAGAGATTATGACATAACCAAATAAACCTACAAATTTTTTAAAATATTTGAAGAGAAATCAATGTATATCTATGTAAACCAAGGTAAAGGTCATGTGTGCATAAAAGAGGGTATAATAAACTGACTTGGGCATGCAGCCTTGGCTCAGCCTTGACCCTCCGAGTGGTGAAAGAAACATACATAATCAACATTCACTTTTTACTTTGCAGATTTATCTCTGGACAGGAACATATGACAAAATATAGAGGAATAGGTTTCTTAGAGAGAGTTCTACTTATGGTAGATATGATGAAACTTTTGGAACAATAGATAAGTATATTATGTTAACTTCAGTGGTGATTTGCATGTCAAAGTTTATCAAACTGTACACTTTAAATCATGCAGTTTATAGTATGTTGTAACTCAATAAAGCTGTTTAAGAATATTCTAGGACAACTACTGTAATCATCTAATTCTTCATGATTCTATTCATCTGTTTTCCTGTGGGTCCTTTGAGAGACTTAGCTCTGGTCTGGAACACAACTTGAGCATCACTGGGCCCCTAGTTAAATTCCATCTCGATAACACCCCAACTTAATCTCAGGTAATAACAAGAGCAGTGTCCTTCACCTTTGCTCAAGGTGATCCTTCTTTCCCAAGAGACTGCTTTGTCCTTGCCTCCTCCTGACTCATTGTAGCATCTTGTTGAGTAGATGGGCCTCTGCTGACCTAGAGAACATACCAAAAACAAAAGGACCAACAATGGAAGCAACCAGAACATAATGGATAGACCTTGAGACCAGTACAAATAATAGAAAGAAAGGCATCAAAGGAAGACAGATATCCAAGGAAGCTATAGTGGGTTATCTAAACCTACTCAGGCTTTGTGGGTATAACTGACTATGAGAAAGCCTATAATACAGAAGTTTAGGAACTCTATTTGACAAAGCTCTGCAGAAAGTAGCAGCAAGGATGAGGAACAAGATAATTTTATTTTATAGTTATGCAAAACTGAATGTAACTCGGTGTTGGGAGAGTTCTTTGTTTAATGATTGTTGAGAAGACTTGTAAATATGTATAAAGCATATGCTTTTTGTTATGAGAGGAACTAATGAAATAATGAAAGTGAATGAGCTTTGTAAAGTATGAAACACGGATAACACTAAAAACTAAGTATCCTTTAGTACATCTCAGAAGAACTAATAGTTATGGACAAAATGTATCCTGATGATGTAGAAGGCATAAGGAGCAGAATATAGAAATCAAAAAGGGTCTGAGTGTTTCTAGAGTTTATTTCTGGGACAATTTTAAAAAAAATTACATGAGCCAAAGAGCTTCCAAGGGATAATATAAACAGTCTTTGTAAACTATAATGCATCACACAAATGTTTATTTTGAATTTTATATGTATATACATATATATATAAATATATATGCCAATGTGTGTATCCATCTAGTTATTTGTATTTATATATTTATGTTGTTATATACTTTACCATTTTGACTTCTGTATAAGGTCAGAAGTCTGGCTCCATTGTGCAGCCTGAGGAGTAAGCATCAATCTATATGAACTCTGAATATTAAAGATGGTTATATGTTATGCTGATCAAGTCAGAAGCTACTCTTTTGAAAAGGGGACTGTTTGATTTGTCTTTAGACCAAATTGAAGAATTCATGTATTAGAGCAGCTCCAATTCATTTTATGCTGCAATGAATTAAAGATAAATTTATATTATGCCTTTGACTGGCCATGCTCTCTTTAAGGAACTCCTCTCTTCCCACACCTAGTAATGTGATGATCCAGGCTTAGCTGATGAGGTCACCATCTCCTTGACCAAAATGGTTAGTTCAGGTATGGGTACATAATCCAGGCAGGGCCAATGAGGAACATACATGAGCTTTTGAAATTATTGATAATAAAATTATTTCTTTTCACTGGGGCTGCTAAGGTAATAAGTCTGAAGCTGCTGGTAACTACCATAAAAGGAATAATTTATTTCAGAATGAAGCCAATATACAGAAAGGCAAGCCAGTCTAGAGATGGACAGGTAGTATCTTCTTGTTAACATTTGAGCCTCTGGATCCAATCGTCCTGAAGTCAGATGCATCACTGCATTTTGCAGGTGCATAAGTCAATAATAATTCTTGTGTTTATTAAATGAACATGACCAGAGTTCTGCCACTTGCAACCAACAAATGCTTATCAATTTTATGGAAAGGATTTAAAATGCAGGTCTCTCATAAGCTGTGGATTTTACCACTGATGCCATCTCATCAAGTTCTCTTCCTACCCAAATATCAAGGAAAAACTAGCTTTCAGAACAGTAATATTTACCTTCAAGAGTTAAATGTCTTGGCCAAAAATTTAGGGCTAGAAGAGCTTGAAACTGCTTTCAACCACTCTCAAGGAGATAAGCCTAGTAGAAATTCTGGAACAACACATATTCTAAAGCCTTCTTTTGGACAGAATGCAAAATACAAGGTGGTGTATATTAGCTTAGGAGATGTTTAATTCTGTTTATCCAGTCTAGTAAATGAAGTTACTCATCTATGTTGACCATGTCTGTCTTACCACATTTAAGGGAGAAAATTGTTCATATTTTGGTGTAAATACTCTAAAGATTTATACACCAACCCAGTCATACTTGCAGTCACCTTAAAGAAGATTCCTGGGATCAGGCTAGGGATTACAAATGCTGGTCTATGCATGTAATAGTAGTCTGTACAGTGAGGAGGAGGAGGAAAATTAAACACTTCCTACATTTCCTTACTGTGTTAAATAAGCCTCTAAAATAGTAACATAAGGAATCATAACCTGATACAGCAAAATTTTCATCCCTCTGGAATAAATACAAAAAAATGGAGTCCAGTACATCATTCATCTCACAAATTCTCCAAATAAGAAGAAATTCCTTTAAATCTGTATGGTAAGTTGTCTATGTGTTAGCCAACAGTGAGTCCACAGACCTGTCATATTTGATCAAGAAGAAACATTTGAGCTAATTTATGTTACAGACATCTCACTGGTATAGATTTTACTGGAATCAATTCTTCAGAGAAGAAATCAAAATAATTTTTCTAAATCAATATAAATTCTCAGACCTGAAACTTTCTTGAATTTAGAAAATGTAAACTAGTCTTTGAATACAAATTAAACTCCTTGACAGTAGGTTGTGAAATATTAACAGATAACGCCATGCATATATATGAAATACACACACACACACACACACACAAATTTGTAAGACTAATTGACATCTACAGTCTACTTACATTTTACTTATCTGTACTTACCTCTGGGTCTTCATCAATTTCTCCCATTGTTCTCTCTCAGGAAAGAATAAAAACATGAGTACTTGCCTGCAGCCAATTCTTTATATTCCATCTATTCTGCTTATCTCAATCAACTATTTTTTTTTTGCTGTTACAATTCAATATTCAAACATAAAGTAATTTTCTGTATTGTAATATGAGTGATGCTGTCCCACTATTTAAATGTCCAAATTAATTTGACAGTTTTTTCTAATTATTCAGCTTTTAAAATAATGAAATACACAGTCTCCTGAGAGACTGACCAATAATTGGCATTAAGTCCACTTCCAAACATGATACATGCTGAATACAAATGCAGCCCTGAATTTCTCCCATTATAAATGCATTTTAAAAGCATGAGAGAAATAAAATGATTAGTTATAAGCTAAAATACTCAAGGAAACAGGAGGATTTACTTTGAGGTTGGTAGATGTCTACAACAAGGAGAGGTAGTAGATGACATGAATCCCAATGATGGTGGATTTCTGGAAGGAAAGAGCAAGGAAGATACCCACCCCACCTCTAAACCCAGTGGTACAAGGGTACCAAACTTGGATATTAGAACCAAACTTCAGTTCTAATTGGAAGGAACATTCAGAACAAGTTCTGATGATGAGGGAATTTTGCTGAAAACTGATCTTGAGTTTCAGAAAGTGCAACTCATTAGTTTTAGGAGCTGGGAGGGATGGAATAAGGTCAGAAAGGGGGATGTGAGGAGCTTGATGGGGTTGAGAATAAGAGCTGAGAAAGTCCTGGTTTTCTCCTGATGACTGATATAAACAGCACAGTGGGAATAAGTCTTTCTTAAGATGATTTCTAACTTCTATGATATGTTAGTAAAAGTATCTTATGAATTAAAGATTTCTGTGCTTTAACAAGCTTCTAAATACCTTGTTGATTTTTGTTTGGAAAATGTATACTGAAGAACAGGGATAGGATAAAAAAGTTGTGGACAAGATGAAAATATTCACACAAGGGTCCATAAACTTTTTGTGTAAGAAAGAAGGGAAAATAAGAAAAAAATGGGTATGTGTCTTAAGTATTTTTTTTAGTTTTTCTGAAAATAAACATGGAGAAGACCAACCAGAAATAATAAAAATGATTGCCTACAAGGGATGGGTAAACATGGACTGAAAGGGTTAGGGATGGGAGTGAGACTTCTCTGAGTATACTCTCCCATATAATTTTAACTTTTCAACCATGTATATGCTATACATAGTCAAAAAACAGAAAATTAAATCAAAAATATTCCTAAACACAAACTGAAGCATTAAATACAAACAAAACTAAGTGAATCTAGCTTTATATCAAATTGATAACATTAATCACAGAGAAAAAATATTAATTCAACAACTTTTGAATATGGTTCTCTGACTGTGCCTCCTTAGGAGGATGTAATCTAAAGACAAAAAGAACAGTAAAGACATCTTGAACTACATTTAGTTGATTTGTTGTTGATCATGGTCTTGATGTAGTAATTCTGAAAACATTTTGTGTATATTAAAAGATGGAAAAGAAATGCTTTAAAATTTGATGATATGCAATTTATCTACTTTTTCTTCTGTTGAGAATGCTCTTGGTGCCATAACTAAGAAATGATTGCCTAATTGAAGGTTACAACAATTTATGACTCTATGTTCTTCTAAGAGTGTTATAGTTTTAGCTCCTGCATTAAGATCTTTGATCCATTTTGAATTAATTTTATATATGATCTGTTGTAGGGATCCCAATTCTTTTGCAGGTGGATATCCAGTTGTTTTATTACCATTTGTTGAAAAGATCAAAAAATGTTTTAAAATTTTATTTGTTTTCTGATTTATAACTCAGTTTTGCTTTAATTTTTTCCCCATATTTAGTTTATTTTTGTTGTTCTTTTTTGTCACCATGCTTAAATTATGTATTATAGCTTTACTGTTATTCGGGTATTTAAGGTGATGAATTTCCTTTTGATTATTGTGTTAGCAATATTCCATAGTTTCTGACATGTAGCATTATTATTATGATTTTCTAAACATTCTGAAATTTGGATTTTATATCTCCTTTGGACCTATGAGTTATTTAATAGAGATATTTAAAATATTTACAGGATGAAAGGCCATTTTTTAAAATTTTGTTCTACTTTTATTGCATTTTTGTCAGAGATCATTAGCTGAATTGTGGCTACTTTTTGCTATTTATTGAAGTTTTCTTTGTGATCATACATAGTGTCTTTTTTTTCCCTACATGCTCTATAGGAACTTGAAAGTAAAGTGTATTTATTACTATCATTGGAACACAGTGATATATATATGTGTATTTATATATGTATATGTACATATATATACACACACACATATATTCACAGGACACCATCAAGAAAGTGAGAAGCCAACCTACAGAATGGGAGAACATTCTTACAAATCATATATCTGATAAGAGATTTTTATGTAGAATATAAAAATAACAATTACAGCTCAGTAATAGAAAGACAACTAATCCAATTTTAAAATGAGCAAAGGATATGAATAGACATTTCTCCAAAGAAGAAATACAAATGAGCAATACGCATATAAAAAATGTTCAACATCATTAACCATCATGGAAATGTGCATCAAAATCACAAGATACCACTTCACATCCTCTAGGATGGCTAGAATCAATAAGTTAGATAACAAGTGTTGTCGAGAATGTGGAGAGATTGGGACCCTAATAAACTGTTAATGTGAATGTAAAATGGTTCAGTCTCTTTAGGAAACATTCTAGAAGTTTCTCAAAAGTTTAAACAAAGAGTTTCCATATGACCCAGCAATTCTACTCTTAGGTGGAATACCCAAGAGAAATGAAAACATACATCCACACAAAAACTTGTACACGAATGTTCATAACAGCATTATTCATAATAGACCAAAACTAAAAAAGAATGAAATGACCATCAGCTGGTGAATGAATAAATAAAATGTGGCATATCCATACAATGGATTAGTATCTGTTGATAAAAAGAAGTGAAGTAATGATACATGCTACAACATGGATGGACCTTGAAAAATCATGCTAAGTGCAAGAAGCCAGACACAAAAGACAACATATTGTATCATTCAATTTATATGAAATATCCTAATAGGCAAATATATAGAGACAGAAAACAGATTAGTGGTTGCCTAAGGCTGGGAGGTATGGGCGAGTAGGGTAGGGGGGTGACTAAGGAATGTAGGGTTTCCTTTCAGGGGTGATAAAAATGTTGTAAAATTGATTGTGGTGATTATTGCACAATTCAGTAGATATTGAATATAAAAAGCCATTGAACTGTACACTTTGAATGGGTGAACGGTATTAGATGTGAATTGTATATCAATAAAGCTGATAAAACTTTTAAAAAATAAAATAGGGCTTCCCTAGTGGCGCAGTGGTTTAGAGTCCACCTGCCGATGCAGGGGATGCGAGTTCATGCCCCGGTCTGGGAGGATCCCACATGTCGTGGAACGGCTGGGCCCATGAGCCATGGCTGCTGGGCCTGCACATCTGGAGCCTGTGCTCTGCAACGGGAGAGGCCACAACAGTGAGAGGTCCACATACCGCAAAAAATAAATAAATAAATAAATAAATAATGAAATAAATAAATAATGAAATAAAATAAAATAAATAAAAAAGACAGAACTAATGACTTAAATGCATTTATGTTTGGGGGACCAGAATTTTGACTGTAGCAGTAGGAAAATAGAAACATGCAAAGGGGAAAGGTAAGGAAAAGACATGAAATTAAGGTATGAATTATCAATATCGATGTTTATTTATATTACATTTCTTCAGTTCTGTCCACTTACAAGACTTAGAGGCAATGAAGCTTGGTTGCAGTGAGTATGCCTAGCAGTCAGATCTTGATTTCTAATACCATTCTTCACTCCAGAGCTCCTTGGAGAAATAAATAGCTGATTTCAGATATAGAACAACAACAAAAATACAACCTTGGGCTATGCCAAAAATTAAGGAAGCGCTCAATTATGGGGACATATCAAAAGGACAGGAACTGGCCTGAAGGGTCTCCCACAGACCAAATTTGTCATATGTCAATGTCATATGTCATTTAATACAATGTCATTTGATTTATGTCGATGTCATAAAAGACCTGGGTGAGAAGTGGGATGGTAGAGGTAACTCTTCTAGAATAAGGGGAAGTAAAGAAACAGGGCACATGCTTGGTTGTAACCTGAATTTTTAAAATAATAAAAAGCAAAAGAAGGAAAAGAAAAACTCAGCTATATAGAAAATAAAGAGGAAAACTAAAGGTTTTTTTTTTCATATGGACTGTATTTTGGATAATACTATTATATATGGTAAATTTCTTGGGTGTGCTGGAATATTATATTTTGTCATATTTGTCTTTTTTATCTGTCTCTTTCCATTTTTATTTTTGCTGGATGATTTGAATATTCTAGCAAATATGACAAAATATTAACAATAGAGGAATCTAGCTGACATGTATATGGGTGTTCAGTATACGACTCATTAAATTGTAGGTTTGACATATTTCAAAATTAAAAATTTAGGAAAGAAAACCTCAACTCTTCATGTTGGTAAGTCTTATATTTCAGCTCAACTAAAAAGGACTATGTGCCAGCATCCTTCACAGGTCTCTTAAGTAGATTTTGTGATTTCTCCTTAATTGGCCAATATTGTTTTCATAAACACAAGATTATTTCTGGTTAAATTTCAGAGAAGAGTCACATGAAAAAAAATGACATCTGTGATCCAAAAGGAAAAAAAATCATCTGTTAAAATATTAGTTTATTTCATGTTTTTGTTGTGCCCAGCAAGTTATGTCACTAATCCCAGTTAGAGAAGTTTAAATTTGTTTTAGAAGGATAAGTGAAACCGACCCTAGCAGGGCTTGTCCATATCAATTTATATCTCTAGTCAATCTGAATTTTGTTCTGTTTAAATGTGCTTTAGAATTTTAGCATGAGGATAAAAGTCTCTTTAAAATTAAATGGAAGTTCTTGATTTTTATTATGGGAATGGATGAGGAAAGGAAGAGTGAAGATGGAGTGATTTAAAAGTGGTTACCAGGAAACTCTCACTCATTTAAAAAGTATGTTCCCTGAAAGTTCATTGTGTGTCTACACTTTTACTTTTTTTCACATTTCAGTTTTGCCACAAAGAGAAGAGATGAAGCAAGGGCTAGAGCATGTAATTCAGAAGGAAAAATTAATCTCTTCCTCAGCTAGATGTTTAACCTAATGGGAGTTTCTTGTAAAGACTTTTAACACAGAGATGCTCCTGACTCTAGAAGGGGAGCCAGAGGTGGAGCTACAAAGAAACCTACAAAGCCTTTACTCTGAGTGCTTGCTCCTTGTGGTATGGACCATACAACTGGCACCACTTAGGAGTTTGTGAGAAATGCAGGGTTCAGGCCTCACTTCAGAACTTGTGTACCAGAATCTACATTTTAACAAGATCCCCAAGTGATTCATATGCCTATTAAAGTTTGAGAAGCACCTTTCTGAAAGAAGTGTCTCTCTGCATTAGCTACTGAGCTGTAGAACCCCCAGGGGAAACAAAACTACTAGTGCCTACTCTGATGGGCTGAATTGTGTCCCCCCAAAATATATGCTGAACTCCTAACCTCTATTACATGTGAATGTGACCTAATTTGAAATACAGTCTTTGCAGATGTCATCCAGTTAAGAAGAGATCATATTGGGTTAGAGTAGGTCCTTAATCTAACTGTGGTTTTATAAGAGAAAGGAGAGGGAGATTTGGATACAGAGACACAGAGGAGACACAGGGAAGAAGGCCATGTGACAACAGATGGAGTGATGCAACTACAAAACAAAGAATGCCAAGGATCACTGGCAGCCATCAGAATATAGGGAGAAACAAGGAAGGACCCTTCCCTAGAGCCTCAAGAGAGAGCATGGCCCTGCCAACACTTTGATTTCAGACTACTGTGAGAGAATACATTTCTATTGCTTAAGTTAACAAGCTCGAGGTAATTTGTTATGACAGCCCTAAGAAATTAATATACCTGTGTCTCACATCCAGAAATTCTGATTTAATTATTCTGGGATATATCCTGGACATTAGGATTTCAAAAGCTCCATGATTCTAACATGCAATCAAGGTTGAGACTCACTACTCTAAATGTACAGAGTAGATAAGAAAGCAGTTTTCTACCTAACTCTAAGAAATAGTCAAAGGATTTAAAAAGTCTTAACTTAGTGAAGAAGAAAGCTAAATGGTCCCAAGTGTTTGTATTTCTTAAAATTAGGCTCAAAATAGTACACATATTCATGATATGTAAAATTTACATATGATAATATCCACCGTTTGCTGTGCTTTAAAGACTAATAAAGTATTTTAATAGAAGAGGTAGTCCAGTGAAATCAGATTGAGGCATTTCATTATACCTGCAAGAGAGGTTTTCATTTTTAGAGATCATTCTCCACCATCCATCTACTAGCAAGAGATTGTTTTGGAGAAACAAAATAGTGTGTTATATCCTGACCTTGCAAAGTTAACCTCCAAAAGTGACAGCAAATATCCTATCTCACAGTTCTGATCTTTGCCACATTTGTGAAATTTAACTTAATCTGAGAATTTAGCTATAAACATTCTCAAGTACAATATTTATTATTTAGAGGAACTTTGTAGGAACACTGAAGAGAAACCATTAAATGTGTTATAAACAACACATTATTATTAGAAAAGAAAGAATTTTAAACAGCTAACCTGATTCACATCATACAGTAGTGAGTTATTAGTTTGCATATGTACTAAAAAGCATGTGAAAAATAAGGCTGCCACTCCCTTCTACCAAATCTTCTGAATATTTGGCAGCCAATTTGATTACACATATTTCATATTTAGGTGGTGTCCACACAGACATATGAAGCTTCCACTCACTGACCTGAATCAAGTATAAAACTATAGAAAAATATCTGAAAATATTATTATGTATTAGATAGTAAAATTATGAGTGGATTTTTAAATATTCACACTTCATTATACTTACTCATGTTTTCTACTTTTTCTACGGTAAACAATTAGAGCATTTTTTAATATAAAAAAGTTTGCATTTAATTTTTAATAAAAGGACTAAAATGACTTTTGATGGAATAGGAAAGGCTGAAACACATTTTAAACCTAGGAAATCACATTATCACTGGACCTGCTTGTAGCTACTAAGCTACTACTCTTATGAAAATCTCGTCTTGACCAGAGCTCCCAAGAGAATAAGTTTGGAAGCTGGAGACGCAAAGATAATTCCGATCTTGTTTAACACAAAGATTAAACCTGAGGTGAACAGATCTTACAAAAGGAATGTGAGAAGATGAATATTCACAATGAGTTTCTAAGTCATGCCAAAAAACCCTGGCTACAATGAGCTTAAAGTTAGCCATAAGGTGTTAAAGACTAAGAAAAAAATGCACCAAATGGTGATTCATTCCCAACGCAAGATTATTGCCACTTACCTATGCGAGCTATAGCTGTAGAGTACCTTCTGAAGTTTCCTGGAGAAAAGCCAAAGAAAGTTAACAGTAAGTCAGTAAATTAATGCATTTACATTCTGTCGTTATGACTCAGTAGAGAGAGAGAGATGCATAGAAGAATAAAACCCATCTTACATATTAGTAGCTGAGAAAGGGAAGGAAGTTAAAATTTAATGGAGCACTGGATCATGCAAGGCAATGTAATAGAAACTTTGTATATGAAATCTCATTCAGTTATTAAAACTACCACATGAAATAGATAATAAAAGCCAAGCTCAGAGAATCTTGATTCACCTATGATCACAAATTTAAGTGCCAGAGCCATGTCTTAACACCACACTTTCTGATTTCTAGTCCAGAAAAGTCTTGGCTTTCAAGCTCAGAATGCAATAATGTGCATGAAGGATGAAGGATGAAGATTTCCATAGCACTCTGTTTAATGTTAGGTTTGACAGAAACCACTGAACTGAAAAAATGTTGAGAAAAAAAAGCAGGTTAAAGAAAATGGGAGTATAAAAAAGTAAGACAATGAATAAAAAGTTAAAAGAATGAAAAAATAGCAAAATAAAAAGGGAGTCATGACTAAGTTAGTTTTGGAAGGCAGTAAGTTATGTAAACTATGATGTATCAAGTCAATACACTGTAGAAAAGGGGAAGAACAAAAGAGAGTCTATTGTTAGTGTGTGTTATGTGTGCTAATTGATAAAAAATTGTGATATTTTTTGAAGTCTCACATTTCCACATAAACACTACATTATATTAATAGTGACTGCCATAGGCAGGGCAGAGGAATCCACAGTCTAAAATGTGTGAGGGAGAGTCTACAATTGAGAGGAGCTCCATTTGACCCATAGAATTCTAAGCACTGATAGATTTTGGTATCACCAGGTATTAGGGCAAGAATGAGATACAGTGGTAAAACCAACATCAAACTAGGAATAGAAAGGAACTTCCTCCACCTGATGAATGACATCCATGAAAAACACACATCTAACACCATACTTAATGGTAGAAAAAACCGAAAGCATTCCTAAAATGAAGAATGAGACAAGGAGGTCCACTCTTGCCATTTCTACTCAACATTGTACTGGAGATCCTAGTCAGAACAATTTAGGCAATAAAAAGAAATAAGAGGCACCCAGATTGGAAAGAAAGAAGCAAGCATTTCTCTATTTGTAGGTGACATGATCTTGTATATAGAAAACCCTAAAGAGCTTACCAAAAAATAATTAGAGATAATAAATTCAGCAAGGTGGCTGGATACAAGATCAATATGCACAAATCAGTTGTGTTTCTACACACTAGTAATAAAAAATCCAAAACTGAAAAAATCCAAAACAGTTTCATTTAAGTTAGCATCAAGAAGAATAAAATACTTAGAAAAAATAACAAGAGAAGTATAAGACTTGTACACTGAAAATTACAGAACATCATTGAAAAAAATTAAAGAAGACACAAATAAGACACTCGGTGTTCATGTATTGGAAAGCTTAATATTGTTGAAATGGCAGTAGTCCCCAAATTTATCTACAGATTCAATGAGAACCTTATCAAAATTCAAGCTGCCATTTTTTCAGAAAATGACAAGATGAACCTAAAACTCATATGGAAATGCAAGGGATCTAGGACAGCCAAAAAATCTTGAAAAAGAATAAGGTTGAAGAATTCCCACATCTCCATTTCAAAAGTTACTACAAAGCTAAAGCAATCAAGACTATGTTGTGCTGGTATAAGGATAGATATTTATGTCAATAGAATAGAATTGAAAGTCCAGAAATAAATCTATATACCTATGGTCAATTAACTTTTGACAAGGATGCCAAGACAATTTAAGGAGGAAAGAATTAGTCTTTTCAATAAATGGTGCTGGGGCAACTGCATATCCACACATAGAAGAATGAAATTGGAATGCTACATCACACCATGTACAAAAATTAACTCAAAATGGATCAAATGTAAGATCTAAAACTATAAAATTCCTAGAAGAAATGGTTTCCTAGATATGACATAAAAAGCACAGAAACAAAATTAAAAAAATAGGTAAATATTTTTTAAATTAATTTTTTTGGAGTATAGTTGCTTTACGATGTTGTGTTAGTTTCTACTGTACAGCAAAGTGAATCAGCTTTACATATACATATATTCCCTTCCTCCCCATTTAGGACACCACAGAGGAGAGTTCCCTGAACTATACAGTAGGTTCTCATTAATTAGCTATTTTATACATAGTATCAATATTGTATACATGTCAATCCCAATCTCCCAATTCATCCCACACCACTTTCCCCCCTTGGTGTCCATATGTTAGTTCTCTATGTCTGTGTCTCAATTTCTGTTTTGCAAATAAGGTCATCTATACCATTTTTTTCTAGATTCCACATATATGCATTAATATATGATATTTATTTTTCTCTTTCTGACTTACCTCACTCTTCCTGACAGTCTCTAGGTCCATCCACATCTCCACAAATGACCCAATTTTGTTCCTTTTCATTGTTGAGTAATATTCCCCTGTATATATGTACCACATTTTCTTTATCTATTCCTCTGTTGATGGATATTTAGGTTGCTTCCATGTCCTGGCTATTAGGTTCATTGTAGCACTATTTACAAAAATAGGTAAACTTGACATCATCAAAATTAAAAGATTTTGTGATTCAAAGGACACCATCAAGAAAATGAAAAGATAATGCACAGAATGGGAGAAAATTTTAATAAATTTTTATATGATAAGGACTCACAGCTAAAATATGAAAAAGACTCTTACAACTCAATAATAAAAAGGCAATTAACTTAATTTTTAAACGAGCAAGTTTTGAACAGACATTTCTCCAAAGAAGAAATAAAAATGATCAATAAGCACATGAGATGTTCTGAAAATCAGAACCATGATGAGATAGCTATAATCAAAAAGACTGAAAATAAGAAATGTCAATGAGGATGTGGAGAAATTGGAACCTTCAAACATTGCAGGTGGGAATGTACAATGGTGCAGCCACTTTGGAAAAATGTTTGGCAGTTCCTCCAAACATGAAACATAGAGTTACCATGTGACCTAGAAATTCTTTCCTAGATATATTACATACTCAAAGTAACTGAAAATATATGTTCACACAAAAACTTGTACACAAATATTCATAGCAATATTATTCATAAAAGTCCAAAAGTGGAAATAACCAAATATCAACCAACTGACAAGTGGATAAACAAAATGTGGCATAGCTATATAATGGAATAAATAAATAAAATACTGATGCAGGCTATAACATGGATGAATCTTGAAAACTGAGTGAAAAGAGCTATGACACAAAATGTCATGCATTGTGTGATCCCACTTATATGAAATGCCCAGAATAGACCAACCCATACAGACATAAAGTATACCAGTGGTCATTAGAGGCTGTCCAGAAGGCAGAATAAGGCTGACTGCTAAGGGGTGCAGGGTATTTTTGTTGGGGTTGGAGGAGAGGTGATGAAAGTGTTCTGAAATTAGACAGTTGTGATGGTTGTACAGTTCTGTGAATATACTAAGAATACTTCTTTGTCCACTTTAAAAGAGTGAATTTTTGGTATGTGAATTATATCTCAGTGAAGCTATTGTTTTAAAAAACCACAGGAACCTAATAGTGATCCAGAAAAAGAAAATGCAATAATAATAAAAGCTGAATGAGATGCACAGTTAAAATGCAGAATGTAGAAATGTACACCTACACATACTCCCCTCTTCTGACTACTCCCTCTTTGGAATGCTTGACTACAGATCCCATTCATTAGGCTGAAGATGGAGGATTCATCTCTGGAGATTAAATGCCTCAGAGAAAAACTCCTGGCATTTGCGAGTATATGATAACAATGGTCACCTCTTCATTCTATAGAGTAAAACCTTCCAGGGAACAAAACCCACAAATGTGTACATTGCTTCCAAAAACTGAGGGTCAAAAAACACTCAAGAAACATCTCCAACATGAGAGTTAAAATGCCATAATGGAGACAACATATGAGAACTAAAACAATACAAAAAAAATTATAAAACAAGGGCAGGGCTTCCCTGGTGGTGCAGAGGTTGAGAGTCCACCTGCCAATGCAGGGGACACAGGTTCGTGCCCCGGTCTGGGAAGATCCCACATGCTGCAGAGCGGCTAGGCCTGTGAAGCCATGGCCGCTGAGCGTGTGTGTCCAGAGCCTGTGCTTCGCAACGGGAGAGGCCACAACAGTGAGAGGCCCGCGTACTGCAAAAAAAAAATCCAAGTTATCCAATACCTAGGAAGAGAAAGCTAAGAAATTGGAAATTCAAAAGAACAGTTTTGTTATAGGTCAGCTTCCTGATGAGACTGAATGAAACTGAAATTTGTGAGCAGAATGTTGACTGGGGAGAACTTTTGGGACAAACACATTTGTGGAGTGAAAGAAGCAGGACTAGGCAGAGAGAGAAGTTGACTTGTCCAATGGATGCAGTTGCCATAGAGACCTCAGGGGGTTGTTCAGCTGGTATGACCCTTTAGAATTGTCTTAACTGAGGCAAGAGGCCAGGTACTTATAACCCACATTGACCAGTCACTGGATGCAGACAGCCCCCAAGATGGGCTATATGGCTTTCAGGAAAGCCAGCGAGGGCAACTCTTGGAGTGGGACTCTGTTGAGCATCTTCAGCACCAACCCTGGCAGATGACTGTCTCAGTCCTGATTGGGGGTCTGGGTTATAGGCTATGATCTCCCATTGGTTTAGAGGCTAAAATCAGGATCTCCCAGAAAGTAGAACAAAAAGTCAAAGACAGAATCTGAGGAGAAAAAAAAAAATGATGCTAACAGGAAATCAATCCAGGAGACCTAATCCAGGAATTTCAGGAAGAGAGAACTAAGAAAATGGAGATGAGGAAAGTATTTTAAAAATAATAGAGATAATTTCCCAGAACAGAAAGACAAAAAACTCTCCAGAAGCAATTCATTTTCTTGGGCACTTGGGCTTTTTCATTCTGGAGAGTCATGTCCTTTAACTCTGGGAAATCATCTATACATAAATATGTATAAAGTTCATTTTATGTGCCAGGCAGTCAAAATAAATCCACACTTAGGTATACTTTCTTGGAATGTTTAGAACTACAAAAATAAACAAAAAATAAAATAAAGTAAATTCAGTGGAAAAGCAAACATCATAAGAAATAAATCTAAGACAGAAATAGAGGTAGAGTTGGAAGATCTGAGTTTTGTAGGTGGTGGGTTTTGTTTTTAATTTTGTTTTTAAATCCAGAGTTTGGATGATGATGTAAGAAATCATGTTTATTAAATGTAAGTTACAAAACTTGAGGGAATGATAGATGATGATTTTAAAATTGGGGTGATAGTACAAAGCTAGAAAGAATAAATTTAACAAAATAAAACAAAATGATCGCAGGAAGTAAATCTTATAAAAAATGAATAGTATGATAAGTTTATGTACTCTACCTTACAACTAAACAAAGAATATATTAAATAAGTAGAGATGCAATCTTCAGCTTGAAAATTACCTTTAAATTATAAAACACAATAATAGGATTATTATGAAAGTTGTAATATATAAACTTGTATATTGGCATTATTTTTTGTCCTTTTGGAAAGTGATTTGGCAAGTAATTTCAAGAACCGTAAGCAAAAAACTCATGCTTTTGACCCAAACACTAGCTTCTGTGGATTTATCTTAAGTAAAGAATTAAAAAGAAGACAAGTTGTGCTCAAGAATATGTTTACTGCAGTTTTAGTTATAATAGCTACATGTCAAAACAGTCTAAAAATATCCAACAACCACTTAAGCTGTAGCGACTAAAAATGAAAATGATTTTGAGAACTAGACAGCAAGGAACACATTTGATATGATGTTTATTAAACAAAGAACACAAATTGTTTCTACTATGACTATTATGTAAAAATCAATGTATAGAGGTGAAAACTGGGAGGGAATATTTATGAATGAAAATATTTGGATTGAATTGTGAAAGTATGAGTAACAGTTTTTAGTCTATGAAAATAATTATCTTCAACTTTACTGTAAAAGTAATTACAAGAAATACATTTTTAACTTGTATATTAAACTGATCACATGTTAATGGGCCCAGAAGTCAGGCGGCTTTCCTTGGGTTTATTATTCGCCTCTCAGTTTTCTCTTCTTTCCCAGTTGCATCAAATATCTCACATGTGAATTGGTCTTTGATTTCTCCTCTCTGTGTCACTCTGCTCTAATTACAACTCTTTAGTCTATCATTGTACCTGTTACACACACACACGTACACACGCGCACACACATACACACGCGCACACACACACACACACACACACTCCCCTGAAACATGGACTGACCCAACCAGAAGTCAAGTCTAGGTTTCCATCAAGGCCTCATACAATAGGTGCTAGAATTTGAGTTCTTCTAACTTAATATTTAAGAGTAGTCTTCCCTCTGTTAAAAATATGCTCTCAAATTTTTTTTTTCACATACACAGTGCAATTTAGATTTAATATATTTATCTGTCCAAACCCAAGGTTGTGGGGGAAAAGAAACAGAGAGGGCTTTTCCTCTCTGTCATCAGCTTTGGCCCATCCTACTTAATTAATACAGCCTATTCATCCTCAACTCACCAGGCCTTGTTGCTAGGAAGCAACAGAATTAGATGGTATCATATGAAAGGTTTATAGGCAAGAAAGCATTTTGGAGGAATAGTAGATATTTTGAGACAATTTGAAGTTAATTCTTACAGTAAACAAATGAGGCAATACCTGTGACTCTAATTTGTGGCAAAGAAAGACAAGAATCTGAAAAGGCCACAGTGAAAAGTTCTGATAGCTGTAACTAGAGTGAGAGAAAATATGACAACTCAAGTATATTTGAAGACAACTTATGCTGTTTGAAGCTAAAGGAAAAGAGAAGAAGAGACAAGACTAATCTTGCCTGGTACTAGCTGGTGGAAAGACAGCCTGTGAAAGCCTTTTGCTGCCATGGTAAATCATTACTGTTCAGTATATCAACTTGGGTTTAGCTCAGACATACTACTGTAACACAGTCAACATAGGTGGAAACATGCTAAGAACTCTCAGACTCTGTTTATAACACCTAGGGCTAATCTTATATCGTCTCCCTGGAGTTGCTAGAACCATCTGGGTGAAGTCCATGGGTGAAGACAGAACGTGTCGTGGGCTCTGTATTTACTCACCAGGGATGAAAGAATTGTCTTAGCAACTGAGACATGCCTTTTGACTCATATCCAGCTAAAGAAGCCAGGTTTTCCTTGGGGCCTGAAAGCTCTTCAATCATTTTATTTCAGCAATTTATACCCCATGCATTTTCCACTCTCTGCTATGGTTGGCCACAGGAGTAGGGCTGAACTGGGTAAGAAGCCATTTTCACAATGTCTCCAGCCAAGATTAGAGGGAAAAATAGCTTCAAAATCTAGAGGGAAAGATTTATCCTTATAAGATTTCCAGGCTGATGCATTTTATATAGATAGTAAGACAGGCTATGCATATTAAATACTTTATTTACACATACACACACACACACACACACACACACACATCGACCAGCAATCTAAAGCAAAGTTAACTTTTAGTGGCAGCTGGCAGAAAGGATGAACAAAAAGATGTTGATGCATTTGACGTTGGTCTCCTCCACACATGTTTTTAAACTCAGAATGATTGAGTTTTACAGGCCTGTGTTCTACATGCTTGTCCCATAAGGAAATGTTCAAAGTGTGTCAAAAGCAAGAGCCAACTTGTGCAATAGGGGCTCAAACATACTTGCATCTAAACCCAGGAGCTCAAATATTCTAGGATTTATGACTGAGGAGGCTTTATTCACTTAAAAGTAAAATTCAGAACTAGAAAATCTGAAGCAGTCAACAAAGGAGTGTTGTCATTTTGTCCTTAACACTCTTCTTCAGAAATTTATCAGAGTCATAAACCTTTAGAGGAGAAATCAGATATAACAGATGTAACACTATCCACTTCTCTTCTTGCCTTTGTTTATGCACCCATAAAATCATCGAATTAATTCCATTCTATATGAGGGAATAGAACGTAGTGTCTTCCAGCTGCTAATAAGCTCAGGTACTAACCCAGTATTGGACCATGGATGATTATTTTTTTAACCAGAAGCTGTACTCTTATAATTACTTAGAAATAGTATAGTGGTTAATCTAATGGGCTTTGGAGTTATGTAGATCTGAGATCAAGATTAAATCCCTTTTTTTTCAGATTAAGTCTTAATTCTACCACTTACTATATCGCCTTAGGCAAGCTAGCTAAACTCTCAGAAGTTTGTTATGAAGAATAGATAACATAGTAGGTTATACAATAGTTAGCTCATAGTAGGTGTTTGACTAACTGTACCTATTAGTACTATTGATAATAGAAAAGTATAATGGGATGAAGGCAATTTGCTGCATATATAGTCATTTAATATAATAAAATATCTTTGGAAACTACAACATCCCTGTGCTTGCTTTAAACATGATATAGCTGTCATGTGTAATGGGTATACAGAATATTTTATTCTCTATATCCTCTTCAGGCCCTTGGTCATATTCAGTAGATGGGTGTATTGTTGTGGTGGGTGGGAAAAGAGAAAACTAGAATATTTTTAGTCAAAAAGGCCATGGTTTACTCCAGAGGAAAAATAAGAATAAAAATGTTGGGGTGGGAGAACACAAGGGAAGCCTGACTGGTATAAAGTGAGAGGCAGTTTTGACAAGAGAAGGTGAATATTGTGGGTGGGAGAGTCTTAGAGGAAGCCTTGGGATATGAGAGGGGAAGAGCAAGATGAATAGGGAAAAGAATTTTAAGAAAAATTAAGTCTTGAGAAATTCCTCTTGAGGAAAAAAATAGCTTTTTGTAGTGCTATGTCAGTGTTGTGACTGGTAATAGTGATGTTCTTTGAGAGAGTAAGTAGAGATTGGAATCACTTTTATTACTTTTAGTTGCAGGACTGTATTTCTTCTCTTGTGACACTGTGACAAATGTGGGCCACATAGAACCTGGAATATATTTGGGTTACATGTAGTCAAAATCTTATATTTAAACATGTATTGAATGCTTATTGAGTTTCTCAAAATTAAGAGAGAAATGGAACTTCTGAGGCCCCATGGGTGAGCTGATAGCACAGATATGCAGTTCCTACAGCTTCCCAGTATTACAGTCACCAACTGAAGGTTTGAAATATCCTGGCTGAGCAAGAGCGCTCCCTCATCTAAGCTTTCCCTGCCATCTCTGCACAGCCAGTAGCTGGTTTGTGATGCTGGCGGGGTGGGGGTACTGAGGTGAACCTTGAAGTTATGATCTGGATATTTTTAGGGGAAAAAATCTTTAGGAAATATCACACTTTTAATTATTAATTATTTAAAATAAAATAAAGTTGTTAACTCATAAAAAGAAGAAAACTAAACGATTCCACTAATAATTAACAACACATTCTAGACACTAGGAATAATAATTGTAATTATATTAATTATAATAGCAGTCACTTTTTCAATAAATAGTACTCAGTAGTAACTTAATAAGTAAAAATACCAACGCTCAGAGAGGGTGTATAACTTGTCCAATGTTGCAAAGCTAGTAAGTTGTAAAACTAGTTTTAAAACTCAATCAGTCTTTGCTTCCAGAGTACTTAAAAATCATCATGTTATGTTACCAAAAAATGATAGTAATAATAATAATGTACTTTTTTCTAAATTGTGTTTACAGTGCATATTTAATATAAATAATTCATAAGTTAAAAAAAAAAGGGAAACATAATTTGCCCTTCTACTCCCAGACATAACTACTGATAATATTTTGAAGTACTGTATTTTCCTTCAGTCCTATTTCTTTGCTTCTTTGTATCTTCCTAACTCAGTTTTAATTATTCTGTTTTGATTCTCTCTAAGTTTATTATCAATCAAGTAGAACAAGTCCCAATATTTAAAAACCAAGAGACACTACCTTGTTATTTCTCTGAATTACCAAATGACAACACAGAGCCATGGATCTTCTTGTTCTGCCTTTTCTCAAAATCAGCCTGTCTCTTCTCTGATCTCCCTGAAACCACAAACCTCTGAATTACTCTTCCCTTCTCAGTGCTTGAGCGGCCTGTTACACTACTAGAGGCTCTTCCCTCATATACAACTAATTAATCCCTCTAGGCTGCCAGGAGAGGTAAATGATTCAACAACCTGACCTTTTCATAAAGCTAGACCCATAGACCCCATATTCAGACATGACAAACCATGAAACAATATTACAAGCCAATCCAAATGAATTTATTTATAATTACAATAAACCACAAATCCTGATTAACAGCATAGGCAATGAATATGAGTTTTCAGGCAATGATTTAAGATCTAGGTGGATTTGAATTTTGATCCTAGCCCTACTACCTTCTACCTTGCTTAACTTCTCTAAGCCTCAAATTTCATCATCTGGAAAATGAGAGTAACCGAAAAGTAAAGATAAATGTTCAGGGCTGCTATGGGATTAAATTAAATAGCTTATGTGAAATAGCTAGAAATAATCAGGGTTTAACAGAAGTTAGTTCATTCACCTGTTAAAGAATTATATTGTTAATTAAATGTATCACCTGTTTTTCAAGAAATTAAAATGGTTTAATGATATTGAGAATAAATATATGTATGTCAAGATATATTGAAGTATCATGGAGATGTAAGGATGTATTATTACATTTTTAAAATAATTTTAATTTTTCTTAGTAAAAGTAATTAAGCATATGTAAAACTATAGAATGAACGTGGCACTTTCCAGATTCATGGTAGCTGAATATCATTCCTGGCCAATTTAATATTTCATGATTTAATTACAAAAATTTTCATAGGGGCAAAAATACTTAACATCAAATTTAACTTTGAACCACATGATCTTAGTTAATCACCATTAATTTGTCCTAACTCTTCCAATAATGATGTGCCTCTGGCTATATATTAACTCATTTCCCATTACAGTCAAGAAAAACAGTAAAGAAAGTGAAGTGACAGGTTCATAAAATTCTACCCAGTAAGGCAAAATAAGATGCAAGACCTGCAGCCATAGAATATAGGAATGAAGTCATAAATAAACACAAACAGCCATATTATTTTTTAGTAGATCTTTATTGGAGTATAATTGCTTCACAATACTGTGTTAGTTTCTGTTGTACAACAAAGTGAATCAGCCATATGCATACATATATCTCCATATCCCCACCCTCTTGCATCTCCCTCCCACCCTCTCTATCCCACCCACAGGGCTGATCTCCCTGTGCTATGCGGCTGCTTCCCACTAGCTAACTGTTTTACATTTGGTCGTGTATATATGTCGATGCTACTCTCACTTTGCCCCAGCTTCCCCCTCTCCACCTTTTCCTCAAGTCCATTCTCTATGTCTACATCTTTATTCCTGCCCTGACACTAGGTTCATCAGTACCATTTTTTTTTTTTTTAGATTCCATATATATGTGTTAGCATACTGTATTTGTTTTTCTCTTTCTGACTTACTTCACTCTGTGAAGTTGGGGAGGATTTTTTTGAAAAGTGACACATTCTTCTTGTTATACACAATGAGTTATGAATGGAAATCTATAAAAAAATGAGGTGCCACAGCAGTTGCCAGGGGCTGCATGGGTGGAGTGGGATGAATAGGCAGAACACAAGGATATTTAGGGCAGTGAAAATACTCTGTGTGATATACAATGGTGAATATGTGTCATTATATATTTGTCCAAACCCATGGAATATACAACACCAAGAGTGCACTGTAATGTAAAGTATGGGCTTTAAGTGATTATGATGTCAATGTAAGTCATCAGCTATAATAAATGTACCACTCTAGTGGAAGATGCTGATAACTGGGTAGGCTATGCATGTGTGGGGGCAGGAGACATATGAGAAATCTCTGAACCTTCCTCTTAATTTTGCTGTGAACCTAAAACTGCTCTAAAAAATAGTCTTCTTCAAAACAAGATGTCAGATCAGTGAACATGGGCATTCTGTTGCTATATGTGTTTGGGGATATGTAACAATAGTTACTTGAGGTGAACAAAATAGGGAGGAACATGGAATCAGAATAGATAAAAAGAAAACAAAGCTCAGCAAAAATAAAAATATAAAATAATATTTACAATAGCCAAGACATGGAAGTAACATAAGTGCCAACCAACAGATGAATGGATAAAAAAGATGTGGTATATATATTCAATGGAATATTACTCAGCCATAAAAAAGAATGAAACAATGCCATTTGCAGCAACATGGATAGACTTAGAGATTATCATACTAAGTGAAGTAAGTCAGACAGAGAAAGACAAATATCATATGATATCACTTACATGTGGAATCTAAAAAATAATACAAATGAATTTATTTACAAAACAGAAACAGACTCACAGACATAGAAAACAAACTTATGGTTACCAAAGGGGAAAGGGGTGGGTGAGGGATAAATTAGGAGTATGGGGTTAACAGATACACACTACTATACATAAAATAGATAAGCAACAAGGATTTACTGAATAACACAGGAACTATATTCAATATCTTCAATAAACTATAATTGAAAAAATTATATATATACATATATAACTGGATCACTTTGCCATGCACCTGAAACTAACACAGTATTGTAAATCAACTATATTCCAATAAAATATATACATGTATAATAATAAATAGGGATAAGTAGCCTGTGGACAATTAAAACTCAGACCTCGTGTTTTTCTTTGGCCAACTTTGGCTGTCATGCCCTTTTGACCCACTTTAACAACTTTAAGAGCAGATTACTGCAAGACTAGACCAAGACTCCCAGGGAGTCACATGGGACACCTTCCTGCTGACACTGCAGCCTACAGAGTAATTGTAAAGGCTCGTGGATCTAAGTTCCTCAGGAAGATTCAGTGACCCAAGGAAAGAGCTAGCAGAGCCTACCTCACTCACCTCAATATGCTGTTTCCCTCGCTTGACCTTAGCTGATGTTTCTCCTTCTTGTTCTTTGTACTTCTGATGTCTGCAAGAGGGTATTTGCTCAGAAAATGGTTCTGCAGCATGATATGGGATATGACATTCATCTTTCCAGGGTCTAGGTGACAAGTGTGATAATTAAGAATGGAAGAAATACCAACAGCAAGAGCAGACTAGAATAAAAGACTGATTTCTTTCTTTTTTTTTTAAACATCTTTATTGGAGTATAATTGCTTTACAATGGTGTGTTAGTTTCTGCTTTATAACAAAGTGAGTCAGTTATACATACATATATGTTCCCATATCTCTTCCCTCTTGCGTCTGGTCTAAGCTGGTTGCTTGCCTGTCTGGTGAGAGCTTCTGCAGTGCTAGGAGCCTGGCTTGTAATCAAGTGTTGTCAGAGACCTAAGACAAATAAATTTCTCTTTCAGGGCAGATATATGATCCACATTGCTCACTGTGAGGCACTGTCCAGCCATGCCTGACATCCATGTGAATGGATGGCTTGTGACAGAAGCTTAGCATTTGAGTCAAGATAACAGTTTGCCAGCTCCAGAAAGGAACATTTACTATGCGACCAGAACCTGCAATAAGCCTTAAGGTGCTTTTCTCCAAAGATACTGTAGTTTAGCACCCATGTCGAAGTACAAACCAAAATGAGAAAACTTAGGAAATAGAAATCCAAACAAAATGACCTCGCAATGTTCCTGAAATCATTCAAAGGAAAGAAAATGTTTGAAAGGATGTGGAAACTGGTTTTTCACTTGGGAAGATGGGCATACACTCAACCTTAATATTAAAGTTCCAGGGAAGAAAGGACAAAATTTTAATTTGTTTTCTTCCAATTCTCATCCTCTCTGCACCTTAGTCTAAATTCAGTGGAGGAAAAATTTACTACCCTTTAAACAGAATCTCTTTCCTCTGTCAAGTTGTAAATTGCTTCAAATAGCTTTTCATGGATTTTAATTTCACCAACATGACATTGGTAATTATTTATGGCTTATCACACCTGAGACAAGATTTCTGGAGATACAAGCTAATTTAGATGTAAAGTAATTTCTCCTGAAATAAAAGTTTGCTTCCTAGTCACGGGAAGATTTATCTTGGCTCTTTCTAGGTCTTGCAAATAAAAGGAAAGTCCCAATGAGGCTTTCTCCATTCAAATTTAAGGAACTTAGAGCTAGAAAATAGATGCAAATCACAGTAAGAAAAGCCTCAACACATATAGATTAATTTATTTATAAATCACAGGCACACTCTATGAAATATTGATTCACTCAGAAAATGTATATGTCTTTCACCTCGAAGCTGGGCTTAGCATTGCACCCAGACAGGAGGATTGAAGACCCTGGGTCTCCTGTGTATGTCACATGCTGACATGCTATGATGTGCTTTTAAACAAAACACATGCTGTATGTCATGTGTTTTGTTTAAAACAGTGATTAGTGTAAATTAAATAAGAAATAAGCCACTAAACATGAAATTTTATTTCTACCTAGCAAAGTAGCTAAATCTTATTATAAAATTAGTTATTACCATGGACCAGAGCTGGGTAAATAAATGTCATGCACAGCACTGTGGTCCTTCCTGCTATTCAAAGGCAGCTTCCCCACAACAGGACTTGTCAATACAAAGGTGAAACCTAAGAATGCCATTAAACAAACACAGAATGGTGGCAGCTTATTTATAAGTACTTAGGTATTAAAGAATTTATGGCTGAAGAGAAAATGTCTCCAAAATCAGTTTCCTTAAATATAGCAAATGTTACATTTATCCTTGCCCATTGATTTCTTTTTGGGGTCAGAAAGGATGGAAGGAGGTTTACTTCACTGGCCAAGATATTGTTCTTGGATTTGTGCCTGTCCATCTAAAAAGCTTTGGGCAAATCATTATTTGCTATCACAACTCCACAAGATCTGCAGCATTGTCAAATTATGCAAATGATTTTAAATAGGAAAAGGAGATAGACTTGTCATTTAATGGTAGCTAACACTTACGGAAAACATACAATGTGCCAGGTGCTATGGTAAGGGCTTCATAAGTATTATCTTACTTAATCATTAATCACTTGAGGGATCCCATATTGTTAGAATTATTATCTTTATTCTATAGATGAAAAACAAAAACCAGGGAAGTTAGGCACTTCTTACTGTCAGATAACACAGTAAGAGACAGCACTGGGGGCTGGAATCTAGGTTGGCTATCTGTCGATGCCCTCGAGGGCAATGCAAACCTCTTCTACAAGTTGATCCAATTCAGCCTGTATAGATCAAAATGATTTGCTTATTTGACTTGATTAGCCCCCATCAAGGAAATGCCTTACTTTATGTAAAAATATACGTATACCAACAGAGATATATTAATAACTTAAATGATGGTGATTTAAAATACTTAAAGAAAAATCTCCACTGGAAAAATTAATCCTAAAACCTAGGGCTCTTAACTTGAGGTCTAGGTCCATCCATGTTGCTGCAAAAGGCATTATTTCATTCTTTTTAATGACTGAGTAATATTCCATTGTATATATGTGCCATATCTTCTTTAGCACAGGAAACTCTGCTCAGTATTACGTCACAACCTAAATGGGAAAAAAATTTGAAAAAGAATAGATACATTTATATGTATAACTGAATCACTTTGCTGTATACCTGAAACTAACACAACATTGTTAATCAATATTGTGTTAAAAATATAAAATATAAAATAAAAAATATATATAAAATTAAAAGTTAAAAAAAAAACTTGAGGTTCAGAGATGGTATTTAGAAGTTTTGTGAACTCCAAAAGTTACATGCAAAATTATGGGCCCATAGCTTTTTCACGTTCTAAGAGGTTTAGGATTCCACAACAGTAAATAGCCTCTGGTCAGGTCAACTGGGAAATTCAGAAAAGAGGGGAGAAGAAGGGTGAGAATTGTGAAAGATAGAGGGTCCTAGAAGCTGCACTGAGTGACCTCCATGAGGTCAAACAACAGCTGGCCACAGCTTCCTTGTAGAGTATGTGGAGATGTTACAATAGCTCACATTTGATGAGTGCTTACCAAATTCCAGGCACTACGAATTTTACATTTTTTTATCATGATTCTCCTGAGGACTCAGATGCCAGAGCCTTCACTTCATATCCACTTTGCAATACTGCCTCATGCTCAGAAGGAGTTGGTTGTGGGTGATGTGAAAGGGGTGGGAGGGCTGATTTATTAGCTGATAATTAGCACACAGTTACCTACATCAGCATCCTTTGGCCTGATCATTGATTTTCCCTTTCCAGGAAGAGAAAGGCATGTGCTCCTGGCATAGGTTTGTGAGATTTATTGCCAAATGTCAGCTAAGGGACTGGCTGGGCTTATGGGAGGGCTGGAACTTACAAGGGGAGCATGGCAGCACAGGGGGGTAATAAATGGGATCTGTTAAGGAAAATGTGGGAATGGGTAGGTGGAAATAGGTCAGTTAGAGATTTAACTTCAATGAAAACCAAGGGTCAAGCAAGTCTGTTCCAAAGAAACACTGTAGATTTAAATATGAAAGTGTATGGAGATCCTGATAAATGAGGCCGATTGAAGATTTAAAGGAGGACACAATCAGATGGTGCTGAGAATGGAGTGGAGTTGAGGCAGGAGGCAGGGGAATGTCGAAGTTCAGAGCAGAGTAGTGGAAATGTTCTTGCTGGGACACTGAGGAGACTTTCTTGCTGCATATTAACCACATCGCTCCCACTAATGGGCAGTTCGTGCCACTTCTAAAGTGACAATGTGAGAGGCCAGGAAGCTTTCTACCTGGCTGCAGGGGATTCACCATCAATAGAAAGCACCTTATATTTAAGCTATTGCCCTGATTCCTGCAGCCAGCTGGGGGCTGTTTTTACCTCTTGTGAGTCGCTGTGTTACGTAAACATCGTAACCTGCCCAAGGTCACACAGCCAGTATGTGGTAGTGATGCTGGGATTTGAGCTGAGATCTATCTGTCTCCAAACTTCACATTCTGCCCAGGACATAGCACTTCAAAAGAGGCCCAGATGCTATCAAATGTCAGAAGAGTAAATAGAAATATGCAGTGCTGTTTTCATCAAAATAGAATCATTATTGACCAATATTGATTAGTCATTCAGAATCTGAGCAATACCTCTTCAAGCCCCTGGGAGCTTAATAGGAGGACGTTTGGGCTAAGCTTCCCTACATACATATCTCATTTTGAAGTTTCTTGACTATTTTCTACAAATTTCATTACACTACTTCCTTCTTATTATTTTTGTCATCAGTTGTATTATTAAACACAAGATCTCTTTATATAGGGACATTTTAGTGCTATGGATTTTTGATTATACAAGTATCACACAGAAAATCCTAAAGTAGCTACTATGGAACAGGCATCCTTTTTATTATCGGTACAAATATTAAGATAAATATAATATAGGAAAAATCAAATTCCTTCCCTAGAGAAGTCAGCTCCATAGCGTTCCACAAAGAGTCCTTGCATGGACAGTGGTCCAGAAAGCCCTGGAATAGTTTTTCTGACCAATTTTAAAGATTTATTAACTTTGCACTGTAGGTAGAGATTTACACAAAAGATGACACACAATGTTTATTCTGTCACTTACACTTCCTTTATTTCCTTTATTTCAAAAGTATATTAGTGGGTTTCCTTGGTGGCGCAGTGGTTGAGAATCTGCCTGCCAATGCAGGGGACATGGGTTCGAGCCCTGGTCTGGGAAGATCCCACATGCCACGGAGCAACTAGGCCCGTGAGCCACAACTACTTAGCCTGCGCATCTGGAGCCTGTGCTCCGCAGCCACTCGATAGTGAGAGGCTCGTGCATGACGATGAAGAGTGGCCCTCGCTTGCCGCAACTAGAGAAAGCCCTCGCACAGAAACGAAGACCCAACACAGCCAAAAGTAAATAATAAATAAATTAAAAAATATATATATATATTAGCAAAACCCACATTTATTAGCATATCAAGCAATATTAAATAATGGAGAAACAAAAACAAATCATCTGTAACCCCACCATCCTACTCTGACCACATTTAGCAGGTTACTATAGTGCCTTCTCTCTTCTTCGTCTGGACCATTTTTTTTTCTGATTTGGTTATAGTAACATTAGATATTTAATTCTTTTTTAAATTCTTTATTTATTTATTTTTATTTCTGGCTACGTTGTGTCTTCATTGCTTCGTGCGGGCTTTCTCTAGTTGCGGCAGGCAGGGGCTACTCTTCCTTGTGGTGCATGGGCTTCTCACTGTGGTGGCTTCTCTTGTTTCAGAGCATGGGCTCTAGGCACACAGGCTTCAGTAGTTGTGGCACGCGGGCTCAGTAGCTGTGGCTCGCAGGCTCTAGAGCTCAGGCTCAGTAGTTGTGGTGCACAGGCTTAGTTGCTGTGCAACACATGGGATCTTCCTGGACCAGGGCTCGAACCCGTATCCCCTGCACTGGCTGGCACATTCTTAACCACTGCTCCACCAGGGGAGTCCTAGATATTTAATTTATATTTTGCTTTTATTTGTTAATATTATAGTCTAAGTATCCTTTACATTACTATATAATCTGCAAAATCATTATTTAAATACTATAAAAATGCTATATCAATTGAATGTATCATAATTACTTATTGAATCTTCCACTTGATATCAGGTTATTTATATTTTTATACTATAAATAGTGCTATGAATATCTTTATCTATACGGATTACTTTTTCTTCTTTTAGTTTGATTTCTTTAGAGTATGATCCTAGAAATTGAAATACAGGGTTAAAAGGCAAAACTACTTCTATACCTCTTGATATAATAGGGAGATATTGGGTGTTACAAAAAAAACTTGTAATGAATAAAAGCTCATGGGGACTAGAATAAATTGTCTGGAAGTGTGATATAACAGAGAGAAGAAATGCACTTGATAATAGGAATACAGGATGTTCAATGCTGTGCTGTATATAAAGGCTGAATTGTACTGTACTCTCTTCTGCAATATGTTAAAGTTATAAATACTGCAAAAGGATTAAAGTCTTACATAAGAATCCTAACAGATATACAATACTAAATTGCTTTCCTAAAGTGTTCTACCAATATAAAATGCTCCAGAAATGAGTATGATGATGACACTGTTTCAGCATCTTCACAAAAATTACATAGTATAAGTTTTTAAACCTTTGATAATTTGATGAGAAATACTTCATTCTCATTTGCATTGATTTTATAGGTCCACTGAGCATTAAATTATACATGGTCTGTGGAATATATATTAATTTGGCATTCTGCCATGGATTTTCTCTAGGTACATTCCTCTTAGAATCTGCTTCTGCCCAGACTCCCCCCAGATTAAAGACCCCATATTTCTACCTCTGAAAGGTTTTACTGTTGTCCGTGATGATGTTTACATTTCATTTACATTGTCACCTCCTCACAGCATGGCTCTTCTCTCTGGTGTTTTATGTTTTGCAAACCACTGTGTAACACTTGTGATGCTCTATAAATAATAAATAATAAAAGTCCTGTAGTCCTCTTCCAGCAGCCTTTGATCAAGGAAAGCTTTCAACTGACTTCACATGAGTAGACATAAAGTAGAAAAAGAAGGAACTTTCTTAATGGTTCGGCTGTTTATCAGCAGTGATCAACCATGTTGCTGACAGGGAGGCGCCAGAAACACACCCTACACCAGCTCCCAAAGAAATTCTGTTTCCTGGTGGAAGGTCAGTGCAGAGCTCTGCACATCCAGGACTGCTGCTGTGAGATCTCACTCGAGTGGGTTACAGAGTGGGAAGGTTCGGTACCCCTTAGTCTTTCCTCTTTATCAGGAGACCCCATAAGTGTGGATGCCCCTCATCTCAGCTACCGTGGACAGAGAGGGAGCTGGAATAGTTTCGGTTTTGATTTCAACTTTTCCACGATCAGGTTTGAGTAAGAAGCTGCAACTTCCCCATCAGGAAATTAGTCAGTTCACCTACTTTTCAAACAAGATCAAAAGCATAAACTTTAATCCATTGTTTTCACCATTTTAAAGAGAAAACAATCTCAGTTCAGTGTTATGGCCAGTTGTTAGTGGGATCAGGAAAAAAGAGGATGTAGTAGAGAAAGAGGAAGAGAGCACAATGTAGAAGAAATAGAAAGGGAGATAGAAAAGTAGGGGAAGGACACAGTAGACATAACAGAGAACAAAAGAATATTGCTGAAAAGAGGAAAAAGAGAAAGAGACCCTGGGAAGAAAGTGGATACAGAACAGGATCTCGTAAGGGGAGAGAAACGGAGGAACTTTGTAGGTATATATGTTGCCATGCCCATCTAGCTAAAGTAGTAGCAATTTCATCTACTACCATTCTGAATATATGTGTTTTTTTAATGTACTTTGAAAAGTTTCTTATATAGAACATTTTAAATGTACATAGAAAGAATAATGTAATGAAATTCATGAAGCTGTGATCCAGCCCCAACAATTACCAATATATGGCCCAAACTCGGTCCATCTCTTTCCTCACTCATCATTCCACTCCTGCATTATTTTCTTGCAAACTCTAGACATCATGCCATTTCAAATATTTCAGTATGAATTTCTGACATAATGTATTTTAAAAAATATAACCACAATACTATTATCACATCTAAAATATAATACTAATTTCTAATAATACCAAAGCATCAGCACTTAAATTTCTAATCATATTATAAATGTCCATGCTTATATTTTTTAAGTTTTTTATTATGGTTGTTGTTTCTTGAATATGTATCCAAATAAGACCCTTAGATATTGGTGATCTGTCTTTTAACTCTCTTTTAACCTATGCATTCTTCTTCCAGTTCTTTATTTTTCTAGCAATTTATTGTCAAAGAAACCACTCATTTGTTGTGTAGAATATCCTACATTTTGGATTTTGCTCATTCATTCCCATGATGTTTTTTAACATGCTTCTCTCTCCTTTGTATTACTTAAATTGATAGCTGAATACAGAGATTTGATCAAATTCAGATTTGATTTTTGGCATGGCTGTTTCATAGATTGTGCCTTGTTGTCCAACTTGGAAACATATTGTGAGTGATGGTCTCTATTTTGAGGTTGTTGACAGACATTAATGGTCAATGTCTAGATCCATTAATTAAGTAGAGGTTGAAAATGGTAATAAAATTTCATGATCCCTCTTTTTTATGAGCTGAAAACTTCTACAAAGAGAAATTATTTCATCAACTTTTCATTCATGTGGTGAATTAGTTCTAGTGGAAATGATAGGATGAGTGTTTTATTCTTTACCTACTTTGCCAGATTTCAAAATAATGATTTGGTCCACTACCATCTCCCAACAGTGATCAATGGGAATTTTTTTTAAATAACTTTGTGAACTCGTGATTTAACCATAAATCCATTGACAAGCTCCAATAATTTATAGTTCTTATCCTTATCGATGCTCAAATTGTCTCAAGTTTAACCCGTAGGAGTCTAAGTTTCCTCCTCAATCCTTTTGACATGACTCTGTGGTCTTTAATAGTTTTCTTGATCTACTAATGACAAAATGTTCCAAGCTCATGTGGTACATTTTCTGCCCCAAACCTGGAATCACTTTGTTATCCAAGAAGCCCTGGTTTTCTTGCAGTGGAAAATGGTATTTTTAATACAACAATCTGGGAGCCAGGAATATTATTGCTACAGAGAAATCATTGTTTCTAGGCCTTTTGAGTAAACAGAGTTATGAAACAAAAATTACATATATATATATATATGTGCAAGTTAAAATAAATCATGGATTTAAACTTATACTTCTGATTAACTTGAGGATCACAGAGATTTTATGTAATTTCTTATAACTTACATTTATATCTCCTTCTTCTATGCAAAGAATTTCAATTCTTGAAAACACTGGGAATGAGAAAGGTAGAATAGTATGTAAGTACTCATATGTTTTATCCTACACTACACAGACACCAATCTCAGGATAGCAATACCAACACTACCACCAAAAATACAATCATTGTAAATACTTTAGTTGTTTTTTCAACAAATGTTGTCCTTAGGTTATATCTCACTAGGAAATACATGCAAATAACGGTGCTTCAAGGTCACTTGGAATAGTTCTTCTCTGTGTGGTTATACTATCAACTCAGTACATATTTACTTTAAATCTTGAGATTTATTTTTTAATTTAATCTTGTTTCATAATTATGCAAAATATATTATATATGTATTCCAAAGTCAAATCTATAATACAAACAAATGGGTCTAGCTTTTATCCCTGTCCCTTCTACTCTATTCCCTTTCCCTCTATAGACAACCTCCTTTTTATAGTTTATCCTTTCCTTTCTTTTATTTTTAAACAAAATATATCCATGCTCCTCCCTGCATCAGATTAAGCATTCTGTATAAGTATTTCCTGTTTTTTCTTTTTCTCCACAAAACCATATATTCTACAACATATTTCACAGTAGTGTATGGGTTTTTCTAATTCCTTTACAGCTGCATAGAAACTCATTAGGTGGATATACCATAGTTGTTTGTCCAGTTCTGCCTTGATAGATATTTATACTGTTTCTGTCTTTCCCTATTACTAATCATTCTGCAGTGACTAGTCATGGTCCTACATCTTTTCATATTTTTGCCAGTATATCTTTGGAATGAAATTCTAGAAGTTTGGTTGCTGGGCTAAAGGGTAAGTGAATTATTTATTTTGCTTGGTACTGAAAAATTTCCTACCATAGGGTTTGTTTCATCTTCTATTTCTACTACAGTGTATGAAAGTATCTATTTCCTCACAGCCTTACCAAAATATTATGTTGTCTAGCTTTTCTATATTAACCAACCTAATAGGTTATAAATGGTATCTCAGTACAGTTTTAATTTGTGTGTATATTATGATGGGTGAGGTTGATCACCTTTCATCTGGTTAAAAGAAATTTGCATATCTTTGCTAATGGAGCTGGAGGAATAAGGCCCTCTGACTTCAGACTATATTACAAAGCTACAGTAAACAAGACAATATGGTACTGGCACAAAAACAGAAATATAAATCAATGGAACAGGATAGAAAGCCCAGAGATAAACCCATGCACATATGGTCACCTTATCTTTGACAAAGGAGGCAAGAATATATAGTGGAGAAAAGACAGCCTCTTCAATAAATGGTGCTGGGGAAACTGGACAGCTACATGTAAAAGAACGAACTTAGAACACTCCCTAACACCATACACAAAAATAAACTCAAAATGGCTTGAAGACCTAAATGTAGGGTCAGACACTATAAATCTCTTAGAGGAAAACATAGGCAGAACATTCTATGACATAAATCACAGCAAGATCCTTTTTGACCCACCTCCTAGAGTAATGGAAATAAAAACAAAAATAAACAAATGTAACCTAATGAAACTTAAAATCTTTTCCACAGGAAAGGAAACAATAAACAAGACAAAAAGACAATCCTCAGAATGGGAGAAAATATTTGCAAATGAAGCAACTGACAAAGGATTAATCTCCAAACTATACAAGCAGCTCATGCAGCTCAATATCAGAAAACAAATAATGCAATCCAAAAATGGGCAGAAAACCTAAATAGACATTTCTCCAAAGAAGACATACAATTTGGCAACAAACACATGAAAAGATGCTCAACGTCACTAATCATTAGAGAAATGAAAATCAAATCCACAACACGGTATCACCTCACACCAGTCAGAATGGCCATCATCAAAAAATCTACAAACAATAAATGCTGAAGAGGGTGTGGAGAAAAGGGAACCCTCTTGCACCGTTGGTGGGAATGTAAATTGATACAGCCACTATGGAGAACAGTATGGAGGTTCCATAAAAAACTAAAAGCAGAACTACTATATAACCCAGACACCCCACTACTGGGCATATACCCTGAGAAAACCATAATTCAAAAAGATATATGTACCACTGTGTTCATTGCAGCACCATTTGCAATAGCCAGGACATGGAGGCAACCTAAATGTCCATTGAGAGATGAATGGATAAAGAAGATGTGGCACATATATACAATGGAATATTACTGAGACATAGAAAGGAACAAAATTGAGTTATTTTTAATGAGGTGGATGGACCTAGAGTCTGTCACACAGAGTGAAGTAAGTCAGAAAGAGAAAAACAAATACCTTATGCTAATGCACATATATGGAATCTAAATAAACGGTACTGATGAACCTAGTGGCAGGGCAGGAATAAAGATGCAGATGTAGAGAACGGACTTGAGGACACAGTGAGGAAAGGGGAAGCTGAGACGAAGTGAGAGAGTAGCTTTGACATATATATATTACCAAATGTAATGGATGGCTAGTGGGGAACTGCCGCATAACACGGGGAGATCAGCTCAATGCTTTGTGAAGACCTAGAGAGGTGGGATACGGAGGGTGGGAGGGAGACTCAAGAGGGAGGGGATATGGGATACATGTATACATATAGCTGATTCACTTTGTTGTACAGCAGAAACTAACTCAACATTGTAAAGAAATTATACTCCAATAAAGATGTAAAAAATAAATAAAAATAATAAATGGTGCTGGATTGAGAAAAAAAAACTATTTCTCTAACCTATTTTTTTCTATCTTCTCTTTTTATTTTTAGAAACTTTTTTATATTAAAAAATGTAATCCTTTCTTTGTGATATAAAATTACAAATATTTCCCCCAATTTGTTGTCTTGTTCCTTCATTTACAGTTTTTGTTTTCCATGCTAATTTTTTAATGTAATTAAATTTATTTCTCTCTTCTCTTACTGCTACTGGATTTTGAATTATGGTAAATGTTGTCCCTATTTCTGGGTTATAAAGGAATTCATTCATGTTTGTGTCTAGTACTTTCATGGATTCTATTTTGTTAACTTAAATTTCAGGTCCTTTTGAACTTTTTCCTTTTTAATGATATGAAAGATGGATGTAAATTTACCTTTTTTCATATAGTATATATTTCCAATTATCTCAGTATTTTAATTACATGTCTATTTTGTCCTCTTTTTCTTAAGTATATTTTTGGTATTTAGGAGTGTTTACATTTTTGTTCAAATGGTTATTTTTATGCTAATATTTTACTCACCATCTTAAGCTCTCTTTTTTTGATTATTGTCTAGTGATTCCCCACCATAAATATATTGAAATAGAGTTAAAGCCCTTCTTTTCCTTCCTGTTTTTCTTTCCTAGCATCTGATTTGAAATAATATCTTTTTACACTTATATTAACAACTGTAAGCCAATCAGCAACTTCAAATTCTCTCCCTATTTGCCTTCCCTGCTCCGTTTTTGATAGTTGTTCTTTACCTATGTTGTTTCTTCTAGCACCTCTGTCTACTTTTACAGGTGAATTTAGAGAGACTCAAAAGTGATGCTACTCCTACTGCCATCTTCCCAGGATTCTCCTCTGCTTATTCTTTTTTGACTAATTTAATTTTTTGCTTCTTTAAATTAGTAGTTCTCAAAGGAATAAGTTTTGAAAATTTATGGAGATGTTTTGGCTATCACAGTTATTAAGAAGTCCTAAAGGCTTTTAGTGCACTGAGACTAGTGGTACTAGACAGTCTGCAAGGCATAGTACGGTCCTATACAACAAGGAATTATCCCATTTTCCATTTTTGTCCCATGTCCATGACTTTTGAATGTCCTTTTCAATATTCATGTAAGTAAGGAAAACCACTGATGATTTTCCAAGCCTAGAATCTAACTCTGTATTATGTATAAATTCAAAGTATGTTTTTGCAGATTCATTTCAATATATGCTGAATTTCCAGGAATGCAACTACCATGTAACCTGAAAGAAGACTATACTTTGTTTTATTTGGACGTGTACCAAGAGTTTTTCATCATTTGAGAAAATTGTTACTGACAACATCACTCACACTATTTGTGTAACCAATGCAACAAACTTGTGTCAAAGTACATTTGTAGCTGTCACATTCACAGCAATTCTTCATGCAAATGCAACTGACTACCTCATTTCGTTTTCTAGTGTAATCATTTCCTCACATTTACATATTTAAATTTGTACTATTTTATAATAAATTTGTTTAATCGTTTTACTTTTATTTCTCCTCAGTTCTTTTTAAACTAGAGAACATTATTGATTTTTTTTAAATTATGGGTGAAATTTCATTTCAGGAAATAGTATAACATATGTGTTTCAACGTATTGCAGGCAATAAGTATCATAGTGTTGAGAACTAGGGATCTGGATGGTCCTGAAAGCCAAAGAATAAGGAAGGAAGTTGTATCTTTGGACCACAGCAGCAACATCCGCAGAGGTGATGACCCAGATGTAAGAACCTCACAAAACCCTGAGGGGTATAATTAGTTAGCATCACCAGTTCCACCTCCACATTCACCTGTCAGAAATCAGGGAAGACTTACAGGCTGCAATAAATTCAAGTCCCCTGAGCCCAGCACACTTTACGAACTCAGATTCATAAAGGGGTCAGAAAGCTGGGCTCCTGCTTTTTCAACCTTCCATGAAACACCATGAAAAGGTTATGTAACATTCTCTTTCCTACTCTAGAGGAATGAAGAAGAAAAATAAAATTAAGTTCAGGGAGCTTTGTCTTTAATCCCAAACCATTCATTCATCCAAAAATCATCACTATAGTTCAGGAACTGTGATGAGGATATAAAGATGAGAACATAAAGTCCCTTCTCTCATGTTTCTAAATAACCACATCAATAAGAGAATTGATATGCACTGTAGCAGAAGTATAAGAAAAATGCAGTGGGAAATAGCTTATAGGGAGGCATCAAAGAAGGCTTCACAAACAGGGTCACTTTTTAGTGGAAACCTGAAAATGAGTAAGACTCTGAAGGATTCAGAAGTTGAGGGTTGGGAAGAAATCAAGGTACTTTAAAGCAAGGGTGTCCCTTAAAAATTTCTATGATGACGAAAATGTTCTGTATCTGCACTATCCAATACATGTGGCTATTGGGCACTTAAAAATGTGCATAGTGTGACCAAGGAACTGCATGTTTCATTTTATCAATCTTAACTAGTTTATAATTAAATTTAAATCATTAGTGGCTACCTTACTGGACAGCATAGCTTTAGATAAAAGAAACAGTTTGTTCAAAAGAACAGAAATCTAAAAGCATGGTTTCCTGTCACAAATTAGCAAGTGTTTAAAGGGATAAGGTATGGGATTTTGACAGGAATGGTGGAAAGCGGGAGGTGATGGGGCTAGAGATGTTGGTTGGGCTTGAATTACACATGGTCTTATATACCAGTAATATATCAAAGACATTGAACTTGATATTTCAGGTCATTAGTGCCATAGAAACATTTTGAATGAGTGCTATGATATGATTTCATTTCAGATAATTACACTGGCTTTTGTTGGCTTTTATAAGTATTTAGCACAGTGTTTAGTATTTGGAGTCATATTAATTACATAGTTTAAGGTAAGGGGGTCAGGGCCCACTTGGGTTGTGGGCATTTCTCACTCCCCAGTTACAGCCCTGGGATTTCAAAATGTAGAATACTGAAGTTTATAAGTAATATTTTGGCTGCTTGATATTTCTCCCAAGTTTCTTTCAGGCTCTTAAACAATCATAGTATGTGACAAAAACTTCATTCAACTGTTTTCCTACACTATAAGCTCATTAAGCACATGGTAGGTACAGATGTCTTAATACAGGGAACTGATCTCCTATTGGTTTTATCTCTCTAACCCTTAGGTAGCCTCTGGCACCAAGGTACTCATGATGTCTTAATAGTGAATACGGTTTGTTTTGTGGGTTATGAAAAGAATGCTTTAGATTAATGACCATTCTTTTCCTTCCAAAATCAGTCTCTTACTTTTCTTGGACATATTTTCTAGCTCTGTTTTTAAAAGAAAAATTCATGGATATGAAATGAAGTAACAACATTGTTTGGAATAAATTTGTCATTTAAAGAAGTTTTATAGCAGTGCCCAAGGCAGAGACTCCAGAACCAGACTGCTCCAGACTGCTCTAAACTGTTTCAGACCCCGGGGTGCCATTTTGCAGTGGTATGCACATTGCTAGGTTACATAAACATTCTGTGTCCTAGTTTTCGTAGATGGAAATAATTGTACTTATATCATTGTTCCAAGAATTACAGGAGTTATATGAAGAATTAGCTCAGTTCCTGGTTCATGGTAAGTACTTAATACATGTTAACCATTGCTATTATAAACCCAAGCTTTCTTTGGTCCCCTCTCTTATCAATCATGGCCTCCAAGGATTCTAAGAGAAATTCTGGTTTTGTATTACAATAAAAAAAATTAATTTGGACAATCCTCTCTCTCCATTACAGACAAAGAACATGAGTGTAAAGTACATTAAGAACACCTCAGATTAGATTTAAGGAAAATCCTCTTGACACTGATGATTTTTACATTAAAAAAATTACTTTCTGAGAAACAGCATGATATTACTTCCTACAATGAATTTTTAACATGAAATGAAATTTCACAGGTCAGAATCTGCTGGAATCAGGCACCATATGATCTTCTGGATTTTTCTTTAGGAACCAACTGGAGCTAGAGACAGGCTGCAAATGGCAAGAAAGACCTACATCAGTATTGGCCTCCTGCTCTACTGTGGGTTGAATTTGACAAATCACGTAACAAACAAGTAGAGCAAGCTTAACATTTTTTACTAATTCAGTAGAAAGTAAAATCAGTGAACTGATAACTGATTTGATGTGTTTTGAAAGTAAAGGAGATGAAGGAGTCGAAATTGAAACTGAATTTCCTGCCTCGGCAACTATATGATGTCATTCACAGAGATAAAGTTGTTGTTTATTCACTCAACAAAGAGCTAACAAGTGCCCACTCAATTCCTGGCACTCTTCTAATGAAAATAAAACAGCAGTGAGTGTTTCAAAGGCCTCACTGTCATTAAGCTTGCATTCAAGATGGGAAAACAGATCATAAATTAGTTCAGTTTGTGACATATTGAGTTAAAGGTACCCGTTAAATCTCAAAGTGGAAATGTCCAGATGGCAACTGGTTACATGGTTAAAGTCAAAAGAGAGCTCTAGGTTGTAGACAGAGATCAGGAGCCATCAGGACATAAATGGCTGTTGAGGTGATGGGAGAAAATGAGATCCCGCAGAGAGAGACTATAAGGATAGAATCCGGAGAAATACCAAATGTAAAGGAAGAGAAATCTTGTAAGGAAACAAAAGAGGAAGCCAAAGAAATGGATGCAAAGTCAGGAATGCAGGATACCATGGAGACGCAGTGAATAGAGGGTTTTAGAAGAAGGGACCAGGCAATGGCATTGAATGTGCCAAGAAGTCAAGGACTGGGAGTCCTTCACTGAATGAAACATCAGGAGAGAGTGGGCTCACCTAGCTCGTAAGGGAGGAAGTCAGGTTGAATTGGGAGGAGGGATGGTTGGGAAGTAAGTTGGAGGAAACCATACATGAAGACATCTCTCTCAGAAAATAGGATTTCAAAGAGGAGAAAGCATAGGACTATAAGTGAAGGTTAGATACATGATAACATTTAAATGTTCTGAGGAGAATAAGTGAGAAGAGAGAGAAATTACAGATACAGGAGAGAAGGGAAATAGTTGATGGGCAGAGATTCAGAGGAATAAAAGTAAGGGATGAACCCTGAACATGGAAAAGAAACACCTTCATTGTAAGAGATCGGAGGGAGGAAGGATGTGGGTTTGTGTATGGCAGGGAATGAGTGAAGACAAACCTGTAGAGGTAGGAAGAGGATCTTATAATCTGTGTTCTGTTGTACTTTATCTTATAGGAGATGTAGATCCTTTAAGGTTTTAAGTAAAGAAATGCATGCTCAGGTTTGTCTTTCACTAATATTAATCTGGCAGCAGAGTCAAGAATGCATCTGAGGAGAACAAGGCTTAAAATAAGCAGACCAGTTTGGAAGACTCTGGAGTAATCTGACAGTTGCAAAGATCGTGGGTCCATGTGGTCATAAAAAAGGATGGAAAAGAGGGTTCAGATCAGATTCAAAGTTAAGCTGGTCAAAGTTAATGATTGGTTAGGTGTGGTGAATGAAAGAGAAGGAAATCAAAAATGATCCTCAGATGACTGGCAAGTTCATGAGAGAGTCATTAACTGATGACAGAGAAGACATGAGGAGGAAGTTTAGGGAGAGAATGTTAACTGTGGGAATGACCAGTGATGTGTGTATAAATTATCCGGGGGAGATGTCCAGCAGACATTTGGATATGTAAATCTAAGGCTGAGGAGCTGGATCCCGGGACCCTGGCAGTGAGGGGCTGCACAGGCTCCCCAGAAGGGGGACGTGGACAGTGACCTGCGCTCGCACACAGGCCTCGCGGCGGCGGCAGCAGCCACACCGTCCCACGCCCGTCTCTGGGGTCCACGCTTTCAGCCGCATCTTGCACCTGTCTCTGGAGATCCTCCAAGCAGCGCTCTTAATCCCCTCTCCTCGCGCACCAGGAAACAAAGAGGGAAGAAAAAGTCTCTTGCCTCTTCGGCAGGTCCAAACATTTTCCCGGACTCCCTCTGGGTTAGTTGTGGTGCATTAGCCCATTCAGGCTGTGTTCACGCTGCCAACCCAAGTCCTCTCCCTGCACTACAACTGAAGCCCGAGCCTCAGCTCACAGAGCCGCCCGCCCCGGTTGGCGAGCAGACAAGCCTCTCGGGCTGGTGAGCGCCAGTTGGCACCAATCCTCTGTGCGGGAATCTCTCCGCTTTGCCCTACACACAAGCAGCAGATTAAAGCTCCACAATCAACTTGATGTACCTTGCATCTGTGGAATACACGAATAGACAACGAATCATCCCAAATTGAGGAGCCAGGAGTCAGTGCTGTGCCTCTGAGGTGGGAGAGCCAACTTCAGGACACTGGTCCACAAGAGACCTCACAGCTCCACATAATATCAAATGGCGAAAATCTTCCAGAGATCTCCATCTCAACACCAGCACCCAGCTTCACTCAATGACCAGCAAGCTACAGTGCTGGACACCCTATGCCAAACAACCAGCAAGGAAGGAACAGAACACCACCCATTAGCAGAGAGGCTGCCTAAAATCATAAAAAGTCCACAGACACCCCAAAATACAACAGCAGACGTGGACCTGTCCACCAGAAAGACAAGATCCAGCCTGATCCACCAGAACACAGGCACTAGTCCCCTCCATCACGAAGCCTACACAACCCACTGAACCAACCTTAGCCACTGGGGACAGACACCAACAACAACGGGAACTACTAACCTGCAGCCTGCAAAAAGGAGAGCCCAAACAGAGTAAGATAAGCAAAATGAGAAGAGAGAAAAACACACAGTAGGAGAAGGAGCAAGATAAAAACCCACCAGACCTAACAAATGAAGAGGAAATAGGCAGTCTACCTGAAAAAGAATTCAGAAAAATGATAGTAAAGATGATCCAAGATTCTATTTCCAAGATCCAAAATCTTGGAAATAGAATAGACAAAATGCAAGAAACAATTAACAAGAACCTAGAAGAACTAAAGATGAATCAAGCATCGATTAAAAACGCAATAAATGAAATGAAAAATACTCTAGATGGGATCAATAGCAGAATAACTGAGGTAGAAGAACGGATAAGTGAGATGGAAGATAAAATAGTGGAAATAACTGCTGCAGAGCAAAATAAAGAAAAAAAAATGAAAAGAAGAGAGGACAGTCTCAGAGACCTCTGGGACAACATTAAATGTGCCAACATTAGAATTATAGGGGTTCCAGAAGAAGAAGAGAAAAAGAAAGGGACTGAGAAAATATTTGAAGAGATTATAGTTGAAAACTTCCCTAATATGGGAAAGGAAATAGTTAATCAAGTCCAGGAGGCACAGAGAGTCCCATACAGAATAAATCCAAGGAGAAATACGCCAAGACACATATTAATCAAACTGTCAAAAATGAAACACAAAGAAATCATATTAAAAGCAGCAAGGGAAAAACAACAAATAACACACAAGGGAATCCCCATCAGGTTAACAGCTGATCTCTCAGCAGAAACTCTACAAGCCAGAAGGGAGTGGCAGGACATAATTAAAGTGATGAAGGAGAGAAACCTGCAACCAAGATTACTCTACCCAGCAAGGATCTCATTCAGATTTGATGGAGAAATTAAAACGTTTACACACAAACAAAAGCTGAGAGAGTTCAGCACCACCAAACCACCTTTACAACAAATGCTAAAGGAACTTCTCTAGGCAAGAAACACAACAGAAGTAAAAGACCTACAATAACGAACCCAAAACAATTAAGAAAATGGGAACAGGAACATACATATCAATAATTACCTTAAATGTAAATGGACTAAATGCTGCCACCAAAAGACACAGATTGGCTGAATGGATACAAAAACAAGACCCATATATATGCTGTCTACAAGAGACCCACTTCAGACGTAGAGACACATACAGACTGAAAGTAAGGGGATGGAAAAAGATATTCCATGCAAATGGAAACCAAAAGAAAGCTGGAGTAGCAATTCTCATATGAGACAAAATAGACTTTAAAATAAAGACTACTAGAAGAGACAAAGAAGGACACTACATAATGATCAAGGGATCGATCCAAGAAGAAGATATAACAATTATAAATATTTATGCACCAAACATAGGAGCACCTCAATACATAAGGCAAATACTAACAGCCATAAAAGGAGAAATCGACAGTAACACAATCATAGTAAGGGACTTTAACACCCCACTTTCACCAATGGACAGATCATCCAAAATGAAAATAAATAAGGAAACACAAGCTTTAAATGATACATTAAACAAGATGGACTTAATTGATATTTATAGGACATTTCATCCAAAAACAACAGAATACACATTTTTCTCAAGTGCTCATGGAACATTCTCCAGGATAGATCATATCTTGGGTCACAAAACAAGCCTTGGTAAATTTAAGTAAATTGAAATTGTATCAAGTATCTTTTCCGACCACAATGCTATGAGACTAGACATCAAATACAGGAAAAGATCTGTAAAAAAAACAAACACATGGAGGCTAAACAATACACTACTCAATAATGAAGTGATCACAGAAGAAATCAAAGAGGAAATAAAAAAAATACCTAGAAACAAATGACAATGGAGACACGACGACCCAAAACCTATGGGACGCAGCAAAAGCAGCTCTAAGGGGGAAGTTTATAGCAATACAATCCCACCTTAAGAAACAGGAAACATCTCGAGTAAACAACCTGACCCTGTACCTAAAGCAATAAGAGAAAGAAGAACAAAAAACCTCCAATGTTAGAAGAAGGAAAGAAATCATAAAAATCAGATCAGAAAAAAATGAAAAAGAAATGAAGGAAACGAGAGCAAAGATCAACCAAACTAAAAGCTGGTTCTTTGAGAAGATAAACAAAATTGATAAACCATTAGCCAGACTCATCAAGAAAAAAAGGGAGAAGACTCAAATCAATAGAATTAGAAATGAAAAAGGAGAAGTAACAACTGACACTGCAGAAATACAAAAGATCATGAGAGATTACTACAAGCAACTCTATGCCAATAAAATGGACAACCTGGAAGAAATGGACAAATTCTTAGAAATGCACAACCTGCCAAGACTGAATCAGGAAGAAATAGAAAATATGAATAGACCAATCACAAGCACTGAAATTGAAACTGTGATTAAAAATCTTCCAACAAACAAAAGCCCAGGACCAGATGGCTTCACAGGCGAATTCTATCAAACATTTAGAGAAGAGCTAACACCTATCCTTCTCAAACTCTTCCAAAATATAGCAGAGGGAGGAGCACTCCCAAACTCATTCTATGAGGCCACCATCACCTTGATACCAAAACCAGGCAAGGATGTCACAAAGAAAGAAAACTACAGGCCAATATCACTGATGAACAAAGATGCAAAAATCTTCAACAAAATACTAGCAAACAGAATCCAAAAGCACATTAAAAGGATCATACACCATGATCAAGTGGGGTTTATTCCAGGAATGCAAGGATTCTTCAATATACACAAATCAATCAATGTGATACACCATATTAACAAGTTGAAGGAGGAAAACCATATGATCATCTCAATAGATGCAGGGAAAGCTTTCGACAAAATTCAACACCCATTTATGATAAAAACCCTGCAGAAAGTAGGCATAGAGGGAACTTTCCTCAACATAATAAAGGCCATATATGACAAACCTACAGCCAACATCATCCTCAATGGTGAAAAACTGAAACCATTTCCACGAAGATCAGGAACAAGACAAGGCTGCCCACTCTCACCACTCTTATTCAACTTAGTTTTGGAAGTTTTAGCCACAGCAATCAGAGAAGAAAAGGAAATAAAAGGAATTCAATTTGGAAAAGAAGAAGTAAAGGTGTCACTGTTTGCAGATGACATGATTCTATACATAGAGAATCCTAAAGATGCTACCAGAAAACTACTAGAGCTAATCAATGTATTTGGTAAAGTAGCAGGATACAAAATTAATGCACAGAAATCTCTGGCATTCCTCTACACTAATGATGAAAAATCTGAAAGTGAAATCAAGAAATACTCCCGTTTACCATTGCAACAAAAAGAATAAAATATCTAGGAATAAACCTACCAAAGGAGACAAAAGACCTGTATGCAGAAAATTATAAGACACTGATGAAAGAAATTAAAGATGATACAAATAGATGGAGAGATATACCATGCTCCTGGATTGGAAGAATCAATATTGTGAAAATGACTCTACTACCCAAAGCAATCTACAGATTCAATGCAATCCCTATCAAACTACCACTGGCATTTTTCACAGAACTAGAACAAAAAATTTCACAATTTCTTTGGAAAAACAAAAGACCCCGAATAGCCAAAGCAATCTTGAGAATGAAAAACGGAGCTGGAGGAATCAGGCTCCCTGACTTCAGACTATACTACAAAGCTACAGTAATCAAGACAGTGTGGTACTGGCACATAAACAGAAAGATAGATCAATGAAACAGGATAGAAAGCCCAGAGATAAACTGACACACATATGGTCAACTTATCTTTGATAAAGGAGGCAGCAATGTACAGTGGAGGAAGGACAGCATCTTCAATAAGTGGTTCTGGGAAAACTGGACAAGGACATGTAAAAGTATGAGATTAGATCATTCCCTAACACCATACACAAAAATAAGCTCAAAATGAATTAAAGACCTAAATGTAAGGCCAGAAACTATCAAACTCTTAGAGGAAAACATAGGCACAACACTCTATGACATAAATCACAGCAAGATCCTTTTGGACCCACCTCCTAGAGAAATGGAAATAAAAACAAAGATAAACAAATGGGACCTAATGAAACTTCAAAGCTTTTGCACAGCAAAGGAAACCATAAACAAGACCAAAAGACAACCCTCAGAATGGGAGAAAATATTTGCAAATGAAGCAACTGACAAAGGATTAATCTCCAAAATTTATAAGCAGCTCATGCAGCTCAATAGCAAAAAAACAAACCACCCAATCCAAAAATGGGCAGAGGACTTAAATAGGCATTTCTCCAAAGAAGATATACAGACTGCCAACAAACACATGAAAGAATGCTCAACATCATTAATCATTAGAGAAATGCAAATCAAAACTACAATGAGATATCATCTCACACCAGTCAGAATGGCCATCATCAAGAAATCTAGAAACAATAAATGCTGGAGAGCGTGTGGAGAAAAGGGAACACTCTTGCACTGCTGGTGGGAATGTGAATTGGTACAGCCACTATGGAGAACAGTATGGAGGTTCCTTAAAAAACTAAAAATAGAACTACCATATGACCCAGCAATCCCACTACTAGGCATATACCCTGAGAAAACCATAATTCAAAAAGAGACATGTACCAAAATGTTCATTGCAGCTCTATTCACAATAGCCCACAGATGGAAACAACCTAAGTGTCCATCATCAGATGAATGGATAAAGAAGATGTGGCACATATATACGATGGAATATTACTCAGCCATAAAAAGAGACGAAACTGAGCTATTTGTAATGAGGTGGATAGACCTAGAGTCTGTCATACAGAGTGAAGTAAGTCAGAAAGAGAAGACAAATACCGTATGCTAACACATATATACGGAATTAAAAAAAAAATGTCATGAAGAACCTAGGGGTAAAACAGGAATAAAGACACAGACCTACTTGAGAATGGACTTGAGGTTATGGGGAGGGGTAAGTGTAAGCTTTGACAAAGCGAAAGAGGGTCATGGACATATATACACTGCCAAAGGTAAGGTAGATAGATAGTGAGAAGCAGCCGCAGAGCACAGGGAGATCAGCTCGGTGCTTTGTGACCGCCTGGAGGGGTTGGATAGAGATGGTGGGAGGGAGGGAGGCGCAAGAGGGAAGGGATGGGGGAACAGATGTATATGTATGACTGATTCACTTTTTTATAAAGCAGAAACTAATTTTAAAAAAAGGCTGAGGAACTGAGCTAGAGGCATATTCACCTATAGTAATACTCATATTTATTTACACTTGACTGCATGCAGGTACTTTACTTACACTACTTTATTCTCACATCAACTCTGCAAAACAGATATCATAATTCCCACTTTATACAGAAAGTAGCTTTTCCTTAATCACTGAGGTAATAAGTGGTAGGATCATGACTCAAGACCTGTGAGAAGTCATCAGTGCCTATGTGCTAAATGAAGCCACAGGTAAAGCTATACTACTCCAAGGATACTGTGTAGGAACAAGAAGGGGGTAAGCATTCCTAAGTGAATAATATATTTTAAAGAATGAGCAAACGAAGAGACTAAGCCAGGAACAGAGGAAGATTATCTATTCACTGGAATATGGCAGACAATTTCATACCCTCTCTACGCTTGCTACAGAACCATCCTATCTCAATGTTTTAATGTACAGGCATTCTGTACATATACAAACTGTACATATCCTTGGTTGCAGCAAAAGTAAATTTTACACATTAATTAAAATTTGGCTACGCAACTTTGAAGGCCTTGGAAGACCATTTGATAACTATGGCTAGTCTCTGCCTGGTTTTCCACCTTAGAATTGGCATCTGGCCTCATTTAGTTGTGGCACATTGCCAGGCTTCAAATTCTAGGTGCAAACTTCCATCCCAAGACTGCTCCACTGGACCCAGAATTTCATTTGGCTGGACGCTCTTTCCCTCCAATTCAAGCTCCCTAAGCGTTCTCTCACTCTGCACAGTCTCATGTTCTGCACAAGGTCTACTCTTTACTGAGCAACTACAGCCTCAAGGAAGAGCTCAGCCCTTCTTTCTAGTGATTTTCTCAGTCAATGCATTAGTCTTCCTTGTAATTAGAAAGGTTATTGCTGTTATTTCTTATGCTGCATAAGAATCTTCACTGCCATCCCTGAATTATAAGCAGTTTTTGAAAAGAGCACTATAAGGAGCTCCCTGCTGCTGCCACCTCGCCAGAAAACTGCAGTGAATATGAATGAGTTTAAGCTTTGATAAATTTCTTTGGCAAAGTAGGGCCTCATGCTAAGTGACAGCTCAAAAATTGCTGGGAATGTTTCAGAATTCCAGTTTGGTCCTACCTGAGCGTGGTCATAGTGGGGGTGATTGATAGTCTGGCCTAAGAAGCAGCTTAGCACTGTCTCATAAAATGTGCTGGAAAGACCATCTAACTATGTTAAACCTCATGACTTTGTGTTCTGTGGACCTGGAATGGCCTCATAAATCAGACATGCCTGATTTCAATAACTCCAAGCAAAAGGAAAAAGAAAGAAAAAGACACTATATTTGTGTAAGGCTGTCCTACGAGTGTCTTAGAATAGTAAGAGTGTCTTTTTGAAATGTATACACTCATGTGCATACACTCCCAACACATAAAATCAAAGACTGGGTCATTTTCTTTTCTTTTTTCTTTCTTTTTTTTTTTTGTCTGATCAAGATGAACTTTCTATTTCAATGCAATCTGTCTCCTCCATTCTGTTGTGATTGAGCACAGAAAAAAGATAACTTTTTCTTCCTCTCATTATCCCGCAATCTGAGCACAGTGGTCTTCATGGGGTGGGTAACCAAGCCAGTGAGACAGTACCCTTGACAAAGATCCTGAAAGGCATATGGTGTAATCACCCGGCTGGGGCTGGGCCGCAGCTGGATGATTCTGCCTGGTCGACCTGTGTGAAACTGCAGGCAGCCATCATTTAAATTGGGTTTGACTGATTGGCAAGTTGAAAATCCTTTAGGACAAGACGGAATTTATGACAAGATAGGTATTTGATTATAGTTTCACTTTGTTGGTCCATCAAATGCAGCGTCACTAATGCAGACATATTTAAATCAGGAAAACTTTGAAGATCCTCTCTCCTCTTTTTATTGATGTCAATTTAAACTATTAAAGTGAGAAAGATTGAAAAATTGGACATGACTGGGCCTTCCACTCTAGACACTCCCTACCTGTTCTCCTCTGAACATTCAAATGACCACCCATGAGTCCCTCAGAAATCCATTTTTGAACTTTTAAATCTCAGCCTATCTGTCACTCTTACCTGAATATAAAACATCTAAGAAGTTTACATTTTCTTTTGCTGTGGTTTGTTTTTATTTGTATTATATCAATGTACGTACTATTTTCAAGAGAAATTGTGTAGCAGATTATATTAGGGGGCAAATAGATATATATAAATTGTATATGCACATGTGTGTATATGTGTATGTATATATATATATATATATATATATATAGTCAACACATATGCACTTACAGAAAAATACATTTAACTTAAAAAGACAGTACAGCTTACTGATACTGTTCATTCTGCAGCTGTAATTTTAGAATGGTAATGTCATCTAGAATTAGCTGATTGGGGAGTGTTTAGACTACATCTAAATTATATGAAAATAGTCAATCAATTCCAAAAGAAAAAAAATATATATATATATATATATTCAGCTAGCTATCTTTGTTGTGTAGAACAAAAAAAGTTTGATTACATTTTCACATTTCAATTGACTGTGCAATACCTTATAGTAATTTAAAAAAAATATTAACTCTATTGTGGTTCAAGACTCTATAAACCTGTCTAAGGAGAATACCAGTTCCCCATGGACCCACACAAAGGGGCTGGTGACACACTATGTAATAGTTACCCAGCTTGTTGACACATCTCTCTGAGAAGTTTATCTCCCAAAAAGACTGAAAGAGACAAATGATGGATTTTTTTTAGAATGCTTAAAGCAGACATATTTCCCCACATGGAGGGGAAATATCAGGATGAACAACATTTTTAAAATGTTAAATTATATCTGTTTCTTAGTTTATTTAATAATTATTTATTGAGCTCCTACTATATGCTAAACACTATAGAGAGTACAGACAAGACAATGCCTCTGCCTTCATGGAGCCACTCTAGCAAACTCTGTGTATAGCTAATTGTAAACTAAATGGAAATATACAGTAGGCTGTGAGACCCCCAGAAACTCTAACTATGAGTAAGCAATATAACAAGTCCTTGAAAGACTCAATGTCAAAGAACACTGGTGTGAACCATAAGTGTTAAGAGAAGGTCAGAGAAAGCTCAGGTTGGTGGGAAATGGAACAGTGAGGAAGACCTCATTGGGAGATGTGGCTTGATCTGGACTTGGAAGAGTGAGCATCACTTGGACAGAGAAGAGAGGGAAGGTCATTTAAGACAAGAAGGCAACAGTAAGGACACTGCGTGGGGAATTAACATTGTTTGGAGGACAGGAAGGAAATGAGGTAGCTGAAATGTAGGGTGGAGTATTAGATGAGGGTGGATGAGCAAGACGGTACCCAAAAAAGAGAGGCCTTAGTGCTGTGCTCACACATGTAGACTTACTTGGTCATTGGCAATGGGGAACCACTGAGTTTTAATCACAGATGGAGTCTTTAAATATACTCTATATTTTTCCCTGCTTTGTGAAAACTACATTTTTTTTATTTCTAAGTAATGACTTCAGACTAAAGTAGAGAAAGTAGTAAAAATTTAAATCAACCATACTTACTTTGGTATGAAAAATGTAAGAAGGAAGAAGTCTGAAAACAATGGCTAAATTGACATGGATTTTAACGAAATTCTCTCTCTCTTTTGTTCATTAATATGTGTTTTTATAAATAGGTGGGCACAATTCAACCAGAGAATAGCTATGAGCTTCTATAGAAATACAGTAGAGTGCAATTTGATTAAATTTCCACCCACCACAACTCCTCACTCTTCTAATAATGAATTCTGGGCTCCTCCATACTGGTGTTTCTTAGTTCAAAAAGAAAACAGAAATGAAATACTAGAGCTTGAACAAAAAAGAATTGAACTTCCTGAAATTAGTCTAGGTAAGTCCAAGAAGGTAAGTTAAAGCACTTTATTTTATTATCAAGACTGACAATGTGATTTGTTTAAGAGTGAGTATCTTGGAGGGGAGGCAGGTTCCTGATGGCTAGAAAAATATTTACTTTTTTAGTAATTCATTGTTATGTTTTCTCATTTAATTCTGATATTTTGCATGAGTTATTTGGCTTAAACAATAAAAGTTTCATTAAACTCAACTTGGTAGAATTATGCCATATTGCTTTACCTGTTGGTTGATAGTAATGATACTAACATTAATAATAGCTACCTTTTATTGAAACTTTACCAAATTCCAGCTGCTCCAAGCACTTTATATGCATTATCTCACTTAACTCTCGCAATATTCATGAGTTATCCTCTTTCATTTCACAGACAGAGAAACTAAAGTTTAAAGAAGTTAAGAATAGGCAGTTGCCACTTTGCACACTAGTTTGGGGTCATAAAAATGACCATACAAGAAATCTTGCAAAACAATCTTAATAATCAATCAATCAATCAATATCACTCTTATTTTGTGACCTTTAAAAATGTTTTTCAAAACATTAAGAACTCTATAACTATCTGTTATAAATCTATAGCAAAATGAAAAAGAGTAATACAATATTTATTTAGGACACTGTAATTTAAGAGAATTAAAGTGTTTAGTTTCTTCAAAAAAAATGTATCAAGAGTAGTTTGAACTGTGCTTACCCTCTTGTTATATAACTTATGATACAGAGTGAGCATCTTTTCTATTCCTTGTAAATTGTCATACTCTGTCTCTTTTTGGATGACCTTCTAACATTTCACCTTTTCCTCATTTCATGTTGTGAAATATCTCCAAGAACTCCTTTAATGTAAAGTTTATTGCTGACATCATGTCCTCTGGGATATCTTTATCCTTTTCATCACCACCAATTTCTTCATTTTTGTATGTAAGCTCATCTTCACTAAGTTCCTTGGACTGTATGTCTGGAGTCTCTTGAATAGTGGCAGTGTCAGTATTCTCAAGGTCAGCTGTTTCTTTAATAAATCCATTTATGCTCAGTTCAATTCTAGAAATATCATTTTATTTCTTTGCTGCACTTTCATCTTTCTTGGTCAGTTTCCTCTTTTGCTTATTCATTTTTGTAAAAACTCATCTTGGTTTATCACTAGAACACAAGAAGTCAACACAACTACTTGATTTGTAGTCTGAGAAGCTAGTAGTGAATTTTATAAGTTATGCAATTACTCACAGTCAATATACTGAAGTAACTTAAATTTGAACCATGTTGTTGAAGGACTAGTATTATTAAACTAAACTGTGGGAATTTAAATTTATGCATATCAGAACTGAGCAAAGTAAGGACTTCCTGCAATTGCTTAGATTGATACAACTGGTAGAGACAAGGTCAAGATTTGAATTCTAGTTGGCTTAGCTCCTAAGACCATGCTTTGACTAATGCCTTACCATTGATTTAGAAATGCATGTCTCTCCAGAGAGAGACAAAATTTATTTTTTCTGGAGGAGGCATGGGTGAAGGAGAGGTAGAGGGAGGGAGTTTGGAGGAAGAAAGCAGTGCTGATGGAGGTGGAAGGAAGAAGAATAAAGAGGGAGGGAAAGAAAAAAAAGCAGGAAGGAGGGGAAAAGGGAAAGAGTGAGAAAGACAAAGCAAGCCAAAGAGCATGTAAGAGCAGGAGAACAAAGAGAACAGGCAAGAGCAAATGAGAGTGACAAAAAGAAAAGGAAATAGAAATCAGAGGAGAACAGAGTTCAGTTTCCCATCATAGTGACTCAGTGGTCAGTGTGAAATACCAGAAAATTGTTATGTAGAAACTGTTCCCTGACCTCCTTCCTCACCTAAACTCTGAGCTCCTTAATGACCAAAATGAGACCATTTTCATTTCTTTGTGCCTAGAACACTACCTAACTCAACAGTGCATATTATCAAATAAGCTTCAAAAATATAATACTGCCAACAGGGCATTTTAAATGATCCTTTGTTATGTAATAATTGATGTAAGAATAAAAGTACATAATATGAAGTGATCATCTCACCCTTTTGCCACAATAAATTCTACATGATAAGACAACTATAAAATTTTAATCAAAGAAAATCAACAGACTATAGGATTAAAAATATTATGTCCAACTTTAGAGAAATGACAATTGTAAACAATAAATAATCTACAGATTCAATTGCATAAATATTTAAATCCCTGGTACAATAAAGAATAACATAACTAAAATATGAAAGAAAACAAAAGACTAAGATAATATTTGAAGCAAACATGAATGCTCATAAAATTTGACACAAAAAGTACCTACACCCAATGAATAAACAAAGGATATGAAAAGACAGTTCACACAAGAGGAAAGACAATTGCTAAACCAACTTTTAATAGTCTCTGAAACCACCAAAAATACCAAGAGAAACAGGGTATTGTTTTTCACATTGTACATTAACAAATATTTTAAGTAAAAATCCATAATCCTGACCAACATATTTTTAACTATATACACCAATAGGGGCAATTTAATTTGTTCAACCCTCTTGAAAAGTAATTTGGAAATGTACTTTATGAGGTTAAAAAAATGTCATACAATTTAACCCAGTAAAATTACTCGTAGGAATATCTTAATAAAAGAATAAATTATGTGAAAAACATAGGCATAAATATTTCCATTGCAATATTATTTACAAGATGAAAAATGGAAGGGACAACTATAGAGTTGTATGAAATATTATACTGTCATAAAATTAATATAAAAACAAGAAAATGTGATAAAATGATAAAAGAATAAAACAAAATACATTTTATGAATGTCATTCTAAATATGTATTCTAAACACATATGATATTCTAAATATGAAGACATAGAATATGTACACATAGAAATAAAATCCAGAAAACAATATGGCAAAATTGATTGGAGATCAGTGGAATTTAGATATTTTTTAACTCATAATTTTTTATAATTATTTTGCTCAATTCATTAGAAAATAGTATTTTTGACATCATACATCTTGGTGAGCTCATTCTTGCCATAAGCTGACAGTAGCCGCTTATTGAGTAATATGAACTGAGAAAATGATCAAAAAAGTGTATTGAGTAATATGAACTGAGAAAATGATCAAAAAAGTATTTCTTAAGGTAAAAGTGTAGCCACAAAGACAAATCCATGATAAAAAGTTCTATTTTCCTATGCCTTATTATAATAATCTGAATACCAAATGACAAGAACTTAAGTTAGATTCCCTCCCCACCAAAAAAAGGATACTCTGTTTTTGAAACTTCCTAAGAGGACACAATATTAAAAATATCCCCAAAGAACATTATTTTCAACGACCATATTTAAGCCATTTAAAACCTAAGCTCCATATTTTTAATCAGTGAGTTAGTCATTTCAAACAGATTTTCTTCATTTTGCCTCAAATTAAACTCTGTTGTTAACCGATCAAACTATTTATTCTGGATAATCATGTAAATACTAAATAAAGATGGTTATATGGCTTGATGAGGTGATGCCCAAATCACCTACTTGCTGGCTTAGTTATGAATGGAAATGAAATGCATGGAACTACCACATAAAAATATTCTGAAACATGTTATGTTTCCAATCAATTGTTGTATTATCCCCAGTGCCTTAGAGTTTCATGTTATTAATACCAATATATTTTCATCAGTTGAATCAATAAGGCTGTTGTATAATGAATGTTTCATGCTCAGTCTTGAGGATAATAGAAAAACTGACAGACTGAAAAACGACTGGAATTTCCTTCTGCTCTAATCTAAGTCATTATGGTAAATACAGGGTTGTTATCCAGTCAGCTCTTCCATCCCTTCACAGCTCAGTGGCATTTATTGCTTCTTACAACTTCACAGGCTCTCACATGACAGTCACTGCACGATAGTAGACAAAACTGAGCTTTTCTGGGGATTGGATGGTTGATCCCTGACAGAGTCCCTGTAAAGGAGCTCCTTGGTCATAGAAGAAGAAGGCATCTCTCCCTGTCCTGTGGGAAGAAGACATTGTCTCCTCCTATCTGCAGAGAAATGGAGCTCTTCTCATGGACTCTTCCTGGGGAAATGGTTCAGAAACAAATGTAGCCAAGCACCAGAAAGCCTGTCTGTGTGTTGCTCAGCTGGAGAAACAGAAAACTGCTGTACAATGTAGTGAGTGCCATGATAAGGATTGGAAATGGTGTTTCATGAACCCATAGAAAACATACCTAGAGAAGATTTCCCAAAAGATGTGAATAATAAATTAACTGACTTATTAAGAATGAGAAGGAGTTAGGCAGAAGAAAAAGAGAAAGGAAAGATCTAGGGAGAGATGAAACTCCGTGCGAATCATTCATATAGTGGTAGATAAAGCATACAGATTCTCTACCCATTTGGATACTAGTTAAGAGTGTCTGTGGGAGAGAAGATATATAAAAATATATACATATATATCTACAATGTATATTTAAGAAATATGTGCTTGAAAGGTCATTTTGTACCAACTACATGTCAGGACTCTGGCACCAAACTGTTCATTTATTTAACAAGTAGTTATCAAGAATTTTAGTGGTCATTTTAAATAAGTTAATACACAGAAAAAGCTTAAAGGATAGCTTGACATATAGCAAGTACTCAAGATAAGTTAGCTATTATTATTACAGTCAGGAAGTACTAAGGTATTGGGAGTTTAGTAAAAAGGCCCACCAGGGCACCTGACACCACCCCTCCCTGAAAAGTCATTGACCCACTCAAAACATAATAACCAAATATTCCACTTAAAGCTTATATTTTGGTTAAGACTGCCAGGAAACTACATTTAGTGCAAAAACTCAAAACTACTGCTGAAACCTGGGATTGAACCAGGGACCTTTAGATCTTCAGTCTAAAGCTCTCCCAACTGAGCTATTTCAGCTTGTTCATGTGGCTTCTCCTAAATAACTATAATGGAATCATACTTGCTTTATAATATAAAAAAATAAATAAATACCCAGAGTCAGCTGAAGGTAGGCATTTACCAAATCTTCAGAGATGATGAGGTAAGATCCCTGTTTACAAGCTAGATGTAATAAATAATTTCACTTTTCTCAGTTCTGTGTTTAACTGCCCTGCAATCTGTTTTTCCATTTAAAAATAAATCATGGACTTTTTTCACATCCAAAAAAAGAAATATATGCTTGATAAACAATAAAGCAGAGTAGAGGAATGAGAAGATTGAGGAAGGATATTTCTGACAAAATCATCATGGAAGACAGCTCTGAGGAGGTGGCATTTGAAAAAATAACATTTGAATTAATTGAGGGGACAAAATGTGAATTGGCTTGGGAATTAATGGAAATGAAATGAAATGCATAGAACTACTACATTAAAATATTTGGTGTGAACAAGGGAAGAAACAAAAAGAAGAAGAAAAGAAGAGAGAAGAATAATGAAAACAACTGGAAAATAAGTAATGAAATGACTATAAGTAAATACTTATCAATAATTACATTAAATGTTAATGGACTAAAATCTCCAATCAAAAGACATAGGGTGGCTGATTGAATAAAATAAAAAGACCCTTTAATATGCTGGTTACAAGAGACCCCATTCAGGGCCAAGACATACAAACTGAAAGTGAGGGGATGGAGAAACATACTTCATGCAAATGGATGTGACAAGAAAGTGAGGGTGACAATACACATATCACACAAAATAGACTTTAAAAGTCTATAACAAAAGACAAAGAAGGGTATAATAGAATGATAAAGGGATCAATACAAGATGAGGATGTTACAATTATTAACATATATTCACCCAATACAGGAACACCTAAATCTATAAAGTAAATATTAACAGACATAAAGGGAGAAATTGACAATAATGTAATAACAGTAGGAGACTTCAACACTGCACTTACATCAATGGATAGATCAGCCAGACAGAAAATCAGTAAAGCAACAGTGTTCTTAAATGACACAATAAAGCAATTGGATTTAATAGATATCTACAGAACTTTCCACCCAAAAAACAGCAAAATACACATTCTTTTAAAGTGCACATGGAACATTTTCCAGGATAGAATGCATGTGAGGTCACAAAACAAGCCTCAATCAATTTAAGAGGATAGAAATTATATCAAGCACTTTTCCAAACATAATGGTATGAAACTAGAAATCAATTACAGAAAGAGAAATGGGAAAAGTGCAACCATGAGAAGACTAAATAACTTGCTATTAAAGAGCCAATGGGTCAATGAAGAATTCAAAGAGGAAACCAGAAAATACCTCGAGAGAAATGAAAATGGAAACACAACTTTTGGACATTGATGGGATGCAGCAAAAGAAGTTCTCAGAGGTTTGTTTATAGTGATATAGGCCTTCCTCAAGAAGAAGAAGAAAAAAAAATCAAACAAACAACCTAACATATCACCTACAGAAATTAGTAAAATAAGAACAAACAAAGCCTGATCAGGAGAAGGAAGGAAATAATAATTAAAAAAAAAACAGAGAGGAAATGAAAAAAATAGAGATTTAAAACAATAGAAAATATCAAAGAAACAGCTGGTTTGTTTGAAAAGAGAAACAGGATGGACAAACTCCTAGCCAGGCTTACCAAGAAGAAAAAAGAGAGGACCAAATTAACAAAATAAAAATGAAAGGGGAAAAATAAAAACGCAGATACAAAAAAATCATGAGAATACTTCAAATAGTTATATGCCAACAAATTGGACAATCTAGAAGAAATGGACAAATTTCTAGAAATATTCAACCTCCCAAGACTGATTCATGAAGAAACAGACAATCTGAACAGACTGATCACTAGTAGTGAAACTGAATTTTTAATTTAAAAAGCTCCCAGCAAACAAAATCCAAGACTGGACTACTTCACAGGGAAATTCTACCACACATATAAAGGAGAAATAATACCTATCCTTCTCAAACTATTCCAAAAAACTGAAGACAACAGAACACTCCCAAATTCATTCTACAAGGCCACCATTACCTTGATACCAAATCCAGACAAAAACACCACACAAAAAAGAGAAAATTACAAGTCAATATCTTTGATGAATATAGATGGAAAAATTCTAAACATAATATAAGCAAACCAAAACCAAAAATAAATAAAAATGGTCATACACCATGAGCAAGTTTAATTTATTCCAGGGAGGCAAAAAGTGGTTAAATATTCACAAATCAAGCAATGTGATACACCACTTTAACAAAAGGAAGGGTAAAAATTACATGATCATCTCAACAGTTACAGAAAAAAAGCATTTAACAAAATTAAACATCCATTCATGATAAAAACTCTCAACAGGAGACCTTCAAGATGGCAGAGGAGTGAGATGTGGAGATCACCTTCCTCCCCACAAACACATGAGAAATACATCTACATGTGGAACAACTCTTACAGAACACCTACTGAACGCTGACAGAAGACCTCAGACTTCCCAAAAGGCAAGAAACTCCGCATGTACCTGGGTAGGGCAAAAGAAAAAAGAAAAAAATAGAGACAAAAGAATAGGGACAGGACCTGCACCTTGGGGAGGGAGCTGTGAAGGAGGAAAGGATTCCACACACTAGGAAGCCCTTCACTGGTGGAGACAGGAGGGTGGGTGGAGGGAAGCATTGGAGCCATGGAGGAGAGCACAGCAACAGGGGTGCAGGGGGCAAAGTGGAGAGATTCCTGCACAGAGGATTGGTGCCAACCAGCACTAACCAGCCTGAGAGCTTTGTCTGTTCACCTGCCAGGGCGTGTGGGGGCTAGGAACTGAGGCTCCAGCTTGGTAGATCAGATCCCAGGGAGAAGACTGGGGTTGGCTGCGTGAAAACAGTCTAAAGCCTGAAGGGGGCTAGTGCACTACAGCTAGCTGGGAGGGAGTCCAGGAAAATGTCTGGACCTGCCTAAGAGGCAAGAACCATTGTTTCAGGGTGCATGAGGAGAGGGGATTCAGAGCACCACCTAAATGAGCTCCAGAGATGGGAGCGAGTGGTGGCTATCAGCGCAGATACCAGAGATAGGCATGAAATGCTAAGGCTGCTGCTGCAGCCACCAAGAATCCTGTGTGCAAGCACAGGCCACTATCCACACCTTCCCTCCTGGAAGACTGTGCAGCCCGCCACTGCCAGGATCCCGTGATCCAGGGACAATTTCCCCAGAGGGAACACATGGTGGGAGTCAGGTTTTTGAAACATCATGCTGGCCTCTGCCTCTGCAGGCTCACCCTGAATTCCGTACCCCTCCCTCCCACCAGACTGAGAGAGCCACAGCCACCTAATCAGTTGCTACTTTAACCCCATCCTGTCTGAGCAAAGAACAGATGCCCTCAGGTGACCTACATGCAGAGGTGGGACCAAATCCAAAGCTGGACTCCAGGAGCAGTGCAAACAAATAAAAGAAAGGGAAACTTCTCCTAGCAGTCTCAGGAGCAGCGGATTAAATCTCCACAGTCAACCTGATGTACTCTGAATCTGTGGAATACCTGAATAGACAACAAATCATCCCAAAATTGAGACGGTGGGCTTTGGGAGCAACTATAGACTTGGGGTTTGCTATCTGCATCTAATTTGTTTCTGGTTTTATGCTTATCTTAGTTTAGTATTTAGAGTTCATTATCATTGTAGGTTAGTCTATTGATTTGGTTGCTTTCTTTTTTATATATATAAATATATATATATTTTTTTCCCTTTTTCTCTTTTTGTGAGTGGGTATGTGTATGCTTCTTTTTGTGATTTTGTCTATATAGCATTGCTTTTACCATTTGTAGTAGGGTTCTCTCTGTCCCTTTATTTATTTTTTTCTTTTTTAATTTTAATAACAATTTTTTATATTAATAATTCTATTTTATTTTATTTTCTTCTTTCTTTTATTTTTTGCTCCCTTTTATTTATTTATGTATTTATTTATTTATTTTTGCAGTATGCAGGCCTCTCACTGTTGTGGCCTCTCCCATTGTGGAGCACAGGCTCCAGACATGCAGGCTCAGCGGCCATGGCTCACAGGCCTAGCCGCTCCGTGGCATGTGGCATCTTCCCGGACCGGGGCACAAACCCATGTCCCCTGCATCGGCAGGCAGACTCTCAACCTCTGCGCCACCAGGGAAACCCTGCTCCCTTTTCTTTTGAGCCATGTGCCTGAAAGGGTTTTGGTGCTCCAGCTGGGTGTCAGCTCTGAGTCTCTAGGTTGGAGAGCTGAGTTCAGAACATTGTTCCAACAGAGACCTTCCTGTTCTACATAATATCAAATGGTGAAAACTCTCTCAGACATGTCCATCTCAGCACTAAGACTCAGCTCCAGTCAATAACCAACAAGCTACAGTGCTGGACACCATACGCCAAACAACTAATAAGACAGGAACTCAACTCCACCCATTAGAGGAGAGGCTGCCTAAAATCATAATAAGGGCACAGACACCCCAAAACATACCACAGGACACGTTCCTGCCCACCAGAAAGACAAAATCCAGCCTCATCCACAGGAAAACAGGCACCAGTCCCCTACACGGGAAGTCTACACAATGCACTAAACCAAACTTACTCACTGGGGGCAGACACCAAAAACAATGGGAATTACAAGCCTGCAGCCTGTGAAAAGGAGACTCCAAACACAGCAAGTTAAGCAAAATGAGAAGACAGAGACACACACAGCAGAGGAAGGAGCAAGGGAAAAAGCCATCAGACCAAACAACTGAAGAGGAAATAGGCAGTTTACCTGAAAAAGAATTCAGAACAATGATAGTAAAGATGATCCAAAATCTTGGAAATAGAATGGAGAAAATACAAGAAACAATTAACAAGGACATAGAAGAACTAAAGACCAAAAAAACAATGATGAACAGCACAATAAATGACACTAAAAATTCTCTAGAAGGAATCAATAGCAGAATAACTGAGGCAGAAGAACGGACAGGTGACCTGGAAGACAAAATAGTGGAAATGACTGCTGCAGAGCAGAATAAAGAAAAAAAATTGAAAGAATTAAGGACAGTCTCAGAGACCTCTGGGGAAACATTAAATGCACATACATTCGAATTATAGGGGGGACAACATTAAATGCACCAACATTCGAATTATAGGGGTCCCAGAAGAAGAAGAGAAAAAGAAAGGGACTGAGAAAATATTTGAAGAGATTATAGTTGAAAAATTCCCTAACATGGGAAAGGAATTAGTCACTCAAGTAAAGTAAAGGCAGAGAATCCCATACAGCATAAATCCAAGGAGAAACATGCCAAGACATATATTAATCCAACTATCAAAAATTAAATACAAAGAAAACATATTAAAAGCAGTAAGGGAAAAACAACAAATAACATGCAAGGGAATCCCCATAAGGTTAACAGTTGATCTTTCAGCAGAAACTCTGCAATCCAGAAGGGAGTGGCATGACATATTTAAAGTGATGAAAGGGAAAAACCTACAAACAAGATTACTCTTCACAGCAAGAATCTCATTCAGATTTGACAGAGAAATTAAAATCTTTACAGACAAGCAAAAGTTAAGAGAATTCAGCACCACCAACACAGCTTTACAATAATTGCTAAAGGAACTTCTCTAAGCAGCAAACACAAGAGAAGGAAAAGACCTACAAAATCAAACCTAAAATAATTAAGAAAATGGTAATAGGAACATGGATATTGATGATTACTTTAATTGTGGATGGGTTAAATGATCCAACCAAAAGACATAAACAAGTTAAATAGATATTTTAAAAAAGACCAATATATATGCTGCCTACAAGAGACCCAATTCAGACCTAGGGACACATACAGACTGAAAGTGAGGGGATGGAAAAGGATATCCCATGAAAAAGGAAACCAAAAGAGAGCTGGAGTAGCAATACTCATATCAGACAAAATAGACTTTCAAACAAGACTATTACAAGAGACAAAGAAGGACATTACATAATGATCAAGGGATCAATCCAAGAAGAAGATATAACAATTGTAAATATTTATGCACCCAACATCGGAGCACCTCAAAGCATAAGAAAAATGCTAACAACCATAAAAGGGGAAATCGACAGTAACACAATCATAGTAATGGACTTTAACACCCCACTTTCACCAATGGACAGATCATCCAAATTTAAAAAGAAATAAGGAAACACAAGCTCTAAATGTTATTTTAAACAAATGGGCTTAACTGATATTATTAGGACATTCCACCCAAAAAAAACAGAATAGACTTTCTTCTAAAGTGCTCATGGAACATTCTCCAGGTTAGATCATATCTTGAGTCACAAATCAAGCCTTGGTAAATTTAAGAAACAGGAAATCATATCAAGTATCTTTTCCAACCACAATGCTATGAGACTAGATATCAATTACAGGAAAAAAAATCTGTAAAAAAAACAAACACATGGAGGCTAAACAATACACAACTAAATAACTAAGAGATCATTGAAGAAATCAAAGAGGACATCAAAAAATGCCTAGAAACAAATGACAATGAAAACACGATGACCCAAAACCTACGGGATGCAGCAAAAGCAGTTCTAAGAGGGAAGTTTATAACAATACAATCCTACCTTAAGAAACAAGAAACATCTCAAATAAAGAACATAACCTTACACCTAAAGCAATTAGAGAAAGAAGAACAAAAAACTCCTAAAGTTAGCAGAAGGAAAGACTTCACAAAAATCAGATAAGAAATAAATGAAAATGAAATGAAGGAAATGAAAACAAAGATCAATAAAACTAAAAACTGGTTCTTTAAGAAAAAAAATTGATAAATCATTAGCCAGACTCATCAAGAAAAAAAGGGAGAAAAATCAATAGAATTAGAAATGAAGAGGGAGAGGTAACAACTGACACTGCAGAAATAAAAAGGATCATGTGAGATTATTTCAAGCAAGTATATGCCAATAAAATGGACAACCTGGAAGAAATGGACAAATTCTTAGAAAAGCACAACCTGCCAAGACTGAATCAGGAAGAAATAGAAAATATAAATACACCAATCACAAGCACTGGAATTGAGATCATGATTAAAAATTTTCCAACAAACGAAAGCCCAGGACGAGATGACATCACAGGCAAATTCTATCAAACATTTAGAGAAAGCGAGCTAACACCTATCCTTCCCAAACTCTTCCAAAATAGAGCAGAGGAAAGAACACTCCCAAACTCATTCTACAAGGCCACCATCACCCTGAAACAAAAACCAGACAGAGAGGTCACAAAGAAAGAAAACTACAGGCCAATATCACTGATGAACATAGATGCAAAAATCCATAACAAAATACTAGCAAACAGAATCCAACAGCACATTAATAGGATCATACACCATGATCAAGTGGGGTTTATCCCAGGAATGGAAGGATTCTTCAATATATGCATATCAGTCAATGTGCTAAACCATATTAACAAACTGAAGGAGAAAAAACATGATCCTCTCAATAGATGCAGAAAAAGCTTTTGAACAAAATTCAACACCCATTTATGATAAACCCTCCAGAAAATAGGCATAGCGGGAACTTACCTCAACATAATAAAGGCCATATATGAGAAACCCACAGCCAACATCATTCTCAATGGTGAAAAACTGAAAACATTTCCTCTAAGATCAGGAACAAGACAAGGTTGTCTACTCTCACCACTATTTTTCAATACAGTTTTGGAAATTTTACCCAGAGCAGTCAGAGAAGTGAAAAAATAAACAGCTTCCAAAACAGATAAGAAGAAGTAAAGTGGTCACTGTTTGCAGATGACATGATACTATACATGAAGAATCCTAAAGATGCTACCAGAAAATTACTAGAGCTAGTCAATGAATTTGGTAAAGCTGCAGGATACAAAATTGAGGCACAGAAATCTCCTGCAGTCCTGTACACGAGTGATGAAAAATCTGAAAGAAAAATTAAGGCAACACTCAGTTACCATTGTAACAAAAAGAATAAAATACCTAGGAATAAAGCTACCTAAGGAGACAAAGGACCTGTATGCAGAAAACTATAAGACACAGATGAAATAAATTAAAGATGATACAAACAGATGGAGAGATATACCATGTTATTGGATTAGAAGAATCAACATTGTGAAAATGACTATACTACCCAAAGCAATCTACAGATTCAGTGCAATCTGTATCAAACTACCAATGGCATTTTTCACAAAACTAGAACAAAAAATTTCACAATTTGTATGGAAACACAAAAAACCTCGAATAGACAAAGCAATCTTGAGAATGAAAAATGGAGCTGGAGGAATCAGGCTCCCAGATTTCAGACGATACTACTAAGCTAAAGTAATAAAGAGAGTATGGTCCTGGCACAAAAACAGAAATATAGATCCATGGAACAGGATATAAAGCACAGAGATAAACCCACACACATATGGTCACCTTATTTTTGATAAAGGAGGCAAGAGTATACAATGGAGAAAAGACAGCCTCTTCAATAAATAGCACTGCGAAAACTGGACAGCTACATGTAAAAGAATGAAATTAGAACAATCCCTAACACCATACACAAAAATAAATTCAAAATGGCTTAAAGACCTAAATGTAAGTTCAGATACTATAAAACTCTTAGAGGAAAACATAGGCAGAACACTCAATGACATAAATCACAGCAAAATCCTTTTTGTCCCACCTCCTAGAGTAATGGAAATAAAAACAAAAATAAACAAATGGGACCGAATGAAACTTAAAACCTTTTGCACAGCAAAGGAAAGCATAAACAAGATGAAAAGGCAACCTTCAGAATGGGAGAAAATATTTGCAAATGAAGCAACTGACAAAGGATTAATCTCCAAAATTTACAAGCAACTTATGCAGCTCAATATCAAAAAAACAAACAACCCAATCCGAAAATGGGCAGAAGCCCTAAATAAACATTTCTCCAAGGAAGATATACAGATTGCCAACAAACACATGAAAGCATGCTCAACATCATTAATCATTAGAGAAATGCAAATCAAAACTACAATGAGGTATCACCTCACACCAGTCAGAATGGCCATCATCAAAGTATATACAAACAGTAAATGCTGGAGAGGGTGTGGAGAAAAGGGAACCCTCCTGCACTGTTGGTGGGAATGTAAATTGATATAGCCCTATGGAGAACAGTATGGATGTTCCTTAAGAAAATAAAAATGGAACTACCATACAACCCAGCAATCCAACTACTGGGCATATACTCTGAGGAAACCATAATTTGAAAAGAGTCATGTACCACAATATTCATTGCAGCTCTATTTACAATAGCCAGGACATGGAAGCAACCTAAGTGTCCATTGACAGATGAATGGATAAAGAAGACATGGCACATGTATACAATGGAATATTACTCAACCATATAAAGAAATAACATTGAGTTATTTGTAGTGCAGTGGATGGACCTAGAGTCTGTCATATCAAGTGAAGTAAGTCAGAAAGTGAAAAACAAACACAGTATGCTAACACATATATATGGAATCTAAAATAAATAAATAAATAAAGTTCTGAAGAACCTAGGGGCAGCACAGGAGTAAAGACACAGATGTAGAGAAAAGGCTTGAGGACATGGGGATTGGGAATGGTAAGCTGTGATCAAGTGAGAGAGTGGCATTGACATATATACACTACCAAATGTAAAATAGATAGCTTGTGGGAAGCAGGTTCATTGCACAGGGAGATTAGCTCGGTGATTTGTGACCACCTAGAGGGGTGGGATAGGGAGTATAGGAGGGAGACACAAGAGGGAGGAGATATGGGGATATATGTATATGTATACATGATTCACTTTGTTATAAAGCAGAAACTAACACACCATGGTAAAGCAATTTTAGTCCAATAAAGATGTTAAGAAAAAAGAACTCTCATCAAAGTTGGTATAGAGGGAACATATTTCAATATAATAAAGGACATTTATGACAAACTCATGGTTAACATCATACTCAGTGGTGAAAGCTGAAAGCTTTTTTGCTAAAACCAGGAATAAGACTTGTATGCCCACTCTCACCACTTCTAGTTAACATAGTATTGGAAGTCCTAGCCACAGCAATAAGACAAGAAAAAAATAAAAGGCATCCAAGTGGGAAATGAAGAGGTTAAACTGTCACTATTTGCAGATGACATGATACTATATATAGAAAACCCTTAAATCTCCACAAAAAGCTATTAGAACCAAGAAATGAATTCAGTAAATTTGCAGGATACAAGATTAATATACAGAAACCTCTTGCTTTTGTATACATTAATAATGAACCATTAGAAAGAGAAAAAAAGAAATTTAAAATTGTGTCAAAAAGAATAAAATACCTTGGAATAAACTTAAGCCAAGTGGTGAAACACCATTTCATTAAAAACTATAAAACATTGATGAAGGAATTTGAAAATGATACAAAGAAGTGGAAAGATATGCTGTGTTCTTTGATTGGAAGAATTAATATTGTTAAAATGTCCATGCTACACAAAGTGTACTACAAATGTAATGCAATCCCTATCAAAAGACCCATGACATTTTTCACAAAACTAAAACTAATAACCCTAAAAATTTTATGGAACTACAAAAGACCCTTAGTAGCCAGAAGAATCATGAGCAAGAAGAACAAAACTTGAGGTATCATGCGCCCTGATTTCAAACTATACTACAAAACTACAGTAATCAAAACAGAATGGTATTGGCACAAAATCAGACACATAGATCAATGGAACATAATAGAGAGCTGAGAAATAAACCCGCACACCTATGGTCAATTAATTTATGACAAAGAAGGCAAGAATATATCAACACAATGGAGAAAAGACAGTCTCTTCAGTGAGTGGTGCTGGGAAAACTGGATGGCTATATGTAAAACAATGAGATTAGAATATTTTCTCACACCAAATACAAAAATAAACTCAAAATGGATTAAAGACTAAACGTAGGACCTGAAAAGCTAAGACTCTAGAAGAAAACATAAGCAGAACACTCTTTGACATAAATCATAGCAATATTTTTTGGATCTATCTCCTGGACAAAATAAATAAAAGCAAAATCAAACAAATGGGACTTAATAAAACTTAAAAGCTTTTGCACAACAAAGGAAACCACTGACAAAATGAAAAGACAACCTACTGAATGGAGAAAATATTTGCAAATGATGTGACCAATAAGGAGTTAATATCCAAAATATATAAACAGCTCATAAAACTGAATATCAAAAAATCAACCCAATTTAAAACATAGCCAGAAGCACTGAAGAGACATGTTTTCCAAAGACAAAATGCAGATGACCAAAAGGCACATGAAAAGATGTTCAATATCTCTAATTATTAGAGAAATGCAAACGAAAAGCACAATGAGATATCACCTCACACTTGTCAGAATGGGTACAGGAAGCCTACAAATAACAAATGTTGGCAAGTACCCGGAGAAAAGAGAACCTTTGTATACTGTTGGTGGGAATGTAAATTCTATATATTCACACATGTAATGGAATATTACTCAACCATAAAAGAGAATGAAATGCTGCCATTTACAATAACATGGATGGACCTAGAGAGTATTATGCTTAGTGAGGTAAGTCCAACAGATAAAGAAAAATACTCTGTGTTAACACTTATAGGTGGAACCTAAAATAAAACAAATGAATGTATATAACAAAACAGAAACAGACTCACAGATATAAAGAACAAACTGATGGTTACCAACAGGGAGAGGGACAAGATAGGGATATGGGATTAAGAAATACAAACTACTATGTATAAAATAGATAAGCAACAAGGATATATTTTACAGCACAGGGAAATATAGCCATTGTTTTTTAGTAACTTTAGATGGAATATAATTTATAAAAATATTGAATCACTATGTTGCACATTTGAAACTAATATCATATTGTAAATCAACTATACTTCTATTAAAAATACAATAACATAAAAAAATAAAATAAAATAAAATATTGTGAGTGAATTGTTTTCCAGGCTGAGGGAACAGAAAGTACTGTTCTGAGGCAGGAGCATACTTGATGTGTTGGAGGAATAGCATGAAGACCAATGTGGTTGAAATGGGGGTAGGAAAGGTAGCCTGGATCTGGATCACATAGGGTTTTATAGACATTGGTAAAAACTTGAAAAAGATAGCTTTTGTTGCTGTGTAAAGCAAAGAATGTGGTGCTCAGGACATATAAGAAGATGAGAAGGCAAGGTTGGAAGTATCAAAGCATCATGAAAGAGAGAGGATGGTGGCTTGGATTAAGGTTGCAACAGAGGGGTCAGATTCTGGATATATCTTGAAGGTGCAAATGCCTGAATTTACTGATGAGCTGAAAGTGAGATGTGAAAGGATGATGATGACAATATCAATGTTAGTAACCTAATCAACTGAGTGAATGGTGATATTATTACTGAGATAAACAGGAAAGAAGAAACAGGATTGGGAGCACTGGGGAGGAGGACTGGGAATCATGAGTTCAGTATTAGAGAAGTGAAGTTGGAGATTCTGACTGAACATTCAATGTTTGACTACTTTTTAGTATATACAACTTTGGAATTCAGGAGAAGAGTCAAGGCTAAAAGTACACACTGAGAAGCCATCACAGTAAGAGAGTATTTAGAGAACTAGGTCTGGATGTTATCACTTAGGAAGTAAGAGTAGATAAAGAGAGATCTAAGAACTGAGTCCTAGCCCACCCCAACCACAAGTAGAGACTGGGAAGAGGAGAGAGTTTTAACAAAGGCACTTGAAAATAAGTGGAAACCAAAAAAAGTATGACCTAGAAACCAACTGAAGAAAGTGTTTCTGAAAGGAGGGAATTTATCAATTGTGTCACATATCTCTAAGATGGGGATTGAGGATTGACCATTGGGTTTAGCAACATGGAGGTCTTTGAAGATGTGGTAAGGTGGTAGGGGCAAAAGCTTGACTAGACTGGAAAAATGGGAGGAAAGAAAGTGGACACTGTGGATATAAATAATTTGGTAAGAATTTTTGTAACAAAGAAAAGCAGAGAAATAAAGTATTCACTAGAGGGGAATGTTTGGTCCAGAAAGATGTTTTTTTAAGATAGGAAATACCACAAAATACTTTATTGCTAATAGAAAAGAATAAGTAGTCAAGGGAAATTGATGGTTGAAGAAGCAAAGCCTTTGAGAAAATGAGATGTGCTGGGATCTGGGGCACAAGAAGATAGGCTGATCCTAGATGTGAGCAAGGCTCTTTCTTCCACAGTATTGTAGAAAAAGCAACATATACAGGCACAGATGCATGGAGCTGTGTAGAGCAAAAGTCAGTGCATTGAAGGAATGGGAAGTAGTTTAGATAGGCTGGAGTCTAGCATGTAAGGAAGACAGTTGTCAAGTGGATGAATGACACCTTCAGTTAATCAATTCAAAAGGTATTGTGAGATGCTGATCTTATATGATTATGACTTGGTTTTGAAAGACTACTTGGAGGAATTTCCCAATGAGCTTCACGCCAAAGTAGCAGAAGTGGAATAATTGTACAGCCTCCCATCATGCCTGTTTTAAATAATAACAATAACACAAAACCCATGCCATGTGTCAGGCTTTACTCTAAGTATTTTGCATATATTAGTACACTTAATCCTTACAACAAATCTGGGCTTAAGCGCTGTTATTATTCTCATTTTAAAAATGAGAGAGTGAGACACACAGAAGTTAAATAACTTGCCTGAGTTCACTTAGCTGACAAATAGCAAGGCTGAGACTTTAACCCAAGGATAACAATATAAGAGCCCATGTTCTCAATCGTTTGCTATATTTCCCTCTGATCCACAACCATTTCAAAGTATAAATTCTGTTAAACTTCTTTTAAAAGCCATGTACCTTAATAGTCATTCCTTTACTGCATGACCCTCACAAGGTTTGTGTGGAAAGCGTGACTGGGAGATGGGCAAGTGAGGGGTGATCTGGGAGGGTGTATCAGACGTCTGGAGGTGCAGCTTCCCAGGCCTGGGGAAGAAGGGTCTGATCAAGCCAGTCTATGGCCTGGCTCCTTGAGAGGTCATGCTTTTACCTGCTAGGCCTTGCATTCTCCCCTGCTGTCTTCTTGAACAGCTGTACTGTCTGCAGCACACTGCAGTAACCCAGAACAAGGCTCACCCTCCAAGCTTCCCCACAGCCAGTTATCAGGGCACCCAACTAAGCCATTGGATGTAGTAGGCAAACATGAGTACGGCATAAACAGCTGGGACTCACCCAGAGTTCTGTGTGCCCCCTTATGCTTCCCACATGGTCGTAGAGTTAAGGTGATTCTGGACAATGGCCTGTGCTTAGAGTCACCAGTGGCATATGTCAATCCCTACACAAGTCAAGTCAGAGTTATTCTGCCTCCTCCATCTCTCTCCTTTCCCACCTTGGCAACCGCAGAGGCCCTGTGATCCAGATGATGTAGTTATTGGATGGAGGAGGGCCTCCCAACTCACACCAGATGTTAGGTGAATGAGAAATATACTTTTTGCACCTTTGGGGGATTGTCTGTTGAGGCAGTTATCATTAATTTCTTTGATTAACAAAGTGGGCAAGTGATTCTCAGTCACAAGCATTGTCCCTAGGGCAATGCTGCCACCTCAAATAGAGCAGGTGATGAGGAGAAAGTCTGAGCCCTAGAAGACACTCAGGCAGCAAGGCAGGATGGCAGAAAGAAGAAAGTGACTTGGTTAAAGGATATTTTGTTAAAAGAAACAGAAATTATCTCAAGGTAACTTAAGTAAAAGGGGAAGTTAATTAAAGATAATATTTCTCAGAACTATCAAAAGACAAAATGAAGTATGTCTGGCCAAGACAAGGACAGACTGAATTCCAAAAATGGCAGAAGTCACCATGTTCTCGGAAAGCATGTGGTTTCTCCCGTCTTCTCTCCAATTCTCTTCCTTCTTTCCTAGTCTGGCTTCATCTCCTTTGCATAACCCCACTTGGGGTTACAGCTCTGACTTTACCTGGTCTTGCATGAATGTCTGCCACCATCCAACTGCTCAATTTTTGGGTCACAATTCTAAATACCTGTGAAAGAGAATCACATTGGTTCATCCAACCTACCTGTGGTTCCCCAAAATCAGGTGGTTATGACCTTCACTCTATTCAGTTAGTCCTGGCCAGAAACAGAGGTCTTGTGGCCTCAGAAGTGGCTTATGGGCAGGGCAACTTCAAATCAGGAACTGGACAGAGACCTTAACGTAGGTTTATCACAGAAGAGAATTTCTATAGGCCTTAAAACAGAATTGTCAAAATATCCAAGAGGATAATGGAGGCACTGTGAATTATGGAGGGGAAAAGACAAAGTACAAGTAGAAAGAAAAAATGTCAGGCCAGAAGGAGGAATGAATACAGAAATGAGCCCCAGGATGAAGTTAGAGCTGGATTCAAGAGGCAAGCCAGCTGCAAAGTGTGCCGATCCACCACAGACACTAAAGCGTTATTGAAATAGGTTGGAAACATGGGACCAGTTAATTCACACATGACATCTACACAGGACAACCCACAAAACTAGGGAAATGTAAATTGGTTCCACTGTAGCTGATTTGAGCAGTGTCCATTAATGAAGATAAAAAAATAAAATTCCTCACCAAGGATACATGTCTCTTTTGAGCATTTTTGCAAGTTGCATAGAGCAGCTATGACCCCCAAACCAGCCCACTGACAGTTGCCTGAGATCATTCCTCAGAATCAGCAACATCTGAAAACTATCATGGATGACATAGAACTATTTAACAAAAACAAATGGCACACATTTTAATACACATTTCAAATCCTTAATATGTCTCCCAAAGAAGGCACATCTGCTTCAGGAAATCACAAATAAGAGCTGAAAAGAGAACAGAACTATAGGAAAATGTTTTTTATAGAATTGTTTTCACAGCATTGACTTGTTTCTGCCAGGGGAAATGACTTAGTAAGTGAATTTGTTTCAGGATATAATACATGTTAATAGAAAATCAGTTTATCCTCAGGTCCATTAAATGTTTAGAGAATATCAGTTTGAAAGAATGCCAAATTATTAGCCTATCTGGGTATGTATCTTGGTCCACCTGTGGCTGGGGCTGTGCCGAAACAGGAGCTAGTCGATGTCTAGTCCTCAGTGATCACACAGGTAATGAAGAGAAACCAACCAACCCAAGAAAACTGTGACAAGAAAAAATGCTAGATTGCAACTGTGAAACTGTGCAGTGTAAAATGTCAACCTGCCCAGAAAACTCCTGAAGAGGAAAAGGGTACACTGTTATTAAGAGATGCTTTCTACACAGTTAATAATTTAGTCTTGGAGTCATGCTTAGTTTAGACTTAAAGGAAAATTTTTTGAATGAGGAAAAAATACCAACTTTTTGTGACATATTTAATCTGTCTTCATCCTCACATCCTCACATGATAAACACAGATCCAAAAACATCTCCACACTATACGAACAAACTAACTTGCAGAGGCATTTAAGTGACATTTTCTTATCAAATTTAATTTTTCCCACTCTCTTTCTTTCTAGAATCTTGTATATACACTACTTAATGTTATCCTGGTGTGGTGAATGATAACTTCAATTTGTTGAGTATTTGTTACTTAAATTGAACTATTAATGGAAAATCTACTATGTGCAAGACAGTGTACTAGGTTATAGAGACTGCAATGTTGAAAGAGAAGGTAACATCTGATAGAGGATATCACCTCTCAGATGTGGCTAGGAGGGGGAACAGGAGGAGGCATGACTTGGAATTAGACAAATGCACACAGTGGGAGAGCCCCATCTCAGGCTTGGAATAAAGTCCAGTGCAGCAAGAAAGCACCAGACAACAGATGCTGGCCAGGTCATCTTCAGGATCAGGAAGGGCCAGCAAAATAACATGTCCAGCAAGACAGAAGGAAGGGAGCACAAAGGAATTCCAGAGCAGATGAATGTCAGACACTGGGAAAGTCAGGAGCAGAGTCTGGGAAGTAGGGGGTCTGACCCCCAGGGCAAAGGCCCATGGTAACCATAGGCAGGGATGCTCTAGGCTGTGGGAGTCTACGTGCTAGCCAGAGGGCGGAGTATGTCCAGAGAAGCCCAAGAAGCCTGAGACAGAGCCTTGGAGAATGCTATCATTTTGGAGGTGTAAGAACAAAGAAGTTGTAATGCAGAGCCAATGAAATTAGTGCAGAGTCACAGAAACCAACTGAAAGAGATAGGTTTAGGGAGGATGTGTTTGTCACCAGAAAGATCAGGGAGATCAGAGAGACAACCCGCCACTGGGAACCAATTAAGATGTTGGGACCTGGAAAGCCTGGGTGAGGGTTAACTGAAACAGCTGCCTCAGCAGTTCTTTGTGCCTCTGCTTGACGATCCTGGCAGGTCTGCATGACGGGCACCTCATGGCAAAAGTCACACTCATACAAGATGAATCATGTTTTCTTCCTGAGAGGTAGCTCACATGCACTCCCAAACAGTATAGATGTAGGTCATTTTTAATTTCAATAGGAACTGGAGTTTGTTTCCAAACAGAATGGGGATTTTTTCTAACCTTGTTATTGTGAGAGCTCAAAGTCACCCAATGAATTTAGTTCTTTTCTGTGACCAATTATTTATGACAGGGAGATGTCTAACTTCCCATTTGGATCAACTACAGAAATCAGGCTTACAGCAACAGAGGCAGCTGGGGGTCTGCATGCGATCAGAGACAGGGCAGTGGGTTGACCCCTGAAGTGTGTGCACAGTACAGCTGTGCTGTTATTCACTCTCAGCTCGTAGTGCCTGTAGACACAGCTCAAGGGCAGACTGTCTGGGTAAATAATGGGGGACAGAGAGTGCAGCCAAGTCCCAGGACACACCCACGTGATGGAGAGTCAACATGCCCCCTCCTTGGGCCTTTTGGTGTGGGAGTTCTAAGATATCTTTCAAGAGGCCCAGCTCTTGCCAATCTTGCAACATATCATACCTGTACTTCTTTAAAATTACAGTTAAAACTTTGCCCCATTTCTTGAAGCTGTGTGATTCTAGGCAAATCTATTAGCCTGTTTTGGTGAGGCTGTTGCCTCATCTATAAACAGGCATAAGAAAATCCCATCTTGCAAGTAAAATATCCTGCATTAGCAGATGCTTGAGAAATGGAAGTAGTATCATTATTATTAAAAAGCAGCTCTTCATCCCTCCAGCCTTAGCAAACAAACATTCCAATAAAGGAGAGTGCACAGACTGTACAAAGGGAGATTTAACACTTGGATGTTTGATACATTTCCTACAAAAGAGCAGTAAAATGAGTGGAAAGAGGCTGGCTGTTCAGCCCCCTGCATCATTTACAGAAAATGCCGAGGGAGGATGATTGCCCAGGGACCCACCAGAGTTTCAGTTTCCAAAGTGCCAAATCAAGAAGTCAGTCTTTGTTTTGATATAGTGTTCCTAGTGGATTTAAAATTTTTAAAGAAAGAAAGAACAAAAGCCTTAAACTACTAAATTATTAGGGGGGAACAGGGAGGGAAGATGAATCCCACATAAACTGAAGAAACTTGAAATTAAAGAAGCAGTTGAAGTATGAAATCCAACCATGCAGAATGAAACCTCAGGCACCTTTTATGGTCAAATGTGTCCAGTTACTGTATGAAAGTCAGGGACAAAACTTGCTGAAAAAGTAAAAGAAAGTTATGGTTTCTGAAAGCTGATTGTGTACCCAATCTAGTGACGTTTGCTCCAGGCTTTTATATACCACCATCTGAGAACCATGAGTATTTCTCACTATACAGACCTGAGTGGATGTCTTGTGTCTCCTGCCTTTGGGCCAGCAAGTCAGATTAAATTACCCAGGGCTTAGCCTGGAGCCAGGGTGGAGAATAAGAACCAGCTGAATTTAAAATGTCTAGCTTGGAGTTTACAATCCCTTTAGCCTTAAGGGATGTTGGCTAAAACAGTCCTGAGCAAAACTGGTGGATGCCTTTGCCAGCAGAGAATAAATCTGAGAAGAAAAATGCATTGGAGAAGAGGAAAGTGAGAAAGAGAATACAGACAACATTAGTCAAGTGATTTGGTTGCAAGTAAAAGAAAACACCTCTTTGAGCTGAACTAAATCAAGAAAAGTGTGAGAAGTACTGGAGGGAACTGAATACACGAACTGCCACTTGAGGGTCACCATACCTCAGGATGGGAAGCCTTGCAACGGGTGTTTGTGGACCTTCCTACTGGACAGGACCCAGCTATCAATGCCCAGTGTCTGTGTATTTCAGTGTTGACCAGCCAAAGTCAAGTGCTGATTTTGCTGGAGAGTGGGGGTGGGGCAGGAGGTACCCTGAGAAGATGCCTGGGTTACCAGGGACCTTCCCTGAGGGTAAGTAGTTCCCAGAGAACAGGAGTCAAACTGCTTCCCAGTGCTTGTCTACCACTTAGAAAAATGGAGAAAGAGATGGGCCAGAGAAGGAATCCTCTGTTGACAAAGTGTCTCCAACAACTGATGATTACTTATGGCATAAACTTTTTTTATCTAAAAATGGCATTTAAGAGATAAGGAAGGTGGGAAGGACCCAAATGTTCATGAATACATGAGTGCATCAACAAAATGTGTATACAAAAACATGGAATATTATTCAGTCTTTAAAAGGAAAGAGGGCTTCCCTGGTGGCGCAGTGGTTGAGAATCTGCCTGCTAATGAAGGGGACACGGGTTCGAGCCCTGGTCTGGGAAGATCCCACATGCCGTGGAGCAACTAGGCCCGTGAGCCACAACTACTGAGCCTGCGCGTCTGGAGCCTGTGCTCCACAACAAGAGAGGCCGCCATAGTGAGAGGCCCGTGCACTGCGATGAAGAGTGGCCCCCGCTTGCCACAACTAGAGAAAGCTCTCGCACAGAAACGAAGACCCAACACAGCAAAATAAATAAATTAATTAATAAACTCCTACCCCCAACATTTAACAAAAAAAGAAAAGAAAAGACAGCTGGCTTTGATTCACAGTGGGTCCTTGCTACTCAAAAATGTGATCTGTAAAATAAATAAATAAATAATAAAAGGAAGGAAATTCTGATACATGTTACAACATAATGGACCTTGCAAACATTATGCTAAGCAAAATAAGTCAAATACAAAAGGACAAATACTGTATGTTTCCACTTCTATGAGGTACTTAGAGCAGTGAAATTCATAGAGGCAGTAGAATGGTGCTGATTAGGGGCTGAGGGAGAGGGAAGAAGGAGGAGTTGTTGGTTCATGGGTGCAGAGCCTTAGTTTGGGAAGATACAAAAAGTCCTGGATGGACGTCGGTGATGGCTGCACAACGATGTGAGTGTACTTAATGCTGCTGAACTGTACACCTAAAGCTGCTTAACATGGCAAATTTTATGTTGTGTATATCTTGCCACAACACAAAAGAAAGAGACAAGGAAACTACTATGTATGTTATGGCGGAGGGAACTGTCAAATAAAGAGAAAGCAAATATACATCCATATCTCTGAAATAGTCCATAAGAGTGTTTTCTGTAAAGAGCAGGCAAATGTTCTGCCTAGGTCTGCACAAACCTGTCATCACAAGCTTTGCTTAAATCCAGGCACCAGTCATTTAGGGTTTACATAAGCCATCATTTCCTGTTTTCTTGTGCTTTCTTTGGTACCCTGGAGGGTCTGCAAAAGCTCTCTGCAAAAGACAACACCAGCACTTGAGTGTCTATCACATAGGGAGCCCAGAGCTAGATAAGTAAGTAAAACTTTTCCTTTTTCCTTCTCCCATTACAGTCCTGAAGAATTCAGAAGCCCCAGAGCTTTGCAGGAGGAGTCAGGCAGATTTCTAAAGACTGGTCAGGCCTGATCCAGAGGAGAGCAATGCTTCAAATTGTAGGAGAAAAGAAAGCTTGATGTAAGATTGGGGCATATTTCTTAAGTTGATTTTTTAATGCCAGGAAGTGACAAGAATGGAGTGGGAAAGGAAGCCTCAGCAGACCAGATTGAAAGGCAATGTTGACAAAAAGCAAAGTTGCTTCTTACTTGCACCCTACTAAATGCAGCTTGTTCAACAGCTGTGGTCAGCTCACATCTAATCTTTACAGTAATCCTAGAGATAGAGATTATTAAACCTTTTTACAAAGAAACCAAGGTTCAAAAAAGTAAATTAATTTACCCAAGATCTCATTAACAAGTTAAAGGGCCAATGTCTAAAGCTTATATTTTCCCCATTATGCTCTGCTACCTATTAATTACCTATTAATACACTCGAGTGTGTTAAATACTTGTAATAAGCCAGTAGATGAGTATGCAAGGGACAAGAATCCTACAACAACTCCTTTGGGGGTGTTTGCCAGGAAGGAAACTTGGCAGTGACTGTGGGCAACACAGTGTTGCAAAGGAGATCAGTTTGGCCTCCAAAATGAATTTTTTTGGCATGTAGGGTCTGAGGGGTTATTAGTATTAAGCAGAGGCTCCAACTGCGCTACAAGTGTTTATAAGGTTTATCTTTCTATTCCTTCCTCATTTAGTAGGTGAGTTGAATAATGGTTGGTGCTTTGCGAGCTTGTATGGCTAGAGGGATGGATGGCCTGAACAACTGGAGGTCTGCTGCATCCATTCGTTAACTTTGAACTACATATTTTCCAGGCTCAACTCTGAACTTAGGTATTTTCAATAGATGGCAGATCCCCTTTGTTCTACATACTGCCATATTTATAGCCCTCGTCTCCCAAATCCTCACTTTTCCTTCTGATATCAATGATAGCTCCATTATCCCCAGAAAACTACCGTGGAGGAGGAGGGGGAATGATGAGAGTATTATGACTTTTTTTTGCCTTCAACTGCCTGCTCTGTGTCACTCTCCCTGTGCAGTGGGGTAACATCCCATCTACCAATTCACTTGTTAAATTCAGATTTCTTAAAGCCTCAGGTTCCAAACAGCCTGTAGGTGTTCCTTCCCCCCACACATCACCTATCTCTTAGTAACTCTGTTCAGTTCTATTTCCTTTCCCTGAATGGCTAATAAAAGATCCAAGAAGCAAGAAGTTTTTCCAAAGACAAGCTCCTCCACTTATGTCAGCTATACTTATCTCTCAATACTTTGCCAAAGGTCAGCATTAATAATTCACGTCTCCCAGTCCTGCTACAACTGAGGCTAGTAGTTCTTGATCCTGACTGCACACTGGAATCACCAAGGGTAATGCTAAAACATACTGGATACCACCCCGAACTCACTGAAACAGAATCTCTGGATAAGTTCATTGTGTATTGGTAAATATATTGTAAAGCTTCCCAGGTGCTTCTAATATATGGCCAGCATTGCACACCACTTTTCAAGGCCTTGACTGCTCAAAGGGCAGTTAGAGACTAGTGCTAGAGAGTGAACTTGTTAGCCATTTGAGACAAGATAAGAAGTTTATGCCAGCATCAACTATGTCATTACACACTTTGGTTCAGCTGCCATTTTCTTTGTATACCAAGACTGCCTCAGTGAAAGAAGTAGTTCATCAATCTACTCTCTGGTGAAAGCTCCTCATCTTGTCATACATCTGTAACAGAGAATGTGGAGGTTTGTTTCTTTGAGTAGCACTGCCATAAGTCTTTACAGCATATCCAAAAATCTTTGGAATTCTTACTTTTCTGTAGCCTCTTTTGAGCCTGGGCATGTAATCTAAACATTTATTGTTATAGTTCTGAGCAGTACATACCAAGTGTATTATCAATGTCCACTGAGCTGTCTAGCATCACTTTACTAGGTTGAAATTCTTCTGCCATTTAATGGATATTGTCATCATACCATTACAATGTACAGATGACCAAAATGCTGGGTGGCTGGGGCACTGTGAGTGGGAAGGGGGTTTGAAGCATTGAGGACTTCAGGGATTCCAGATCAATAACATAGATGGGTTCTGTTTGCTCCTCCCCTCTCCCAATCTCTCTTATTCTTTCACCTCTCCTCTTTTACTCATGGATGGCTTTAGGAGTAGACATGAAAGTCACTGACCAATATAGAAAAGTACAGGCAATCTCAAGACAGACCCTTCCCATACATCCCCAAACCAGGGCCATTGCTCTAAAATATGTTCTTTCTTGCTTTATTGGGGTGAAGGAGGTGTGTTTCAGTTGTTCCAGGTAAAGATGAAAATATTCCTGAAACATGTTAAACCTAATGAACCACCAGTTTAATGAAAGGTAGAAGAGAGTATAATGCTGTAGGAATTGGAGTCAAGATAAGCATTTTGTAGGGAAAGGAGAAAGTGCAAATAGACATTTAGGAGGCCCTTAGAAGGTGGCATGAGAAAAGGAACTCTGCATTTGGAACAAGACCTCATTTTATGTCCTGGATCTCTCTCTCTCTCTCTTTATATTCATTTGACAATGCTTCTTTACATATTCATTCCTTAGTTTCCACATTTGTAAATGGATCACAGACCTTCTGCCACCAGATTGTTGTGAAGTTTAAATAAGATAATATATGTAAAAGCACATAGCACAGTGCCTGACACCAAGTTATTCTCTGTTCATTCATTCATTCATTCAATAAATATTCATTGTCAGGCACTGAGCAAGGGACCAAGCATGCGCTGGAGGATACCACAATGTCCCTTCATGGGGCTTAGAGGCATGTGGAGAAGACAGAGAAGAATCATGTAATCATAGACATGAAAGCATAAGTAAATATATAATTACAAATGGAAATAAGTAGTATAAGCAAACATAAAATTGATACCTTATCTTGTTTTGAGGGTTAAGAAGCACTTTCCTAAAGAAGTAATGTTTAAGCTAAACTCTGAAGAAATTAACTTAGTGTGAGGTGAGGAGGAGATATGGATGTAGAACAAAGAATAAGATTCCCTCTTATGAAGGAAACTTTTAGTTATGATATTAACTCAATTTAAATTAGCATAGATCAAAAGAGTGTAGTGACTCATGTAATTGAGAAGCCCAAGTACTGATAATAGCTTTCAGCACTGGCCCGAAAACAGGTTCCCAGTCATCTGTTTCTTTTCTTTATCTTTTGACTTACTTCTTCTCTGCATTAGCTCCATCTCAGGTAGGCTTTCTCTGCATGGTAGAAAAGACTTGCCCTAGAGGCAGACCTAAGAGCTCTGTTCTCAGAAGATAAGAAGTCTTTCTTCTCCTAGGTTTTACATTAAATGTCTGAATAGGGCTCTCACTGACTCACACTTTGGATATAGTGCCCAACTTTGAACCAGTCACTGGAGTGCTCTGATGTGCCAGGTTGGGTCGCTTGTCCCTCCTATGTAGAAAAGGTGGAGCTAAGTGATAGATAACACACCAGATCAGGGAGAGGCATTTCTGAAAGCAAAGAGTGGATAGAGGGAAGGAGGAGGGAACCTAATAAATATTCACTGCAGGTAGATTTACAGGATGTTAAACATTTTGGTCTTTACCATAAGAGCAATGGGAAACAATGCAAGGATTTTAAAGGATGAAGTCAAATAATCATATTTGTGCTTTGATAGAAATCACCCTAGCTGCAATGCAGATGATAAATTGGAGGAGACATAGTAGATGTGGAGAGACTAGTTAAGCTCTTTCAGGCTGGAGATGATGATAAACTAGAGTGATGAAAACATAGCTATAAATAAGGAAATAGAATAAAAATATTTAGGGATAAAAACCAACAAGCAGCTGAAGATGAATTGGGAGTAGGAAAGTGAAAGGGGAAAAAGAGAACCTGCTTATGAGGCAGACCAAGAATGTGATCTTGAACATGTTGAGGTTGGGGTACCTTGGAGACATCCAAGTGGAAATGATGAAGAGGAAGTTGGATGTATATGTATAGAGTTCATAGAAGCAATACAGATCAGAGATGTAATTTTGGAAGATATTTATCAGTTGCTGGTAGTCAAAGCCATGAGTATAGATGAGATTGACTAGAGTGATACAAGGCCTATAACTGAGCCTAGAGGAAATGCAGTGCAATAAGTAAGTGTTTGCACAGTTTGGGCCAGGGTCAGATTGGTCCTACTCATTTACTCAGATTCCCATTTTTCTCTTCTTAGTTGCACGTCTTTCTGTTTTATACACTCACCTGCAGCATGCATACTAATTTGACCCTTTTAATGGGAATGTTTTCACAGGTTACTTTAAATTGCTCTATGAACAACAAATTACAAAGATTGAATATACACATAGAGAGGTTATTGTTGTAATCAAAGTTTGCAATGGAGTTAATCAGGTGCATATTTTAATGCTATGCATAATTTTTATTATGCTGCATACAAATTAGTCTTAAATGGCAGGCAGTTCACAAAAATTATTATAATCAACATTACTATTACAGCCAAAGCACATTAAAGTTTTATTTTTTTTCTTTTTACTTCATTTGTTCTCAATATTTGTCATCTTTGTTACTGTTGACCTTTTTTCATGTGTATTTTTCTACCACACACAGGTATATATGCACACACACACACACCCTAAATATTATTTATCAGTGACTAGAATTACCTTGTTACTGGCACTCTCTTATAACAGTATAATAGGTTAGGCTAAGTTGAAATAAGATAACAAACAACCCAAATCATAGCGGCTTACAAAATAAGTTTATTCATTGGTAAATAGATAGATAGAGACCCAGGCTAATGAAGAAGTCTCTGTTCTGGATCAGTACTGGTCTTTGTGGCAGAAGAAACAGAGAAAGAACATGGATTACCATATGCTAGCCTCTCGAGATTATTTTCAGAAATGACACCAACCACTTCCACTCATTTCATTTACCAACACAAGTTGCAACGGGGCAAGGAAGGTAATGCTTTCCCAGGAAAAGCAGCAAATGTTGTGAAAAATAGTACAGTCTATTATCACCCCACTTCTGTAACTAATCCTTTGAGCCCTCACTCTGAGCATATTTTGCTCTTTCTCTTACTGTCATCTCACCAGTCCTAATACCAGATACTCTCTAACTCTGCTCATTGTCCTGGCCATCAGGTGGTTTATGGCAGCAGAGATCCTGGGCCATGAGGCTCTAGGTTGTCTGTCCAGCAGTCACCAAGATGTGGAGCTGGAGGCAGTGGTGGTGTGGCAGTGACTGACAGTGGTGAATCAGAGGAAAAGTATAGAGCTGTGAAGATACAGGAAGGGAGTACATGGAGAGAGATGTCATGGTTAAAATATGGAGTCCGTGCTCAGTGACAACAAGTAGATTATCTCTTTGGCTAGCCTAAAATGACTATACTCTATATTTTTAGAGAATCCCTAGGTATAGGACAAATTTAGGGTCAAGCACAATATTTCATCTATTTTTTAGCAGGCATTGGAGCTTCTATTCAAATCCACATTAGCCCATATTACCTAATCTTGGGTTTGCTACCCGCCTCCTACGTACTCAACCTCCTCAATCCTTGCTATGCCTGTTGGATTCCATGCCCACCTGGCAAACTATTTTATTTGCACTGCATCTCTTTTCCCCATGCCTGCCTTCCCCAAGAGGAAGTTCCAGTTCTCTAGGTCCTGGACCTCCTAGCTTGCTCTGAAAGTCTATAGATAACCATCCCATGGAATAAAGCATCTTTCACAAAGAAAGGTGTACTGGCTATGGGGAAGGGCATGGTTCACATCTCTTCTCAGACCAGTGAATGAATTTATGTCAAAGGCTAAGAGTGATATAGATCAATGCTTGCTTTTCTTGGAAGAAGGCTCATAAAGCAGTGAGGTCTTGGTACCCAAGAGTGGAAGAGAACACTCATGAAGATAAAAAGAGTCAGAGAGAGAGGCCAAGCAAACAATTATGTTACTGATATGACCATTTCCCTGACAGAGGTTGGTTATTTTCTCTGTGTGTGTGTGTGTGTGTGTGTGTGTGTGTAGGGGAGGGAGGTGTTCTATGAGTATGTGGGGGGGGCGGGGGGCAGTGTAGCATGTAACAGATTAGGGTGCAAAGCAAGAGCTTTAAGCCTCACAGAGGAGGATTAGCAGAACCTTGAAGGTCACAGAGCTTCAGACATTCTGTTCTATGGGCAATTTCTTGTGAGGTTGTCCAGTCCAGTGTTTGACCTTAATTCTAAAATCTCTTAGCAATTTCTGTTCATGCCAGTGCAGCTTGCTTGGAGTTCCTGCCTGAGCCTGTTAGGACTTTTTCAAGGGCTCTCTGCTCCCTGTAGATCCCAGTGTGTTTGGTGTATACAGGTTTATTATCAAAGGGGACTGGCTTTTGACAGCCCAATATATGGCTTCGGTATGTATGATGCTGACGAGTCTCAGATTTGTCTGGCATTTCTGTCTGAATCTGTTAGACACCCAACGAATTGTCTCTTTCATGCACATAGTTAGATGACCTGAGTTTTCATGTAATTGGATCCCTGGGACACTGAAATTTTATAGATCAATTTTAGACATTTGTTGCATATGTCTCCTCTAGAGATTAGTTTATAAAAATACTTTTTAGTTTAAAAAAATACAGTTCAGCCACCTTCAAATTAGGAAACCATGGAATTACTGTGTCAAAATACTCCCATCTGTTAAAGCAGTTTCCATCAATATCAAGTTCCATTTCTTGTCATTCTGTAATATTGTCTAGTTAAGAACAATGTGAAACAAGAAGTGCCCAGAGATGCTGATTCTCATTTTCATCAGTCACAAAGGTCAGTGCTCATTTCATCTAATTCCTCTTCTCTGGTCTGAAACCTAATGCTGCTCTGCAATTGAGCAATCGAGTTATACAAATGCAGTGCCTTGTATAAAAATCTAAAATGATCGATGGTGAATTTCACATTAATTTTTAAAGTGCTTTGGTGGCTCTAAGTTATTACAACATTGTGTCAAGTCATCTTTTTTGAGATAGACATTATCCTAATTTCCCACTGATTCTTTAATCTCTTGATCAGCTGATCTGTTGGTTCATCTTAGAAATCACTAGGTAGAGCAGAGGCATTTCACAATTGTCTGTCAATTTTACTTTACATTGCTATTCAAATGGTCAAACCTGTTTAAACCTGTTTCTCCTTCTGAATCTGATAGAGATTAGCCTGGGTCTAATCTCGCCATTTTCCCAAAGTCAATGCTGAGGCCTGTAAGGCCAGGGTCACTCAACTAGCTAATTCCAGATCCAGGTCAAAATAAGGTAAAGAATAAACGACCAGTTCCAACATCACAAACAGGTTAATTCAAATCCCAACTTTCCACTTATTAGTTGTATAACATTTGATAAATTGATTGACCACCTTGAACATGCTCTCTAGTTTTTAATTATTATGAGGAGCTTATGTGAAACATCTGGCACATAGGAGGAGCTTAATGTGTTATTTCTTTTCATTTTCTTCTCTAAGTACCACAGGAAAGATATAAAAGAACATCCTTATTTTCTTTGAGCTCAAAATCTTATACTTCTGTTTCAACTTTCTATCTCTACCCTATTTCGTATTCTTGTTTAAAGAAGTGGATCAAGAATAAGAAAAATAATAAGAAAATCTAAGTGAGATTAATTAATTATAGCCCAAACAATTATTTTTGTAGGAACTGTTCTATTAAATTTTAAACCTACTAGAAGAGGAAGGTGGTGTTACTACCTGAAGGACAATGTGAATGGATATCTCTTTGTTCTCCTTGTCCCTCCTAATGCCCCTGAGATAAAACGAGAGAGAATTAAGGAGGCAGCAGAGATAGGGGCTATAAGTTTCAAGAGTTTGGGGAAATCTCTGAGTGGGATGCTTTAAACTCCAAGTGGCTATATGTTGCTGGGTGGGGATGGGCAGGGCAAGCGTGATATTGTCAACTATAATAGGAAAAGACAGGACTAGAGAGCAGCAAATCTTGGAATAATAGACTTTAAATAGGGTCTAGGAGCCTGGCTCTGGGACAAGAGAAAGGGAAAATGATGCATTCCTGGGGCAGAGCCCAAAAAGCTAGCAAACGACCTGCAAGAACAGCAGTGTGCCGTCAGAGTCCTAAGGGGTGGCATGAAGTCCAGCAGGAAAAAACATGTTCCTTGAATAATTAAAAAGGGTTTGAAGGAAGTAGCTCGGCCTGGAATTAGAAGGCATAAGTTCCTTAAAGTCAGGGACCAGTTGCTATTTATTTTTGTATCTTCAGACCTGCCACAAAATAGCTATTCAATAATTGTTTGTTAAATGGATGAATGAAGGAATGAATGAATGAGAAAACAGCTCTGAGGTCCAGGGAACAAGGTCTGGAAAGATCCTTATGCTCTGGGCCAAACCAAGCAAATAATATGTTTGCTAAAAAACGTTTGCATCCTACAGTAAAATTGGTCAGATAATTAACCCATGTTATGTGGGTAACAAAGGTAACATAGTGGCCATTTCCACTCTGAACAGCCAACTTTATCCCCAGCCCTTGATAAGCCTAGAAACTCTACTTCCTCTCTGATACTCTCCCATTATTCCCACACCTCAATTTTTTATAGAATGCTCCAAACTAGAGCTGATACTTCTGGGATTCAGCTGGTTCTTTTATCTCATCCTGCCTGACTCCACTGACCACCCATCCAACATTTCCAGTGCACCTGGCACACCTGTGAGACAGACATACAAGCCTTAAGTAATCACAGATTATCAGCCTTTGGCTTAGGAACTGTCCCCAGTTCACCACCCCCTTACTCCATGCTCTGTGAGTCTATATCAACACTCCTCTCACAGGCTTCCCCTCATGCTGGCTCCTCTTGCAGTTGGATCTGTTAAATCTCACAGCCAGCTTTAGGACTGCCTAAACAGCTCAGACTTTGGCCCCATCAGGACAATGTTTCTGGAATCTCTTTTTTGTTTCAGCACTAAAATCTTGCCTTACCTCCCACTCTTATTCCCTTACCCTCAACCTAGACAATAATTTAGCCAGCTCATCTGAGCTGATGCCAGTGACACAGAACCCCAAGGCAAGCACATGTCCACTTCAAGCCTCTGCACTTGTGTTCTCTATGCCCCCAAATATTCATGTAGCTTATATCTTTTCTAATTCATCTCAATTTACATACTTAATGTAATCATATAGATTATGTCATTTAAAGTTTCTGCTCAAAGGGCAACTCCTCAGAGAGGCCTTTTAAAACAACACCCCCTTCCCTCACACTCTATCTCCTTACTCTGCTTCATTTGCTTCATAGCACTCATCCTGAGCTGGAAACATGGGACATATACACATTTCCTTCTTTCTTGTTTATCATAAAGACTAGAGAGTAAGTTCTGTGAGAGCAGCAGCTTTGCCCATTTGGCTCATCATCATGTCCCCGGCACCTAGAACAGCCTGTCACATAATGAACATCAAATAACTAATAATAATTATAATTAATGAACAACCCTAAAGCCCATATAGAAGTGATCCATGACTATTCAAGTGGAGAAGAAAATCGGTGGGTTCACTGACCTGATTTGATGATGGTCAGAGTAAACAAGGTAGTTATACAATTTGAAGACAGATAGTTAACATCAAGCATACATAAGATACAGTAGGCTATTTTAAATTATTCTTATAAAAATATTAGAAAATATACTGCTAGCCTTTTTCCCAATTTACCCTTCCTCGGTTGAGAAACCCTGGTGACAAAATTAATTAAATCAGTTCTTTTCTACTACTTACCTGGCATAAATCATCATTTGCTACAGGCAAGTAGAAATCTGGCTACTTTCCAGGAGGCATTAAATGTGATTCTGGCTCATGTGTTTGAATGAGTAATGATAAGCATGTATACTTGTTGTATGGAATATCAAGATTTATAGTTTCTTTGAGCCAGTATTGATTTCCACTTCCCTTGAATCTAATTTATTTTCTTTGTTCAGTGTATTTTGAAAGTTGTCTTACCAGTCACCGACCCCTGCTTTAATTAGGAACTATGGATCTGTCTTCCCATAGCTCCTGGACATTATAAGGGGATGCATTCCATTACGGTGGAGGCTCCTACCTTGAAGGAAAACACTGGCCTGGCATGGGCACATAGGAAGGCTCACTGAGGCCCATACACAGATGCATAGATCCTTCATCTTTGGAGGCATTTGCTTCCTTACATAAATTGTCTTCATCTGCTCAAAAAACATGTAATTCAGTTAATCATTGCAATTGGAGAACAGCAGCAAATGACACAGAGTATAAATTGTAAATTTAAGACAAAACATCAGGTAAGTTTTCCAACATATAAACAACCAGCAAATCTATAAATTGGGACTCTGGATGCACATCTTTTCTGAAAAGAATCTGTGATTGATTGAAGTCAGGTATATAAAAATTAGAAGTGTCAGCATGCAAACAAAGGCTAAGTGGATTCTCTATTTTGGTTATATAGTCTCCTTTACTCACCATAGTTATTTCTCTGGGTAAAAACTTCTGACTTGAAACAACCAATTGGTTGCAACCATCAAAAATACAATGCGAAATTAATTAGACATCGCTCCATGAAAAATGGGAGGAGAGAAGATTATTCAGTGAAGCATGGCATTCTAAACAGCTATCCACACATTAACTGCAGAATCTAGGATTCTGGAAGATACATACATCAAGGGAAAAAAAAATCACAGTGACCCTTCAGAAGGGAACCCAGCATTTAGCATTTTTTTTCTGGCAAAGACACAAAATATGCTTCAAGGACTTAGAAAGCAGATACCTTACTTTTTTTTTTCCCCCCACACCTCAAGACTTGGGAAAGAAATCTCCTTTAAAGGGAGCATTTACTCTTGGGAAGACACTTTACAAAATTTGACCAGGTGATTGGTTTAAGGAAGCCATTCTGGGAGGACTGATATGCATAAACAAATTATTGAAGCAATTATTTAAATTGTATATTGACTGGAATTAACTATTTGCATATAGAAAAGTTAATGAATTATAAGAGTTTCCTGTATTGTCATATTTGCAGTTTGAAATGTACAGAGGTGGGAAGAATCTTTATTACTTGTGAGAGTAAGTTTAAAATGTATTAAACTGGTTCCTCTTTCTGTGGCCCATGTGGAGACTGTCCCTAAGCAATAGAATGTCACTTATTGACTCCAAACCAGAGGATGTCTGTCCTGAAGAGCAGATGCTTTAAAACAACTTTGCATTCCAGGAGTGATCATCATCTGGAGGCGCTCCCACTGGCAGGACCACTGTCTCCCCACTTAGAAGTAGGAAACACAGGATCTAGAGAGCCTTCTGATGTCAGCATCTGAGCACCCCAATCTCCACCTGCTGGGCTGTTATCAGAAAGGTAAAAATATGTTATGTTGTGTTTGTGCTATAAACCTCCACAACCCCTACTGAAGAACTGAGACTCAGGGGTGGTTGGAGTGCTCCCTGCTATGTCTGGAACAGAGGTTCCCTTCAGATCTTGCTGCTGTTGTACCCACCCCTACCTCCTTGGCTTCTTGAGACGCCCCCAGGAGGTTAGCTCTCCTCAGGGTGAGAGGACTGACATGGAATATAAGAGCCTGGCCTGCTGGCCTCCAAGTGGGACACCTCTGCACGTGATTTAGACTCAGAACCCTCAGGGATCAGGCCTGAGACCACACCTTTCCTGGGCTCTCACCCCGTCCCTTTCCAGACCCTGTTTGCTCCCTTCCTTAGGTGTTTTCAAAGAGCACTTTGTCCCAGGGCCTGTTTCTAGAGAACCTGACCTGAGACAAAACTATTCCCTCCCAATGCCAGGGCAGACAAGAACAGGTGGCAGGGTTCAGCTGAGAGGAACGTTCCTTCGGGAGGAATCCCTAAAATACCCCAGAAGAGAAGGAACTCACCGCTGACTGCACAGTTTCCAGAGTCATATCTGGCCAATGAGATTCAACCCCACTGGAACCCAAGTGAGCAGGGGCACCCAGATCTGTACTCCCACATTCTGCCTCTGGCTCTTCCCAAAGGAATGACACAATCAGGCAGGTGAAAAAGACTGGGAATCAGAATTCTAGATGTGCCTCTGTTCTCTTGCACACCTAAGAAGGTCAAAATGGCATAAAAATCAAGTAGACAAACCAGCTAAAAAGATATACTTTTTATCCAGTAGACATTTAAGGCACAGAAGATGATAATATGCACACTGACATGGTATTTTCTTCTTCTCGAACTGATAATCAGTGTACACTCTAAAATATGAGTTGGGATGGGAGGGATGAACCTGAATTTCCTAACTCATTCTATTTGTACACATAAGCTGGTCCCTAAAGCTGTGGAGAGAAGCAGAATGATGTAGGGCGTAGAGCATGGGTTTGGTCAAGGGCCCCTGTGAAGTGCCCTGACAGCATCCTGCACTTCTCTTTCTCAGCCCCATATATCTCTATAAACATCTAATTAACTATTTGAAATACTTTGTCTATCTTCGCTGCTTGAGCATAAACTCCATGTTGGCAAGAAATATGTCTTCTGTTTTTTTTTAATCTGTTTTACCCTCACACCCCAAATAATATGATTCATTATCAGCACAGCTTTTAATTAAGACCTTCCATCATTAGAGTCTGAAAACCAAGCTGTACTGTCAACAGGCTGTGTGATCTTGAGTGAGTTACTCAACCCCTCTGAGCCTCAGTTTCCTAATAAGTAAAATGTGGATTATAATAGTGCCTATTTTAGTGAAAATTAAATGAAATGAAGCCTGTGGGACCCTTAGCACAGTGCCTGGTACATCATAAGCACTCAATAAATGGTTATTATTATTATTTTAATTATTATAATATTACTGCATCTAGGTTCTGTTATTCACAGTACAAACAGCTCCTGTATATAACCATAGAGTCACACGTATATGTGAATTCTTCTTCACACCCCTCCATAACCTCTTCCTTCCCTTTCAATAATGCTTTTACTACATCACACCAGAATCTTCCCCACTTAATTTGGATGATTAATTTTTCCTTCCAAATACAACACTTATTTCTCCAGTGCACTCAGCTCCAAGTAACAAGATTTGTGGAGGTCATCTGAGTGGGCAGCTCTCAGTGCAATATATAAGGGCACATTAGGAACCCAGTGGCCCCGAGGCCACCGTGGCTGTGATTTACAAGGTGCAGTGTGGAAGGCAGGGACTGCGGCTCCGAGCCCAGACACTCCCCCAGGGGAATGGTAAATGACAGCAAAGCTTGGAGCAGAACGTGGATCTCTGCTCCTGACCCCTCAGCCCAGATGGCGCCTCTAGGCAGTGTCCCCTCCCTGCTCCTGACCATGCTCCTCCTTCATCTCCCAACCAGCCTCTGCAGCTCTGCCCAGTGCTAAGAGGAGACTCTGTCATGGGATTGGCAGACTCAGAAGCCCCCTGCTCACCTGTGAACACATTAATGCCAGCAGCCTCAGAGTGAGCACGTTCCTCTTTCCATCCTGCTCACCGACCCCAGTTGCGGTATTTTGGGTTGTGAACTTGCTACACTGCAGGCTCCATTGTCCTTTTCATTATCGGTGAAGATTTCCTGAGAAGATTTATTAAATACTGAGCTAGAGGTCTGCTATCAATTTGGTGTCACAAGAATACAAACAAAGCAGAGAAATGTCTAGGCTGATCTGATTATTAGTGCTCTGAAAATATACCATAACTGAGTATATTTACCTAGCATATGTGGGGCGAATTATATAGCCATTAATTTTACATTATTCAGGATACCCTTTCTGAGGCACAACTTGTTCTTTATCAAATCTCTGATTGGGAATGTGCCGTACAATGGCTGCAAAAGATTATGGGGGATGAATATTTAACAGAGCATAGACCCTATTTCTTAGGTTATGGTATTTTTCAATGAAGTTTTTGAGAATATCAAGGCTCTTGGAATTTAAGTCTTCTGAAATACAAAGTAGTATATGACATGTCAATCACTAGATAACTTTTCTTTTCATTCACTGCCTCGTATTTGGAAAACTCTTCCATAAATCAGCTACTTTTTCCTTCACATGACTTGAAGGACTAAATAGAAACATGAAGGAAGCCAGGACAATATCTGCTACATATATAGAGGTTTTGATGAAAAAATTCAAAACTGAGGTACTATTCTCATTTACACATGGAGCAAGTGCAAGTAAAGAACTCTTCATGGTCTTAAATAGAGCATAGAGATTTAACTAAACTCAACCATTTGTACAGTGCTAAATTGTGTGATTTTGTCCCAATTATTCCTAAAGTACTGCACAGTGACCTTTTCCAAAAGGGGTATCTGCAAAACACTAGTCCAAAATATACCCTTGTTCCCTCTTCCCCTAAATGCTTCAGACTAAAAGCACTCCTTAGTCAAATAAGCTTTGGGAATACTGTATTTTATATGCTGTACTCACATATCCATAATGCATATCATAAATTAAAGACTATAAAGTCTTTTAGTGAAGAGACCTGTTTAATTTTGGATTCCTTGTCAAATTTATTTGACAAGGAAACTTTTATTGAGTTTCACTTATAATGCACTATGAAACCAACTTTAGAGAAAGCACTTTTAGGACATATGCTCATCATTTACTTAAATGTGAAATAATTCTCAGCATTCTTGGGAAACACTTGAAGAATCACTAAACTAAGTAAGATCAACAAGTGAGTACTTTTCCTTTGACAAAGGGATTAAAAAATGAAGGTCTTTTTTTTATTATTCAGTCTCGTGATGAAGGTAAAGCGTTCATATCCATATTGTCTGCACAGACTACAGAAACCATCTGCTGGGCTTGGTGGTAGTCACTTCTAGCCTCACACTTCCTTTCCCAAGTGACGTGTGGTCCAGGATATGCTTCTCAGAGTTGGTTATAGTTAACACGTCTACTCCTGAGCAGGCCCTACAAGACTGGTGGACCGGGCAATGCACCTGGTACTGATCCATGGCTCCACAGCCAGCCCCATAGGCCACAAATGTCTTAGATGGTTCTTCCCCTCCAGTGATATAATTGGATCCATTGCTCATCTGTCATGCCAAAAGTAGAAACAGATGACAGGCCATCTGTTCCACCTCTCCAAGTTCTTCCTCAGCATGAGGCACCATCTCTGCTGTTCATTGTTACCATGGTAAGGTGCACCCATGGTATCAATGAACTGTGTGGCCTCAGAGCTGCCCACTTAGCTGCCTGAGTGACACTCTGACTCAGCTTCAACTCCTTCATTAGTTAGAGGGGCTGTTCCTACCCAGATCTGGGAGTAAAGACCTAATGCACTTTCCATTGTCTGGAGGTTCTTTCCTTGGGCTCATTTAATGCATTTTATGGTCCATGTGTCCTTGCAAGTGGCTGGATTTGTTTTGCCCAAGTGTGAAGAATAATTAAGATCATTCTAATTCAAATGAAGTGTTGAAACACATTGTCAGAGGACCTCAGCACTGTAAATGTCTTGTTACCTCTGACACGTTGTAATGGGGTGTGTAGCTGCTCTGTTCATTTCCACTGAAATGCCCTTTTCCTTCCACACCACCTCTACCTCCCTGTGTGTCAGGAACTCCCCCCAAAAACACATACACATCTGTGATCCAGGCATCATAAAAATACATCAGGCTGATGAGAAAGAGACTGGTGCTTTGATGGTGCTCAGCAAAGCCATGAAGCACTTTCTGTTGACTCATCCATGAGCAAAGGTGAGGGACAGCAGCTGTTGAGAGAAGACTCACCTCCACAGCAGCAAGACAAATAGCAAATGTGTCTCCTCCACCCAGGTAGTGTGCATCGTCCTTCACATGATGACAGGTGGCCTGTTGATCTGACTGAGCTATCTTCCCCTTCCTCCTCTCTAAGAGGATTTGCGTGATCCTAAACAGCGAAAGTGACCCTCTCCACACAGCTGAAAACAATTGATTCTGATTTGAAAATAGCTCTCCTAAAATATATATGAGCTAAGAGTTAATGAGCACTCCCCACTTGTCAGGAACTGTGCTAATGCCTTACATACACTGTCTAAGTTTGTCTTAACAATGACGCCTTCAGAATGTTGCTATTGTCTCATTTTACATTTGAGAAACTTGAAGCTTAAAAAGAGACTTTCATGTATCCCAATCATACAGCTTTTGACTGGTAAAACTGAAACTCAAATCTATATCTCTGTGACCCCATGGGCCAAGTTCATAACCTCTATGCTGCCTGATCCTATACTGTCTGTCCCCATAGTCTATGTATTTCCCAATACCCCATTGGTCAGTTTCTATACACATGGATTTTGTGTTCTATATGTCAAAATATTTCCCTGACTTATTTCCCTCACTTCTGTGGCTTCCCCACCCTCAGGGACAGATCTTTCTCCAGGCCTCAGCCCTTCCTGTCTGCCCCAACCTGCTCTTGTCAACCAGAACACATCTAGTCAAACCCCAAGGTTTGACACCTCCATTTACCAAAAAGACATGCTTGAGATTAAAAAAAGTACGGTGCATAAGAAATTACACACAGAATACTGTGGGCCACTGCCCATAAGAATGACTGGTAATGCTTACTTTTGCGTAACACTTTAGAGGGGCAAAGCAATTTAACATAATACCTTATTTAATTTGAATGAATAATTCAATGTTCAAATAGCAAAATGATTCTCTGCAAGAGAACAGTCCGTTTACAAACTGGCACTTGAGACATTCTCCAATCAAGGAGGTAAATATTTGCACCAACAATAAAGTACATTAAAAATATATTTTAAAGTAATTAGTAGGCTTTTTTAAATTCAAAGCTTATTTTTATTTATTGACTGATTACATAGAGACATACAAATTCAAATATTCAGTAAGAACAATTGGCAAATTCATTAAACCTGATGATGTTTCTACTTCTCTTTCCCAAAAGTAACCAATTTTGAGAAAATAGCAACCTTGATTACTGCCAGTTGTTAGCTGCAAATACATTTCACAAACATGGCATGTTTGCATTTCACAAATCTTCTGTTTTATAACCTGGAGCAAATCTCCATTAACTTTTTCTGAACAGAATAATTAGAAAAGGCAGTGGTTTAGCAAATAAACAAATAGTTACCTTTGGTTAAAAATACTCTTTTAGACCCAGTTTGGAGATGTGCTATATGTGTGTTATTCTTTCCCATAGTGGACATTAACATCCAAATAACCTTCAGCTACCTCATTGGTAAACTATTTATTCTGATGTTTATCTGTGTCGACATTAATGTGCATCCAAATGTTCTCTGTTAAATCCCAGAGCAGCCTGTCTTGGCCTCTTATAAGTTGTGTCAGGTTGGCAGTCAATCTGTTGCCTCTACTCCCAGCATCTCTTAGCATCCTTTCTGTTTTACTTGGCTGGTTTCAAAGGATTCATCTGTGGAATTATTTCTAATGCCTCTTAACACTTGGAAGCTTTGTTGGGGGTCCCTAAGACCACCTTCAAGTTCAATGATTGCACCCCCTGAAATTTTTCTTTGATCAATGCAATGTGAGGGGAAGTGACATGTGCCACTTCCGATAGATGTTTCAAGAGCTACTATGTTATTTGTTGTGCATCGTACCCTCTGCTGTGGTGGTCATAGAAGCATCTTTTAAAATGTAGAACCCATCATCCCAGTACACTGATGAGCACAGTTTCCTCCCAAGCCATGTTGGATATATGGCCCAAACACAAAATAAACCTTTGTTGTTATAAATGACTAAGATTTGGGGCTGTTTGTTGCCACAACATAACATAAAATTTAACCTATCCTCATTGATATATCTCTTCATCCATAATGGTCAAACAACCATCTTAATTCAACCTTGTTATCCATTCTCACCCCAACCCTCTGAAACCCAGTAGGATCCTGCCAAAAATTTTAAAAGTTTATAGTTGGTTTTTATCCCCATTAAATAGTTTTGAGTCCTCCATACTAAAGGGCTAAAGTCCTCAAGAGCTGCCTCATGTATCAATCTACCAAACTCCCATTCTCACATTCTTTTCAGATTTATTGGTGTCCCATTCCTTACCCCAAAACAGTGATTCTTAGGATGCAAGAGCCTTGACTTGTACCCTATCCAGTTGGCCCTCATTGCTGCCAGTCCTATTGTTTGAGTTTCCTAGGTTGACACAAAAAAGCACCATAGACTAGGCAGCTTAAATGACAGCAATCTATTGTCTCAGTTCTGGAAGTCCGAAGTCCAAGATCAAGATGTTGGCAGGATTGGTTCCTTCTAAAGACTGTGAGGGAGAATCTGCTCTCCTAGCTTCTGGTGAGTTGCTGGCAATCTTTAGATTCCTTGGCTTGTGGAAGTATCACTTCATCTTTGCCTTCATGTTCACATCACGTTCTCCCAGTATGCCTGCCTTTGGGTCCAAATTTCCCCCTTTTATAAGGACACCAGTCATATTGGATACTCTTCTCCAGTATGACTCATCCTCACTGATTCCATATTCAGTGACCTTATTTTCATAGTCATATTCTGAGGTAAAGGGGGTTGGGACTTCAACATATGAATTTGGGGGGATACTATTCAACCCATACTACTGATTCTTTCCTAGATCCAATGGGAACACATTTTCCTGAAAGACACAGCTCTGTATCTGATAATCCTGTCATTACAACCTTCCATTTCCAAAGTCATACCTTTAGCCTGTTCCCAGGTTTATATTCCTCCTTGGATCTTATACCTTGTTGAAACTAGATTATTTTAGAATTTAAAACAAAGTATAATGCTTTTTATCATAGAATTGATTTGTTTACTCAACAAACATTTATTTTAGTGCCTACTTTTAACCATTGGGAGTTGAATGCATTCCCTGTTCCCTAGGAGTTCACAATTTAAATAGGGAGCAAACCCAGTTATATACAATTAAGAGAAAGAGTCTTTCCACAGTTAATTTTATGTAGCCCTCAACAACCCCTGGAGAAGGTCATTATTTTCACTATTTTGTTTTATTTATTTATTTTTAAATATTTATTTGGCTGTGCTGGGTCTTAGCTGCGACACGTGGGATCTTTTTTGACACAGGAGGGATCTTTGTTGCAGTATGTGGAATCTTTAGGTGTGGCATGTGGGATCTAGTTTCCTGACCAGGAGTCAAACCCAGGCCCCATGCACTGGGAGTGTGCAGTTTTAAACACTGGTCTACCAGGGATGTTCCTATTTTCATTATTATTATTATTTTTTATTAGTTTCTGCTTTATAACAAAGTGAATCAGTCATACATATACATCTGTTCCCACATCCCTTCCCTCATGCATCTCCCTCCCTCCCACCCTCCCCATCCCACCCCTCCAGGCGGTCACAAAGCACCGAGCTGATCTCCCTGTGCTCTGCAGCTGCTTCCCACTATCTATCTACCTTACGTTTGGTAGTGTATATATGTCCATGCCTCTCTTTCGCTTTGTCACAGCTTACCCTTCCCCCTCCCCATATCCTCAAGTCCATTCTCAAGTAGGTCTGTGTCTTTATTCCCGTTTTACCCCTACGTTCTTCATGACATTTTTTTTTAATTCCATATATATGTGATAGCATACAGTATTTGTCTTTCTCTTTCTGACTTACTTCACTCTGTATGACAGACTCTAGGTCTATCCACCTCATTACAAATAGCTCAGTTTCGTTTCTTTTATGGCTGAGTAATATTCCATTGTATATATGTGCCACATCTTCTTTATCCATTCATCCGATGATGGACACTTAGGTTGTTTCCAGCCCCGGGCTATTGTGAATAGAGCTGCAATGAACATTTTGGTGCATGTCTCTTTTTGAATTATGGTTTTTTCAGGGTATATGCCTAGTAGTGAGATTGCTGGGTCATATGGTAGTTCTATTTGTAGTTTTTTAAGGAACCTCCATACTGTTCTCCATAGTGGCTGTACCAATTCACATTCCCACCAGCAGTGCAAGAGTGTTCCCTTTTCTCCACACGCTCTCCAGCATTTATTGTTTCTAGATTTCTTGATGATGGCCATCCTGACTGGTGTGAGATGATATCTCATTGTAGTTTTGATTTGCATTTCTCTAATGATTAATGATGTTGAGCATTCTTTCATGTGTTTGTTGGCAGTCTGTATATCTTCTTTGGAGAAATGCCTATTTAAGTCCTCTGCCCATTTTTGGATTGGATGGTTTGTTTTTTTGCTATTGAGCTGCATGAGCTGCTTATAAATTTTGGAGATTAATCCTTTGTCAGTTGCTTCATTTGCAAATATTTTCTCCCATTCTGAGGGTTGTCTTTTGGTCTTGTTTATGGTTTCCTTTGCTGTGCAAAAGCTTTGAAGTTTCATTAGGTCCCATTTGTTTATCTTTGTTTTTATTTCCATTTCTCTAGGAGGTGGGTCCAAAAGGATCTTGCTGTGATTTATGTCATAGAGTGTTGTGCCTATGTTTTCCTCTAAGAGTTTGATAGTTTCTGGCCTTACATTTAGGTCTTTAATCCATTTTGAGCTTATTTTTGTGTATGGTGTTAGGGAATGATCTAATCTCAAACTTTTACATGTCCCTGTCCAGTTTTCCCAGCACCACTTATTGAAGAGGCTGTCCTGTCTCCACTGTACATTCCTGCCTCCTTTATCAAAGATAAGTTGACCATATGTGCGTGAGTTTATCTCTGGGCTTTCTATCCTGTTCCATTGATCTATCTTTCTGTTTTTATGCCAGTACCACACTGTCTTGATTACTGTAGCTTTGTAGCATAGTCTGAAGTCAGGGAGCCTGATTCCTCCAGCTCCATTTTTTGTTCTCAAGATTGCTTTGGCTATTCGGGGTCTTTTGTTTTTCCAAACAAATTTTGAAATTTTTTATTCTAGTTCTGTGAAAAATGCCAGTGGTAGTTTGATAGGGATTGCATTGAATCTGTAGATTGCTTTGGGTAGTAGAGTCATTTTCACAATATTGATTCTTCCAATCCAGGAGCATGGTATATCTCTCCATCTATTTGTATCATCTTTAATTTCTTTCATCAGTGTCTTATAATTTTCTGCATACAGGTCTTTTGTCTCCTTAGGTAGGTTTATTCCTAGATATTTTTTATTTTTGTTGCAATGGTAGATGGGAGTGTTTTCTTGATTTCATTTTCAGATTTTTCATCATTAGTGTACAGGAATGCCAGAGATTTCTGTGCATTAATTTTGTATCCTGCTACTTTACCAAATTGATTGATTAGCTCTAGTAGTTTTCTGGTAGCATCTTTAGGATTCTCTATGTATAGTATCATGTCATCTGCAAACAGTGACAGCTTTACTTCTTCTTTTCCAATATGGATTCCTTTTATTTCCTTTTCTTCTCTGATTGCTGTGGCTAAAACTTCCAAAACTAGGTTGAATAAGAGTGGTGAGAGTGGGCAGCCTTGTCTTGTTCCTGATCTTAGTGGAAATGGTTTCAGTTTTTCACCATTGAGGACAATGTTGGCTGTGGGTTTGTCATATATGGCCTTTATTATGTTGAGGAAAGTTCCCTCTATGCCTACTTTCTGCAGGGTTTTTATCATAAATGGGTGTTGAATTTTGGGAAAGCTTTCTCTGCATCTATTGAGATGATCATATGGTTTTTCTCCTTCAACTTGTTAATATGGTGTATCACATTGATTGATTTGCGTATATTGAAGAATCCTTGCATTCCTGGAATAAACCCCACTTGATCATGGTGTATGATCCTTTTACTGTGCTGTTGGATTCTGTTTGCTAGTATTTTGTTGAAGATTTTTGCATCTATGTTCATCAGTGATATTGGCCTGTAGTTTTCTTTCTTTGTGACATCCTTGCCTGGTTTTGGTATCAAGGTGATGGTGGCCTCGTAGACTGAGTTTGGGAGTGTTCCTTCCTCTGATATTGTTTAGAAGAGTTTGAGAAGGATGGGTGTTAGCTCTTCTCTAAATGTTTGATAGAATTCGCCTGTGAAGCCATCTGGTCCTGGGCTTTTGTTTGTTGGAAGATTTTTAATCACAGTTTCAATTTCAGTGCTTGGGATTGGTCTATTCATATTTTCTATTTCTTCCTGATTCAGTCTTGGCAGGTTGTGCATTTCTAAGAATTTGTCCATTTCTTCCAGGTTGTCCATTTTATTGGCATAGAGTTGCTTGTAGTAATCTCTCATGATCTTTTGTATTTCTGCAGTGTCAGTTGTTACTTCTCCTTTTTCATTTCTAATTCTATTGATTTGAGTCTTCTCCCTTCTTTTCTTGATGAGTCTGGCTAATGGTTTGTCAATTTTGTTTATCTTCTCAAAGAAACAGCTTTTAGTTTGGTTGATCTTTGCTATTGTTTCCTTCATTTCTTTTTCATTTATTTCTGATCTGATCTTTATGATTTCTTTCCTTCTGCTAACTTTGGGATGTTTTTGTTCTTCTTTCTCTAATTGCTTTAGGTGCAGGGTCAGGTTGTTTACTCGAGATGTTTCCTGTTTCTTAAGGTGGGATTGTATTGCTATAAACTTCCCCCTTAGAGCTGCTTTTGCTGCGTCCCATAGGTTTTGGGTCGTCGTGTCTCCATTGTCATTTGTTTCTAGGTATTTTTTAATTTCTTCAGCGATCACTTCGTTATTGAGTAGTGTATTGTTTAGCCTCCATGTGTTTGTATTTTTTACACATCTTTTCCTGTAATTGATGTCTAGTCTCATAGCGTTGTGGTTGGAAAAGATACTTGATACAATTTCAATTTTCTTAAATTTACCAAGGCTTGATTTGTGACCCAAGATATGATCTATCCTGGAGAATGTTCCATGAGCACTTGAGAAAAATGTGTATTCTGTTGTTTTTGGATGGAATGTCCTATAAATATCAACTAAGTCCATCTTGTTTAATGTACCATTTAAGCTTGTGTGTCCTTATTTATTTTCATTTTGGATGATCTGTCCATTGGTGAAAGTGGGGTGTTAAAGTCCCCTACTATGATTGTGTTACTGTCAATTTCCCCTTTTATGGCTGTTAGTATTTGCCTTATGTATTGAGGTGCTCCTATGTTTGGTGCATAAATATTTATAATTGTTATATCTTCTTCTTGGATCGATCCCTTGATCATTATGTAGTGTCCTTCTTTGTCTCTTCTAATAGTCTTTATTTTAAAGTCTATTTTGTCTGATATAAGAATTGCTACTCCAGCTTTCTTTTGGTTTCCATTTGCATGGAATATCTTTTTCCATCCCCTTACATTCAATCTGTCTGTGTCTCTAGTCTGAAGTGGGTCTCTTGTAGACAGCATAAATATGGGTCTTGTTTTTGTATCCATTCAGCCACTCTGTGTCTTTTGGTGGGAGCATTTAGTCCATTTATATTCAAGGTAATTATTGATATGTATGTTCCTATTCCCATTTCCTTAATTGCTTTGGGTTCGTTATTGTAGGTATATTCCTTCTGCTGTGTTTCTTGCCTAGAGAAGTTCCTTTAGCATTTGTTGTAAAGCTGGTTTTGTGGTGCTGAACTCTCTCACCTTTTGCTTGTCTGTAAACGTTTTAATTTCTCCATCAAATCTGAATGAGATCCTTGCTGGGTAGAGTAATCTTGGTTGCAGGTTTCTCTCCTTCATCACTTTAATTATGTCCTGCCACTCCCTTCTGGCTTGTAGAGTTTCTGCTGAGAGATCAGCTGTTAACCTGATGGGGATTCCCTTGTGTGTTATTTGTTGTTTTTCCCTTTCTGCTTTTAATATGATTTCTTTGTGTTTAATTTTTGACAGTTTGATTAATATGTGTCTTGGCATATTTCTCCTTGGATTTATTCTGTATGGGACTCTCTGTGCCTCCTGGACTTGATTAACTATTTCCTTTCCCATATTAGGGAAGTTTTCAACTATAATCTCTTCAAATATTTTTCAGTCCCTTTCTTTTTCTCTTCTTCTTCTGGAACCCCTATAATTCGAATGTTGGTGCATTTAATGTTGTCCCAGAGGTCTGAGACTGTCCTCTGTTCTTTTCATTCTTTTTTCTTTATTTTGCTCTGCAGCAGTTATTTCCACTATTTTATCTTCCACCTCACTTATCCGTTCTTCTGCCTCAGTTATTCTGCTATTGATCCCATCTAGAGTATTTTTCATTTCATTTATTGTGTTTTTAATCGATGCTTGATTCATCTTTAGTTCTTCTAGGTCCTTGTTAACTGTTTCTTGCATTTTGTCTATTCTATTTCCCAGATTTTGGATCTTGGAAATAGAATCTTGGATCATCTTTACCATCATTATTCTGAATTCTTTTTCAGGTAGACTGCCTATTACCTCTCCATTTGGTAGGTCTGGTAGGTTTTTATCTTGCTCCTTCACCTGCTGTGTGTTTTTCTGTCTTCTCATTTTGCTTATGTTACTGTGTTTGGGGTCTCCTTTTTGCAGGCTGCAGATTCGTTGTTCCCGTTGTTTTTGGTGTCTGTCCCCAGTGGCTAAGGTTGTTTCAGTAGGTTGTGTAAGCTTCCTGGTGGGGGGGACTAATGCCTGTGTTCTGGTGGTTGAGGCTTGATCTTATCTTTCTGGTGGACAGGTCCACGTCTGGTGGTGTGTTTTGGGGTGCCTGTGGCCTTATTATATTTTTAGGTAGCCTCTCTGCTAATGGGTGGGGTTGTGTTCCTGCCTTGCTAGTTGCTTGGCATAGGGTGACCAGCACTGTAGCTTGCTGGTCGTTGACTGAAGCTGGGTGCTGGTGTTGAGATGGAGATCTCTGGGAGATTTTCGCTGCTTGATAATATGTGGAGCTGGGAGGTCTCTTGTGGACCCGTGTCCTGAATTTGGCTCTCCCACTTCAGAGGCACAGCACTGACTCCTGGCTGCAGCACCAAGAGCCTTTCATCCACCCAGCTCAGAATAACAGGGAGAAAAAGAAGAAAGAAAGAATTAGTAGAAGAAAGAAAGAGAGAGGGAAAGAAAGGAAGAAGGGAAGAAAGGAAGGAAGGAAGGAAGAAAGGAGGGAGGCAGGGAGGAAGGATGGAAAGAAAGAAAGAAAGAAAGGAGGGAGGGAGGGAGGAATGAAAGCAAAAGGACGAGTGAATGGAAGAAGGGAGGGAGGGAGGGAGGAAGGAAAGAAAGAAAGAAAGACAGGAGGGAGGGAGGGAGGAAGGAAAGAAAAAGAGTGGGAAGAAGAAGGGTGGGAGGGAGGGAGGGAGGAAAGAAAAAGAAAGAAGGAAAGGAGGAGCGGAGGGAGGGACGGAGGGAGGGAAGGTAGGAAAAATAGAAAGAGTAGGTAAAGTAAAGTAGAATAAAGTATGAAATATAGTAGCGTTATTAAAATTAAAAAGTAATTATTGAAAAAAACCGGACAGATAGAACCCTGGCACATGGTGGAATCAAAGGTATACAGAGAGAATCTTACACGGAAGATTACACATACACATTCACTAAAAGAGAGCAGGGGGAAAAATCAAAAATCTTGCTCTCCAAGTCCACCTCCTCAATTTGGGATAATTCGTTGTAAAAAGAGGAAAAGGGCGAGAAGTCTGAAATCTTGCTCTCTAAGTCCACCTCCTTAATTTGGGATAATTCGTTGTAAAAAGAGGAAAAGGGGGGAAAGTCTTAAATCTTGTCCTCAAAGCCCACTTCCTCAATTTGGGATGATTCACTGTCCATTTATGCACTCCACAGACGCAGGGCACATCAAATGGACCGTGGAGCTTTAATCCGCTGCCTCCGAGGCTGCACAGAGAGATTTCCCTGTCTCTGCTCTCACAGCTCCCGGGTCTCAGCCTTGGACCTGGCCCCGCCTCTGCGCGTAGGTCGCCGGAGGGCGTCCGTTCTTCGCTCAGACAGGACGGGTTTAAAGGAGCCGCCGATGCGGGGGCTCTGGCTCACTCAGGCAGAGGGGAGGGAGGGGCGCGCAGAGTGGGGCGGGCCTGCGGAGGCAGAGGTCGGCGTGACGTTGCAGCAGCCCGAGGCGCTCCGTGCGCTTTCCCGGGAAAGCCGTCCCCGGGTCCCGGGACCCCGGCAGTGGCGGGGTGCACAGGCCCCCCGGAAGGCGGGGCGGACAGTGACCCACGCTCGCACACAGGCCCCGCGGCGGCGGCGGCAACAGCAGCCCCAGCGTCCCACGCCCGTCTCCGAGGTCCGCGCCTTTAGCCGCGGCTCGCGCCTGTCTCCGGCGCTTCCCCAAGCAGCCCTCTTAATGCCCTCTCCTCGCGCACCAGGAAACAAAAGGGAAAAAAGTCTCTTGCCTCTTCGGCAGCTCCAGACCCTTTCCCCGGACTGCCTCCAGGCTAGCCGTGGTGCACTAACCCCTTCAGGCTCTCTTCCTGCCGTCAGCCCCAGTCCTCTCCCTGCGCTCCGACTGAAACCCGATACCCGAGCCTCAGCTCCCAGCCCCGCCCACCCCGGCGGCCGAGCAGACAAGCCTCTCGGGCTGGTGTGTGCCTGAGGGCACCGATCCTCTGTGCCGGAATCTCTCCGCTTTGCCCTCCTCACCCCTGTTGCTGTGCTCTCCTCCGCTACTCCGAAGCTTTCCCCCTCCGCCACCTGCAGTCTCCGCCCGCGAAAGGGCTTGTAGTGTGTGGAAACCTTTCCTCTTTCACGGCTCCCTCCCACTGGTGCAGGTCCCGTCCCTATCCTATTGTCTCTGTTTATTCTTTTTTTCTTTTGCCCTACCCAGGTATGTGGGGAGTTTCTTGCCTTTTGGGGGGTCTGAGGTCTTCTGTCAGCGTTCAGTAGGTGTTCTGTAGGAGTTGTTCCACGTGTAGTTGAATTTCTGATGTATCTGTGGGGAGGAAGGTGATCTCCGCGTCTTACTCTTCCACCATCTTCCTCCGGGGACCTTTTCATTATTTTTAAAATGTGGAAAAGGAGGTCCCAGTAAAAAAGTTCTCAGATGTCATTATGATCTAAAGAATCAGAAGGCACAAAAGAAAGGGTTGGAAAGCTGGACCTTACACCAGATGGGGAAAATGGAGGAAAACACTTATTACCAAAACTATTGTCAGAAATGCAATCCCCAGTTATAACACTGTTTTTATTGAAAAAAAGAATCCACCTTAAGACACTGGTGATATTGTGATAATTTCCAGAAACACAGCATGGTCTGTACTTGCAATCATTTTTTCTACATACTCTGCTAATGCCACTGAAAGAAAAACCTCCCCATGAAATCTCTTATTTTTCAGGATAGAAGTAAATCTACTGGACAATTTTTACTTTGTATGGTGTTATGAACTGAACTATGCCCCTGTTCCCAAATTCACATGTTGAAGTTCTAACCTCCAATATCTCAGAATGTCACTATATTTGGAGGCAGTGTCTTGACAGAGGTAATTAAGTGAAAATTAGGTTATTAGGGTGGGCTTTAATCCAATATGCCTGGTCTCCTCATAAAAAGAGGGAATCTGGACACAGAGACACAGAGAGAGAAGGTGATAATGAAGACATAGAGCGAAGATGGCCACCTACAAACCAAGGAGAGGAACCTGTAACAGATCCTTTCCTCATGGCCCTCAGAAGAAACTAATCCTGTTGACACCTTGACAGCAGACTTCCAGCCTCCAGAACTGTAAGGAAATAAATTTTTTAAGCCAGCCATTCTATGCTACTATGCTATAGCAGTCCTAGCAAGCAAATTCATGTGGTTAATTACTTTCAATTTAAAAAAATTAGTAATAGATCAGTATTTAAAGGCAATGCAACCCCCTTCTTTTTTCATTTTAAGAAAATTTCCACTAGTATGGTCACTAGTTTGTATATCTACACTATAGCAAAAAAATTATAGACGTGTCATATTGTGATTTATAATAAATGTATATTTTGTCTTCTTCCCGTTCTTGGAACCCTTGGAATTTCCTAAGTGATGAGAGCCAAAAAGTGTCTTTTGTTATGTTAATGAAGTGACTTTTGGAAAACCCCTAGGTTACCTAAGGGTGAGGGTTGGTTGCCAGGGGAACCAACCCTCTGACTAGAGGGTTGACACTTTCAACCCCACTCCCAACCTCTGGGGAGCAGAGAGGAGCTGGAAATTCAGTTCAAGCACCAATGGCCAATGATTTAATCAATCATACCTATGGAATTCAGCCTCTATAAAAACCCAAAAATATTGGGCTGGGAGACCTTCCAGGTTGGTGAACCACAACACATCAATGTGCTGCCATGCTGGCCCCCAAATTCTGCAACTCCATGCCACAAGGTCAGAAACTCCTGCATTCAGGACCTCACCATATGTATCTCTTCACCTAGTTTACATCCTTTAATATCCTTTGTAATAAACTGATAATCTGGCAAGTAAACTGGTGTCCTGAGTTTAGTGAATCACTCTAGAAAATTAATCAAACCCAAGGCGGGGTTCTTGGGAATTTCTGATTTATAGCCAGTCAGTCAGGAGCACAGGTAACAACCTGGACTTTCAATTGACATCTGAAGTAGGGGGTAGCAGGTAGCAGTCTCATGGGACTGAGCCCTTAACCTGTGGGATCTGATGTGAACTCCAGGTAGATAGCTTCAGAACTGAGTTGAATTGTAGGACACCCAGGTGGTGTTGAAGAATTGTTTGGTGTGGAGAAAGAACCCGCACATAGAAGCTGGTGTCAGATAGGTTTAAATGTTGTTGATACATTTGACACACACCCCAAGGATAGTAGAATGATTCCTAAAGAGTTAATTTGTTGCTTATTTCTAGGAAGAAGGTTAATATGTGGTACAGCACAATAACAATAGGATGACAAGTTGACAGGGAGAACAACAACAACAACAAAAATAGAGGAGAGAATACAAAAAAAGAAAGAAATCTGAGGAGCTATGAGGAAAGGAAGAAATTACCTAGAAGGCAAAGAAACTTAAAAGGCCAGGAACACAAGATGGAGTCCATCATTCCAATAAAGGGCCTTAGCCTCTCCATGACATGAGCTAAAATAATCTTAGAGACTGGAAATATTCTGACATCCAGTTTGTCTTCCAATCTTGTGGAATTTTAATTGAAATCATTATGGAGATTTTTGTTAAAACAATTATGGAGGTGACTGTTACTCTTAATTTAGGTGATGTTTGCATGTTAGCAACACAAAACCACAAGAACAAAAAGTAGGTTATCATAGAATTGTGGTTAAAGATATACAGTTGACAGAAAATATGGGTTTGAATCCTAACTCCATAGCTTCCTAACTATGTGACCTTGACCACATTGTTTAACCTCCTTCCCTATGGATCAGTTTCCTCATCTGAAAAATAGAGTAATAATATTATTTAATTACTAGGGTTAAGATCAAATGAGATAGGAAAATGTAAAGTCCTGAGAACATTGCCTGGAGTATAGTGAGTACTGTATAAATGTTCTTGTTGTTGTTGTTGTTTTGGGTTTTTTTTTGTTTTTAACTTAATTATTTTTTAACATCTTTATTGGAGTATAATTGCTTTACAATGGTGTGTTAGTTTCTGCTGTATAACAAAGTGAATCAGATATATGTATGCATATATCCCCATATCCCCTCCCTCTTACATCTCCCTCCCTCCCATCCTCTCTATCCCACCCCTCTAGGTGGTCACAAAGCACCGAGCTGATCTCCCTATGTGATGCAGCTGCTTCCCACTAACTATTTATTTTATATTTGGTAGCGTATATATGTCATTGCTACTCTGTCACTTCTTCCCAGCTTACCCTTCTCCCTCCCCATGTCCTCAAGTCCATTCTCTACATCTGCATCTTTTTTCCTGTTCTTCCCCTAGGTTCATCAGGACCATTTTTTTTTTTTTTTTTTTTTTTTTAGATTCCATATATGTGTGTTAGCATACGGTAATTGTTTTTTTCTTTCTGGCTTACTTCACTCTGTATGACAGACTCTAAGTCCATCTACAAATAAGTCAATTTCGTTTCTTTTTATGGCTGAGTAATATTCCATTGTATAAATGTGCCCCATCTTCTTTATCCATTCATCTTTTGATGGACATTTACATTGCTTCTGTGTCTTGGCTATTGTAAATAGTGCTGCTATGAACACTGGGGTGTGTGTATCTTTTTGAGTTACGGTTTTCTCTAGATATATGCCCAGAGTGTGATTGATGGATCATATGGTAGCTCTATTTTTAGATTTTTTAAGGAACCTCCATACTGTTCTCCATAGTGGCCATACCAATTTACATTCCCACCAACAGTGCAGGAGGACTCCCTTTTCTCCACACCAGAAGTGCAGATCAAAACTACAATGAGGTATCACCTCACGCCAGTCAGAATGGCCTTCATCAAAAACTTCTACAAACAATAAATGCTGCCTTTCTTTCTAACAGGTAGGGAAATACATCTTCTTCTCCTGTCCTGTGGGGATGGTTTTTGTGTGTGATGCCCTAGTGTGGTTATGTGGTCACCCAAGGTCAGGGTTCTTTCAGTTCTCTCTACCCCAGGATGCCTGGATATTCTCTAGAAGGGTGAATACAAAGTAAGTTCAAGAACAGCTCACATTGCTCCTAGAAACATGGCCACTCTTCCCCTCACTGTGATGGCTGACTAGGGTCCTCCTGCCTGACTCCCTCACAAATGGGGATTTCCCATTCTGAGGAGCTTTGTTTCTTCCTGAAAGTTGGATTCTTTTACATAATTCCCCAAATCCATTAAACTTGTGTATATGTGCCTAAGCCTTTATTGCTGTCAGGGCTTGAGCTGTTTTTACCAGTGAGGTTCCTGTGTTCCGGCCGAATTGGATTTCAAGGATGTGCATCAGTGGAGTGTCTCCAACAGCACATGTGGACATAACTGACCTCAGCTGTGACCTACCTGGATACCTGCAACCTTACTGAGTACTTTCACATCTACAGCATTGCTAAAAAGAAGTGCAAAATTCTGTGTCTGATATGGGATCAAAACCTAGTTTTGCACTGGGTCTCTGCTTATTCCTATTCCACTGTATCAATGAAAAAAGGAATCTCTGATGCTATGGGCTCCTTTATCTCACAACTACCTTTCCCTGCATTATGTTCTGGGGTAAGGAATCCTGGAAGAATCATCATAACTTCCATCTTTCGAAGCTCCTGCTGGTTTACTGTCTTGAATTAGACTGTTTTTTGTTTGTTTTTTGCTTTGTTAACTTTCTCTCCAAGGACCACTGGAGACAGGCACTGGCAAAGACAGCACTAGAAACTTCTTGGGGGCATCACAGCATCCAGTCATGCTTTGTTTTCTATTTTTTAATTCAAGCATTCTTTTCTCTGATTCTGATTCACATGGGTGCTCTATTTGTTATTTTAAGCTACAAATATAAGCTCTTCCAGACTAAAGATACTTACTATATGTGGCTCACAAATAAACGAATAACTCTGACACCCATTGGCAGAAGCTCTGGGGTCAATAAACATAGAGGCCTTGCTTCCTAGCTTCAGAGTCGACCATAATATTCTGTGAGAAGAATTGCAGCATATACTTTCGCTTATAATTGTGTGAAATTTAGTGTTCACCAATTCTTTTGTGTTCCAAAATTCCCTGTGGTTTAACTTGAGGCAGTTTATCTGAGTCAGCAGCATCTTATAAATAAGCTAAAACTCTGTATAACTAAGTGAGAATCACAGTCATAAGAGTAGCGTTGGGAAAGACATTTAGGGGTTGTATTTATGGTAGCTTTAATGATTATACAATTCATTTTTAGAGACTGACCTCCTTGGTGACGTTACCATCACCATCTTTCTTGTAATTCAGAAGCTAATTCTTAGCATTTCCTGAGGTCAAATTAATTTTTATTTTGGTCCCATCTTTATTGCAAAAGTCCTCTTATATCACAAATGGATCAGACCACCCCTTGGTTCAAAATCCAACCTCCATGTCCATCCTTGTGTCTATTGATTTCCAGTGATCTCAAGCTAGTTTGGTCCTCTCATAGCAGTGTTTCTTGACCTTTCTTTATTAGTGGTACTCAGTCTTAGTGTCTACCTTTCATTTTCCTAGGTTAGGAAAGGAAAGGGACTGAATGATGTATTGTTTAGGAAAATGCTAGTCACTGTAACAATAAACTCCAAAATTACAGTAACTTACAATAAAATTGTATTTCTCACTCTCTTAAGTCTTATGCAATTCTCTACCACATGGTGATTCAGGGACCCACCTTGTGGCTCCTTCTTCCTTTAGGGTCTCAGCACTCTCTTGCTATATCTGGCAAATGGTGAAAGAGAGGCTGGAGAAGGCACATTTGCTTCTTAGCTGCCTTGATGCAAAAGCAATATATGTTATTCCTACACACATTCCACTGGTGAGAGCTATTCATAAGGCCCACCAGGATGCAAGGGGATCTGGGAATGTCATTACTGGCTGGATACCTGTTCCCCAATGATAACTCTACAGTATGGAAGAAGAAACATATTTTTTTATTGTGGTAGAATATACATAACATAAAAGTTATCATTTTAAACAGTTTTAAGTGTACAGTCCAGTGGAATTAATTCCATCCACATTGTGGTATAACCATCACCACCACCCATCTTCAGAACTTGTTCCATCTTCCTAAATTGCTTTGTACCCATCAAACAGTAATTTCCCATTTCCTCCCAACCCCAGACCCTGGAAATCACTATTTTACTTTCTGTCTTTATGAATTTGGCTACTCTAGGTACTGCATTCAAGTGGAATCATACAAATATTTGTCATTTTGTGCCTGGCTTATTTCACTTAGCATACTGTTTTCAAGGTTCATCCATGTTGTAGCATGTGTCAGAATTTCATTCCTTTTTAAGGCTGAATAACATTCCATTGTGTGTATACACATTTTGTTCATCCATTCATCTGTCAAAGGATGCTTGGATTGCTTTCATCTTTTGGCTATTGTGATTAATGATACTATAAACATGGGTAGACAAATATCTCTTGGAGTCCTTACTTTCAATTTTTTTTTTCAGTATATAGCCAGAAGTTCTGGATCATATGATAATTCTATTTTTAATTTTTGAGGAACTATCACACTGTTTTCCATAGTGGCTACACTATTTTACACTGGGAGAGCTCATTATTGATGTGATTAATGTGTAACTTTTTTTCTTTCTCCTAATCTCCTCATGTATACAACATCACCATATCTTATTTTTCCTCCATTCATTTCCCTCAGATATTTAATTTGTGAAAGTTAGCTACTCATGAATTAGTGGATTATCCAGTCTAACCACATCAAATCTGGGACATGGGGTTTTAGGAGGAGGATCTCAAGTGCTCAGAGGTTGAGAGTTCCTTGGTAGGGGAAAAGATTCTCAACAGAACAGCCTTCAGCTCCACCCCTATTATACTAGGGAATGCTGCCCCTAGTTAATTAGCACTGGGTCTCTAGGGAAAAAAATAGTTACTTGTCAACAACTCAGAGTCTAAATCATACTTCTTAAACCTCCCCACTTTAAAGTTTTAATTAGTATTATTTGTCCTGTTTGAATAGTTTTCAAATTCACATCTCACTTTGTTTCTTATTATTTCAGACCAGTCATGTAGATTTAAACAATTAATGAAGAGTAATAGTTGATACCCATACGAAATGTCAATTCACAATCCCCGGGAATGTTGGAGTCAGGAAAATAATGGTGCCCTCAGTCACAATCAATCCTGGTTTCTCTTCATTCTGCCCTGTCCCTTAAGTTCACACTGGCCTGTGGGAGAGTTGAAAGCTCTTTTGTCCATAGGATCAGCCAGAGGCAAGACCACCCTGGTCTTCCAGTTATCAGTTGGAGCAGACTTTTGATTCTGGCACTGATGCTACTACCCACCATTACCTAAGGAGGTGATCACTTCCCCTCTGGGAATCAGCTTTTTCACTTGCAAGTTGAAAGAGGTAAATTAGACTGGGGATTGAATTAGATTATCTTGCAGGCTTCTCCAAACTCCAAAAAGTCTATGACCCACTGCTTTCCTTGGAAATTTGTGGTTCTGTGTAATGTCTTCCCTACCTTTTATCAAAGCTAAGGAGACATTAACCAGCAGGAAGACATTTTTCCTCACCCACGGATTTATTTGTGATCAAAACGTTTGAGGATTATTGTGTTCTTACATGGCAATACACAATCAAACACCAGATGCTCAGCCTTCAAAATGAAAAAGGCAGCTGAACAATTTGATCTCTTCCATCTGATAAACTCTGATAACTAAGAGGCTGATACAGATCCCTCAACCGTGGCTCGGCCTGGGCTGCCCTCTAACAGGCTGCCTTGGCACCATGCAGGGAGCCATCTCTGAGGTTGTGAAAGCAGTTGGTGAGCTGCTTGCACACCCTTGCAGCAGCATTTGAGGTGTGGAAGTCTGAGTAGTGGGGACAGGCGTGACAGCAGTTTTGTTTACTTAACTACAAACGTCAGGCACTGAAGCAGGAGCAACAAAAGCCCAAAGAACAAGAACAAAGAGAAACAGATGATTCCAGAGAGGCCCGTGAGACAGTATCAGATGTTTCCTCTAATGCTTTTAAGTGGAGTTATCCAAATCAGATTGAAACTGTTCTATAGAAGCCCCCAAATGACAATATGTTTACAAAGAAGAGGAATGTCATAAAATCATCACCATATATATGGAAAAAAAGTATATATTTCTTCTGCCACAAAAGTGCAGCTATGTTTCTTGACACTTTTAGCAAGTGTAATTTGTGTATGAGTAAACACTATATATTGTTAACCTCATCTTTAGGACTCTGTCCAGGAGTTAGAAAATGGGTGTCCTCTGATGTGATAAACAGCCACATGAAAAATTACCCCATTTTTGTCTTCCTCTCCCTCACTTCTTTCAGATCCCCTACTCTCCAGGGTGTCCAGTGCTTCATAGGGTGCTTAAGGTCCTCTAACAACAAACAACAACATTTCCTATAATGATTCACACTAGTATTTTACTGACTTCCTGCTTTCCACCTGCAGGAGCTCTTGCATTTTAAAAGAGAATGTCGTTTATAGGGACAATGCCTGAACTATAGAAATAGGTCTCAAATCATAGCATTTCAGGTATAAAGTCACCTGTCTTATTTATGTTTGAGGGCAGAGGAAGCCGACAGTCACATCACTTATACTGACTATTTTAGTAGAATAGGTGACTATTCTACTTAAAATTCAGGCATCTTATACTGTACACAGAGCATTATCTTTTCGATTAACTTCATTATTCCTATCAGCTGGGTTCAAGACTAAATTAGGCTGATATCATAAATCTCAGCTGGTGGTTGACTGTAGTGTACAATTTGTAGATTCATCCCCTAATGAGTGAGATCTGGTGTGATTTGTCTGGAAATATGACTTTGTGCACTTCTTCCATTAGCCTTCATTTTCCTACTCATCAGATTTGACAGATAATTTAGCAGTCTGTTTTAATCACTTTAGGGTGAGCTCTCAGCACTGAGCAATGCCTTCATGCCTTAACAGCTGCAGGATTCCATGGCCCACATAGATACGTGTGAGGGAAGTCTGACTCGGTTTATTTGAAAAATAACATTTCTGATATACAAAATTGATGTAACTCTACTCACACCAGGAACCAGAGGAAAAGTAATGACAAATTACCTCTCAGCTTTTATTTCTATTTGCCTATTCCTGAATATTCAGAGCCATTTAACAATTGTTTTGAGCTGAATAGATCAGGGGGAAGTTGAGGATGCCCTGTACTTTTCAAGGGGATAAGAAAATCTGGTTTGGAAGAGTAGTCACAGGACTTTTGTTAGATGAATTACCTCTGGGGCTGGTGATGGGGTGTGAGGTACCAGAAGGGGTAAGATGAAGATGGGGTAGTTAGAATTGCCTTGGGGATTAACTTCCCCTGTGAGCTGTGCCTTCAGCCAACTGTCACCAGCCCTGAGCCATGTGAATAAGAGTCAGATCCTTAGTCACTCTGTGCATCAGTTTTTTTTCTTTTCTACTAGAGTTTATTAGAAGATACTGAATATAATTGCCTGTGCTATACAGTAAGACCTTGTTTATTTTATATACAGACTTGTCTTTCTCTGTCTATTTGTCTTTTTCTATCTGACTTCCTTCATTTAGTATGATAATCTCTAGGTCCATCCATGTTGCTGAAAATGGCATTGTTTCATTCTTTTTTGTGGCTGAATAGTATTCCATTGTGTGTATATATATGTACATGTATATATATATATATATATATATATATATATATATATATATGCCACATCTTCTGTATCTATTCATTGTGGGTGGACATTTAGGTTGTTTCTGTGTCTTGGCTATTGTAAATAGTGCTGCTGTGAATATTGGGTTTCATTTATCTTTTTGAACTAGACTTTTCTCTGGATGTATGCCCAGGGATGGGATTGATGGATCATAAGATAACTATACTTTTAGTTTTTTAAGAAGCCTCCATACTGTTCTCCACAGTGGCTGCACCAATTTACATTCCCACCAACAGTGTAGAGGGTTCCCTTTCTCCACACCCTCTCCAGCATTTATTATTGGTAGAATTTTTGATGATGGCCATTCTGACTGGTGTGAGGTGATACCTCTTTGTAGTTTGATTTGCATTTTTCTAATAATTAGCAGTGTTGAGCATCTTTTCATGTGCTTATTGGCCATTTGTATGTCTTCTTTGGAGAAATGCCTATTTAAGTCTTCTGCCTATTTTTTGATTGGGTTGTTTGCTTTTTTTATTTTTGAGTTATAAGATCTGTTTGTATATTTTAGAAATTAAGTCCCTATTGGTCGCATCATTTGCAAATATTTCCTCCCAGTTTGTTAAGTTATCTTTTCATTTTGTTTATGGTTTCCTTTGCTGTGCAAAAGCTTGTAAGTTTGATTAGGTCCTATGTGTTTATTTTTGCTTTTCTGTCTTTTGCCTTTGGAGACTGACCTAAGAAAACATTTATATATGATTTATGTCATAGAATGTTTTGCCTATGTTCTCTTCTAGGAGTTTTATGGGGTCATGTCTTATATTTAAGTCTTTAAGCCATTTTGAATTTTTTTGTGTACAGTGTGAGGGAGTCTTATAACTTCATTGATTTACATGTGGCTGTCCAGCTTGCCTAACACCACTTGCTGAAGAGACTGTCTTCTCTCCATTGTATAGTTTTGCCTCCTTTGTCAAAGATTAATTGACCATAGGTGTGTGGGTTTATTTCTTGGCTCTCTATTCTGTTTCATTTGTCCTATCCATATGTCTGTTTCTGTGCCAATATCATACTCTTGATTACTGTAGTTTTATAGTATTGTCTGAAGTATGGGAGTGTTATGCCCCCAGCTTAGTTCTTTTTCTTCAGGATTGCTTTGGCAATTCTGGTTGTTTTATGGTTCCATATAAATTTTAGGCTTATTTGTTCTAGTTCTGTGATAAATGTCATGGGTAATTTGGTAGGAATCATATTAAATTGCTAGATTGCTTTGGGTAGTATGGCAATTTTAACAATATTAATTCTTCCAATCTAAGAGCATGGAGTTATCTTTCCATCTCTTCTTTAGTCTTCTTCAATTTCCTTTATCAATGTTTTATAGTTCTCAGCATATAAATCTTTCACCTCCTTGGTCAGGTATATTCCTAAGTATTTTATTCTTTTTTATGTAATAATAAATGTGATTGTTTCCTTAATTTCTCTTTCTGATAGTTCATTGTTAGTGTATAGAAATGTAGCAAATTATTGTATATTAATTTTATATCCTCAAATTTAGTGAATTAATTGATGAGCTCTAGTCGTTTTCTGGTGGTGTCTTTAGGATTTTCTACATACAGTATCATGTCATTTGCAAACAGTGACAGTTTTACTTCTTCCTTTCCAATTTGTATTCCTTTTGTTTCCTTTTCTTGTCTGATTGCTATAGCTAGGACTTCCAATACGATGCTGAATGAAAGTGGTGAGAGTGGGAATCCTTGTCTTGTTCCTGATCTAGAGGAAATGCTTTCAGCTTCTCATTATTGAGTATGATGTTAGTTGTGGGTTTGTCATATATGGCCTTTATTATGTTGGGTTATGTTCCCCCTATTCTCACTTTTTGGAGAGTTTTTATCATGAATGGATGATGAATTTTGTCAAAAGCTCTTTTTTTTTTACCTTTATTGAGAAGATCCTATGGTTTTTATTCTTCAGTTTGTTAATGTGGTGTATCACATTGATTTATGAATATTGAAAAATCCTTGCATCCCTGGCATAAATCACACTTGATCATGGTGTATGATCTTTTTTATGCATTATTGGATTCTCTTTGCTGATATTGTATGGGGGTTTTTGCATCTATGTTCATCAGTGATATTGGCCCGTAATATTCCTTTTTTCGTGGTATCACTGCCTGGTTTTGGTGTCAGGGTGATGCTGTCCTTGCAGAATGAGTTCAGGAGTATATTTCCTCTGCAATATTTTAGAATATTTTGGAAGAATAGGTGTTAACTCTTCTCTAAATATTTCGTAGAATTCACCTGTGAAGCCATCTGGTAATGGACTTTTGGTTATTGGGAGTTTTAAAAAAATTATTGATTCAATTTCTTTCCTGGTAATTGGTCACTTCATATTTTCTATTTCTTCCTGGTTCAATCTTGGGAGGTTGTACATTTCTAGGAATTTGTCCATTTCTTCTAGGTTGTGCATTTTATTGACATATAGTTGTTTGTAGCAGTCTCATGGAATACATTTTTCCATTCCCTCACTTTCAATCTGTGTGTGTTTTTAGATCTGAATTGAGTCTCTTGTAAGCAGCATATTTGCAGGTCTTGTTCTTGTATCCATTCGTGTGCCTCAGTTTTCTTATCCTAAAAGGGGACTTTCTCTTAAGATTAATGTTAAAGAGAAAAATAAGGATTCAGAACTCCCCAGAATGTGTCACTTTTGTATGAGGATTATTTTGTGCTAAAGACAATTGAGATCCTGTGGGTTCAAGAGAAACTACTGCCCTACCCTTAACTACTTAGGAGAATTTAAATTGGGGATTTTTCCCTGAACAGGCTTATTATTGGAGATAAGTTTTATCTAAGTGGCCCCATCTATATGGCAGGGCAGATATCTAAGTACCAAACATCTGCTCTTCTTATCATCCTATGAATGACCCTCCTGTCCTTGGAAGCCCCAGGCCCCTATCGCATTCCTTAGCTCAGATGGCTTATATTCCTCATTTTATCTTTCTGTTTCTGAACCTCTCATGTATGTGGTGTTTTGGTATATATGAAATTAAATTTGATTTTCTTCTGTTAATATTTCTTATGTTGATTTAATTCTTAGACCAACCAGGAGAACCTACAAGGGTAGAGGAAAGTCTTCCTGACAGAAGCACTCATTCCATGAGTGTGAAGGTTCAGCACACTGAACACCAGAGACAAGGAGATGTTGACATTATTTCTATCTCTGTCTATAAATCCTCTTCCTTCTTTTCCAGTTTGTGTCCTTTTCAGTCAAATTTATATCCTGAGTTATCTTGAAACTGGGATTTGCATAACTCACTGTTCTTTGAAATACTCACTAAATAATAGACACTCTGGAGCATCTCTTGATGTTTAATAGATGTCATATACTGGTAATATGCTGTTATTAAAAATGTTAGTTTCCTGAAGTGACTCAGAGTTGACTTATTTTTCCTTCTGTACAGAGAAATCTATTTGCCTGTACAATGGCACCCTAGAGAGATGTGGAGTGATGAATAATTTAATAATTGTACAAAAGCATTTTGCTCTTCAACAAAGCATATAAAAATGGAATAACCTTTTAGTTCAAAATAAACTTTATCTTATCATTAATTTTTCCCATTTGTTCTTACACTTTCAAAAGTCAGAAAGAAAAGTGAAATTATCTTGACCAATGTGTAAAAACTGGAGTTTATTTAAAAAAAGAAAATCTATCCTATCTACCTACCTGTATCCAGTTTGCTCCACAGAACAATAGTTGGCTTTACCTAGAGTTGAGCTCTGAATTTTACTCATGGCTATGTTAAGGACACCTGATAATCTGTTCTTATCAGGTATTAACATTGGAGTGACTCCTGGTGAAAAATTGCTATAATTGGTTATCTGAACTGCTGAAAAGAAAATCACAGTCCCCTAGTGGCATCACTCATGCTAGAAGCCCATGATACCAAACCTAGATTTAATACCTGATCTAACTGCAGTTTCAACCTCTCACAGAAATTTAATCTTAATCAACCAGTCTAGAATTTTCTGGTCAAGCATCAGTAAGGTAGTCTGTCACAGGGACCCTCTCCATCCCCAAGAGGAAGAAGAGGCATCAGTATGAGAAAACCCTTGCTCTTCCCTCCCTTCACAAAAGATGTCCTGGTCTAAAAAGAATAATTTCTTTCGTTTTGCTAGTAGCTCCCTTACCCCACCATTTTTCCTATAAAAGCCTTCCATTTTGTTCAACTCCTCTGATCACTGTTCTAGTTGCTAGACAGAATGCTGCCCTATTCATGAATAGTTGAATAAAGCAATTAGATTTTCAAATTTACTTGGCTGAATTTTGTTTTTGAATAGAACCAATTAAAGGTATTTCTACGAGGAAGGGTATTATAAGGTTAAACCTGAAGAATCCATATGGCTTTATGATTATTGTGGTAGTATGGAATTCTACATTTAGAACGTATATAATAGTTGATTGAAAGATTTAAGATTTGGTTTTTCTCACTCTCTCCAAAAGTAATTTGGAGAACTGAGGAAAGCTCAGAATTAATGTCAGTGAATCTATATATGAGTCTTGGTACTATGATTTACTCACTCTATAAATGAGAACAGAATAGGTTTTGTCCTCTGTAACTTGAGATAAAATGAGTTTATTCTATCCTTATCTTTCAGGGCTATTGTGATGTTCAAAAAAGATAACATGATATTCTTTTTAAATTGCAAAGGATTTTGCGAATGACAGATTCTATTTATCAATGGTATAAGTGTAAGAAAATAATAGGCTTATGATGGAAATAAAAAAATAAGGAATGAGGGTAAACAAAATGTATTTTTGAGTAGCCACTGTGTAACAGACATTTTAGAATTTTTTAGCACATTTAATTCTCCCTACACTGTAAATGAAATGATAAGTAGTCCCTCAGTTTCCAAATGAGAAAACCAAAGTCAGAGAGTTTAAGTTACTTGCTTAAGATGACACAGCTAGTAAGCAGTTGAGTTAGTACTTCTTTCATTAAACAGTCTGGTTTTTTTTTTCCTCTTTCAAACATAGCTCCATGATGGAAAGGCTGATATGCACATTTGTTTACTCATTTGTTTGTTCAATAAATATTTATTCTCTGTTAAAACTAATAAGTCACTGACCTGGTTCCTTCGAGGAAACAGAAATGAATAAAACACAGTCCTTGTGCATATGGAGTCAAAGTTCACAGTCTCCAGTCAATTCTTGGCTTTCTTTGCTAATGGTAGGATGAAGAATAATTAAAAACACTGGGAAATAGAAGCTCTGTAAGTGGATTCTCAGAGGAGGTTGAAGTTCTTGAATTTGCTTCAGTTTCTAGTCAGTTAAGAGCCAAGCAGAAACCTTTGTTGTTGTCTGGCTGAAAATGGAAAATAAATCGCCATATTCTCTTTGTTTGGTAACTGGAGTATTAAGACTATAAAACAGAGCTGTTGAGAGTGCTGGCTGTGGATTCAGAAAGCTCCGTGTTCAACTCCAAGCTCCACTTACCAATTGTACACTTGGAAATTCACTTCTCTTCTCCAAGCTTCAACTTCATTAAGCATAAAATGTAATTTTAACTGTAAAATAAGAATAAACCTATGTCCCCAAAGTTGTTAAGATGATTAAATGAATAAGTGTGTGTGTGTGTGTGTGCATGCACGCCTGTGTCTGCATGGTGTATAAGGTATGTTAAGTACTCAGCATGATGCCTGTTGTTTGGCAAGCAGTCCTCAAATGATAGCAATTATAATTATTTTGTCTTTGAGGACACAAATCATTACACTGAATGTCAGTTTTGATTGCAAAGGGCAGCTGATCCAGATAACCTGCTTAGCAGATTGGGCTAAATATAGGAATATTTTAGGTTTATTTATATTGGATTGTTCACTTTATTATTTTTAATGAAATTCCTGGTAAGAGTTTTCTTTGCTTTGTTTTCATAAGAAGGTGAGACAGAAAGGAAATTGAGGCTAATTAAGAGTTTGAATTACTTGATCTACAGGAAATTCTGTTTTATGGCCTTTGCCTTTAAAATACTCCCTTTTTCCTGACAACTTCATTTTAATTACAGATGTTACACTCATGGAATGCTTACAGTTCATCAGACCATATTCTAAGTGATTTTCATGAATTAATCTATTCTTCTAAAACCTAATGTGGTAGGTACAAGTCTTGGGCATCTATTTGGCCTGCTTGTACCCAAAGGAACATGAACCAGAAAAACAACATATGCTAAGTGGGGTTGTTGCTTTAGAAGAGCTGGAGGAGGATCCATTTTACAGATGAGGACGCTGAGGCACAAAAATATTAACTCACCTGTCCAAGCATGTAAATGGTAAGGCTTAGAATGAACATAGCCAGCCTGGCTCCCAAGCCCATATTCGCAACACCTCCAGCACAAACCTCCCATAAAGCCAACTAATTCTATATGTTTTCTGGAATACTGAAGTCATGACTTGTTCCAGTAAGGAAACATACAGGCACAGTGATTAGTGAGCCTCACTGGGCCTGTGACAAACCAAACATTTTCTTCACTGCATTACAATGAAGGAAGAAGATAACTAGACTGGGAATTAGCATCCATGAACTCTGGCTTAGGGCCTAATACCAGTTTGCTGTGTGACCTACATAAGTGACTCTCTAATCCTCAGTTTCCTCATCTATAAAATGAGATAGTGAGCAAGATGATCTCAAGGGACTCTCCCAGCTCTAAAAATCAGTGTTGTTTAAATCTGTGATGTGTAAAATTAGGCAAAATTCCATGTTAGAACTACTGTAGGTTAAGGTGATTATTATATAAATGGCCACTGATAAAATAGCTTATCAAAGTAGGAGGGGGAGCCAGGTAATTGTTTTGTTTTGTTTTTCCCCTTCATAGTCTAGCCCAGATCAATTCACTGTTAGCTGCTCTCTTAGAAAGCAAAGAGTTGGGTCCTTGCTCTTTGTGGCATAGAGCAGGCAAGTTTTTATGGTGGCATAGAGCAGGCAAGTTTTGATGGTGCTGGAATGAAGGTGGGAGGGCAGAGAAGAATGGGGGTTTAGAGAGCTTCCAGGGAGAGATGGCAGGGGCAGGTGCCCAGGGGTTGATGGTGAGAAAAGTGGTGGTGATGCTCTGCTCTTCACCTCTTCTCAGAATATCATTCTTTTGGTGGAGCTTTTCTTTCTCCAATGACTCTGATGTCTGGGAGCTGATATGTCACTTAAATTGGCCAATCAGAATATTTACTTGGGATTTTTTTAAAAAAACATATTACTAAGAGGGAGAAGGGGTAACTCCTCTCTGGTGGGGTGTGAGGCACAGGACCTATCAGCAAGCTTATTCTCCAATTTGTGGAGGAAGTGAGTTTGAGAGATTAGTACTGATCTGCAGATAGAAGCATATCTTGAAAATGTTAGAATCTCTTGTTCAATTTGTTCCACAAGCCAAGCTCACACATCTGTTGGTTTTTTTTTTTTTTAATGTAACCATTTCTTGGACTCTCTAGGCTAAAAAAAACCTCTCTCTGTCTAAGCTGGCTTAAGTTGGATTTCTATAACTTGAAAAACGGAAATAACAAGAACAATTCAATTCACCGATAATTGAATTCAAATCAGTTAGACTCTGAACCCAGAATCCATGAGCCAACAAGAAGGATGTAAAATTTTACTGGTTGTTGCATTTTTCTGTTGTAAAGATGCATGGCCTTCATCAGCTTGTCCAAGGCGGGTGTGAATCAAGAAAGGATAAGAACAATTGCCCAAGGGAGTTTACAGGCAGGAGTGAGATCACTTCTGCAGGAGTTCAATAAACAGACATTGAATGAATTCAGTACACATCAAGTAAGTGCCTGCTGAGCTTCAGATATGGCACTAGGTTCATGAAGGACACAAAATGAATGACATGGCCTCAAACAGAGCACATCTTGTAGGCGAGACACATGGCTATAGTGAAACAGAGTGGAGTAATTTTTGTAACAGAGGCACACAGTGTGGGCCCCTGCGGGAAGCAGGAGCTGATGCCTGATTCTCACTAGGGGATCAGGAAGGCTGAGCAAAGTACTTTGCACACACGTGAGTCTCCAAAGCTTTGGCACGGCATCATTCACCTGCATAACGTAGTGGCTGGGAACTCAGACCCTGGTGTCAGCCAACTGGGTTCAAATCCTCCCCAGTCTACTCACTAGCTGTGGGGCCTTGAACCTGACATTGATGAGCTTGAATAATAATAGTAGCTACCTCACAGTGTAAAAGGCTGGTTACAACAGTTGGTACAGAGTAAGGAGGACATTTTGGTGGTAGTGGTCTAACTAGGGGAGATGATGGAGCAGAGTCCAGGCTGAGAGGGCTGTGGGACAAGGGCAGAGAGGCAGGGAATTGTGTGTTATGATCAGGAGCAGCAGTGTGGTTTGCTTAGAACCCAGTGTCCATCAGATGACCTTGGAGAGGCAAATCGGAATGCCCTGGAGGCCAGGATCAGGAGCTTGAGAGGAAGTGGGGCCATCAGAATGTCCTATGCAAAGGAATAATATGATTGGAGCTGAGAATTAGGATAAAAGCTGACTGCAGTGTAGAGGAAGGACAACCCAGGGGAGATATGGTGGGTGACATAGGGGAATAAGGGTAGGGTTGCCCAGTGGATAAGAGCTTAGGCTTTGGTGTCAGACAGACAAGGTTTCAATTCTTGCCTCTGTCCCTATTTATATCACTTTGGAAAACTTACTCCCATTTTCCAAGAGTTATTCTTTAAAATGATGATGGAAATAGTACTTACTTCATGGGATTTTTGTGAGGCATAAATGAGGTGGTGCTTGTTAAAGAGTTAAATTTTTAACTGGCACATAGCAAAACACTTCATTTTTAGTTATTATTATTATAATAATCATGGATAACAATGAAGAGGTATTTCTTCCAAGCCTGGATCTTTCCTGGTCCCCAGCCCACTTTCATCTCAGATCCAACAGGTAGGGCTTGTCCAGTAAAGATCTCCCAGACAAAGGTGTCCAGCACTCATAGGGTCTAGAATTAGGCCCTGGCAGCTCTGAGGCAGGCTGAGACCTGGGACCTGGGATGCTTTGCTGTACTGCTTGAATCTGGACAAACACCTCTGAGCAACAGAATACAAAGAGACTATATGGGACTAAAAATAACTTCGTGCATGAACAGTTGGGGCAAATTAATGACAAGATACAAAAGACCAAAACCCAACTGCCGCTTCTGAGGTGTTGGGAGCAAAAGCAGGGTACTGCACATGATCCCTGCACATGGCACCACCAAGGGGGTGGGCTGACCACCTCAGCCTCCCCTCTGGCTGGACCCATGGGTCTGCTCCTGCCCTCACCCCATGTAAGACCCCTGCTCACCCCCCTCAGGAAGCGAGCAAGGGAAACTGTTACTTGTTTTCACTCTGTGCGGAACAAGTGCGAATAAAGCCTTGCCTGAATTCCTCGTCTGGCCTCTTACCAATTTCTACTGATTAAAGAGTCCAAGGACCTGGGTCAGCAACAGCTCTACCTTCTTTCCTGCCAGCATCTTTCCCCACTAAGCAACACCCCCACTTTACATTTGTTGTTCTTTTTGGTTTATGTTACTCTGGGTGTCCACAGGCCCACAGCAAATGGATGCCTGAACTTGGCTGTGAATATGGCTCAGAAGTGGTCATAATTACCTCAATGCCTGTTTCCATTTGAGCACATGAACTGAGCAGCAATCAGTTCTCTCTATGAACAAAGGCTAAATACCTGGGCTTGTTGCTTAAAATGAGCAAAATCTCTGTGATATTTGTAATGTAATTCCAGACAGAGAAAAAAGCATTTCAAATGGAAAGTGAATTGTAAGCTAAAACATGAGAACTCACTTCTTCCTTTTTGAAATCCAGGTTCACATGGTTGACTTTCATTTGAAAATACTAAAGAAACAGGAAGAAAAATAATTTTAATGAGGTATTTCAGAGCATGGAGCAGGTATGTAAGGCCAGGCCATTCATTCTACCATTTGTTAACTTTATTCTATTGATCTGAGGAAAATTTTCCTTCAATTATACTGTTCTTTCAATTTAATCTTTGAAATTAATAAAAAAGCTCCTGCTCTGCCTGCAATCTGATCCCCTCAAATCCTTTGGACATTAACAAGACACAGGGTAACATCTCCCCAAAATTGACACACATGATGGTTGTCTAATGGCTACTAATTTCTTTAAAATTCATGTTGGTAATGATGATTATAATAAATATTTGGTGGGAATGTAAATTGATAGAGCCACTATGGAGAACAGTATGGAGATTCCTTAAAAAAACTAAAAATAGAGCTACCATATGATCCATCAATTGCACTCCTGGGCATATATCCAGAGAAAACCGTAACTCAAAAAGATACATGCACCCCAGTGTTCATAGCAACACTACTTACAATAGCAAAGACACAGAAGCAACGTAAATGTCCACTGACAGTGGAATGGATAAGGAAGATATGGTACATATATACAATGGAATATTACTCAGCCATTAAGAAGAATAATGCCATTTGCAGCAACTTGGATGGACCTAGGGATTGTTATACTGAGTGAAGTAAGTCAGACAGAGAAAGACAAATATCATATGATATCGCTTATATGTGGAATCTAAAAAATGGTACACATGAACTTATTTACAAAACAGAAATAGAGTCACAGATGTGGAAATCAAATTTATGGTTACCAAGGGAGAAAGGGGGAGACAGCTAAATTGGGAGATCGGGATTGACATATACATGCCACTTTATATATAATAGATAACTAATAAGGACCTACTGTATACCACAGGGAATTCTACTCAATTCTCTGTAATGACCTATATGGGAAAAGAATCTAAAAAAGAGTGGATATATGTATATGTATAACTGATTCACTTTGTTGTACACCTGAAAGTAACACAACATTTTAAATTAATTATACTCCAATAAAAAATAAAATTTAAAAAAAGAAAAAAAAGAAAGAGACACCAACAGTATCATAAAAAGACAAATATCTTTATTCCCTCTCTTTTTCAGATTTTTGGTTTTCCTTAGTTGACTACAGAAAAATTGTGAACTGAATTAAGTAGCCTGTATTGCCACTGTTACCCATGAAACAATTGTATCTTCTTTAGATCCCATTTTTCTTAGAACATAGGGGAAGGGTGAATTACAAATATTTTATAATTTAATGCTGATACTTTTTTACATAACACTATGGTTTTCAACAGAAGATTCAAGTAAAATTATTTGTGCTATTCAGAATAGAATACATAATACCTGTATTATGTAAAGTACTTCTTCATTGTCAGTTATGAATGTTGGAAGCATTATTCTTTTTTCTTGCTGTGTAAGCCTATGGGTTTCACACTTACAATTTATGTTGGTCCCCATTCAACCTACATGTCAGACAATTAAGTTTTATACAAATTAAAAACTGAAACTCTAAAGAAGAAAGAAAGAAGAAAGAAAGAAAGAGAGAAAGAAAGAAGAAAGAAAGAAAGAAAGAAAGAAAGAGGAAAGAAAGAAAGAAAGAAAGAAAGAAAGAAAGAAAGAAAGAAAGAAAGAAAGAAAAAGAAAGGAGAAAGAAAAAAAAGGAAGAAAGGCAAACACCTATTAGCGAGTGGAAGTCAGGAAAGTGAGGGGGTTAGAGGTGGTACCTCAGGAATGTTTGAGAATGTCACTGGATCAAGACCACCAAATGGATGCCTGGAGTTCGTCCAGTAAGCAGCATAGACTCAATCCTGGATAGGAGCCATAGGTCACAGGGAAAATTAAGAGTCAAGAAGCACAGAATGACCTAGGCAAACAATTCACAAACTTTGAGGTTTCAGGGCCCGTTTCAGTCTTAATTATGGAGCACCCTAAAGAAAGTTTGTTTATGTGGATTACATCTATTGATATTTACTATGTTAGAAGCTAAAACTGGTCTTTTAAAAATATTTATTTATTCACTTAAAATAAAAATAATTAAATCCATTACATGTTAACATTTTTATAAAAAATAGCTATATTATCCCTAACAAAATAATTATTGAGAAAAGTGATCTTATGTTTCATTTTGCAAATATTTTTACTCTCTGACTTAAAAGAAGAAGACATCCAGATCCTCTAGTCTGCTTCTATATTCAATTTTTAGGATATACTGTTCTAGTTGAAAGATATGAAGAAAAACTGTCTTACACAAATGTGTAGTTGGAAAATGGAGTAATATTTTAATACTTTTTTCGGAGAACTGTGGATAGGTCTTCTTTGATACTATACCAAAACTCAACAAGTAATGGTGTCTTACAGGTTAATTGCAGTGTGGAATCTGACACATATCATTGAACTTATCCTACTCTATTCCATTAAAAGCTATTAGTTTGTCTTGCACAATGAATGGATCTTTTGCACACACATGATTTTGTAACATCATGTATTGGTCACTTGGAAAATGTTTGTACGCTGAGTTATGCCACTTTTCCAAATGTTGACTACATTTTATTATTCACTATCCAAAAAATTACTTTTTAAATGTCTCCCCTCATCCTTTCAGAAAAGTTTTTAAGTATAAAGAAGCAGCCAAACTCACAGTAGCAGATGAAAGTTTTCTACAATTTTAATTTTCATGTAAAAGCTGACATTTTATCACTGGCAACAAACAAAACTATTTGTCAGTTGTCTTCCTTGAAGGGAAAGACTTAAAGACTTATTTTGTTCATTTTTGAAAAGATATCTGTCAAATAACCAAGTCTAAATAACCATAATTTGCCTGGCAGTCACACTTTCAAGAACAAATATGTTGTTCCACACACACACACACACACACACACACACAATCTAGTTAGGTCACAACTCAAACAATTGCACAAGTGCTTTTTCTCAAAATGAGCACTGTACTTCAATACATAGCAGAGTGCTTTATGTATACATCCCCTTTCATCACCCAGAATATTAAAAATAATGGCACTCAAAGTTCAAGATTTAATAAAATTAATACTTTATACTGCTTCATTGAGAACATTCTTCAGTAAAACAGATTTTTTAATGTGAATTTGTGGCAGTGAAAAAATATCTCTAAAATTTTGTGTCACTGCCTTGATTCATGCTAAGCCACCAGTGCTTTTATCCACCTTTAATTTTGTACCATCAATGCAAATGTCAATACAGTGGGAAAAAAAAACCAAAACAGCTCATACAACTCAATATCAAAAAAATAAACAACCCAATTTAAAAATGGGTAGAACACGTGAATAGACATTTTTTCCAAAGAGGACATGCATATGACCAACGGGTGCATGAAAAGATGCTCAACGTCACTAATCATCAGAGAAGTGCAAATCAAAATCACAATGAGGTATCACCTCACACCTATCATCAAAAAGAACACAAGTAACAAATGTTGGTGGGAATGTAAATTGGTGCAGACACTATGGAAAACAGGATGGGGGTTCCTCGAAAAACTAAAAATAGAACTACAATATGACCCAGAAATTCCACTCCTGGGTATATATTCCAAGAAAATAAAGACACTAATTTGAAAAGATACATGAACCCCAATGTTCATAGCAGCTTTATTTGCAATAGCTAAGATATGGAAGAAACCTAAGTGTCCCTCAACAGATGAATGGATAAAGAAGATGTGATATATATCTATACACACACACACACAAAAGCACACACAATGGAATATTACTCGGCCATATTGGATGGACCTAGAGAGTATCATGGATGGACCTAGAGAGTATTATGCTTAGTGAAATAAGTCAGACAGAGGAAAACAAATATCCTATGTTATGACATATGTGGAAGCTAAAAAATAAAACAATTAAATGCATGTAACAAAACAGAAACAGACTCAGATGAAGAGAGCAAGCTATTGGTTAGCAGTGGGGAGAGGGAATTGGGGAGGGAGAACATAGGAATATAGATTAAGAGATACCAACTACTGTGTATAAAATAGATAGGCAACAAAGATATATTGTACAGCAGAGGGAAATATAGCCATTGTTTTGTAATAACTTTAAATGGAGTATAATCTATAAAATCTATAAAAATAATGAATCACTATGTTGAACTAATATAATATTGTAAATCAAATATGCTTCAATTTAAAAAATAACCAAAAATAGATAAGAAGATCAAGTGTATTTGCTATGTTTTTTCAAATTTTAGAAACTACTTTGAATCTAAATTTCCTATACAATTGTGTTTCTACCACTACCTATTGCCAGCTCACCATACCAGACCTTCCTTTCTTACTCATACTGTGCACTCTACCTGAGAGGCTCTCCTTTCCCTTTCTTCCTACCCAATCTCTGTGTTTTCTCCCAAAGCCCAGGTCCCGTCCTAGCTCCTCCGTAAAACTCACATATATTTCCTCTTTCCTCAGCTCCTACTGCTCTATGTCTGATAAGATATATTTATTTGTACATTGTCATATTCTTTGCTGATTGTTTTTGACTCTCTACACTGAATTCTCACAGGGCATGGATTGTCTTAATTTATTTTTGAAATGAAATGTCTTATTGTACAATTTGTAGTAAAACTTATAAATAAAATAAAATATGAAGAAGGGATTAAATTCAAACAATGTCTCATCAACCAGAGAAATAACCATACTAACATTTTAATATTTTTATAGACAACTCACCCTTTACACACACGCATACATATGTACACCTATATAAAATTTTAAATAAATTGGTTCACATAATAAAAGCTGTTTTTAACCTTTTTTATTTTGTTTGAATCTTCATTTAGTAATTATTATGGATATCTTTTCATATTGATAAATATAGCATTATATCATCATTTATAATAACTGTGAAGTTTACAATTGTATGGATAGGCAATGATTTATTTAGCCAATCTCCCACTGATGGGCATTCAATTGCTTCTAACTTTGTTATTAGAAACAATGCTGAGATAAACAACTTTATACAGATGTCTTTTCATATTTTTCTAACACTCTCATTAGAATAAATTCCTAGAATTATAACGTTTGATGAGGTTATTTTGTTTTCTTCATTTCATTCCCTATAACACTTGATATAGAACTAAGCACAAAGAAAATGCAAGCCAGAGAGTCTAGGGGTAAATTCATCCTGACAGATAAAGGATGTCTCCAACATATAAACATTGAATACCAAAGAGAAATGTAGATAAATTTCTCTGAGAAAGACCTACTCAGTCTAAATCCAAGCACCCTGTGTCTTCTCAAGAAAATGTCCTTTTTTTCACTCAAGGTAGAGTTTTTTTAATGTTGATTAAGAAATAGAGCGAGTTAACAATTTGCTGTTAAAAATAAAATGCTTAGGGGCTTCCCTGGTGGCGCAGTGGTTGGGAGTCCGCCTGCCGATGCAGGGGACGCGGGTTCGTGCCCCGGTTCGGGAAGATCCCACATGCTGTGGAGCGGCTGGGCCCGTGAGCCATGGCCGCGGAGCCTGGCGTCCGGAGCCTGTGCTCCACAGGGGGAGAGGCCACAACAGTGAGAGGCCCACATACAGCCAAAAAAAAAAATAAAATAAAATAAAAAATAAAATGCTTGAATGGCACTTCTATCAACTAAAACCACTGACAGAACCTACAGAAACCAGAAAGGACAGATGATGGCTTTGTATTCTGATTTAGAACCCAAATGCATTTTTCTCTAGTAGCATCAGTGACTGATTCAAGTATCAGTTTACAAAAACCTGTTTAACCTAAAGTGTGCCTGTCTGTGTTCATAATACAATGTTAACAATATAGACTCAAATTCACTGCATTGTTTCTATGGAAAATATATCCTGCCTCACAACCACTTAAATTAAAAATTAAATATAACCCAATCATAAACTGGGCCTGCTAGTACAATATACCTATCATTTACTTTGGCCAGATGCCTGCTACTGATGTTTTTTGTCAAAGCATCTCTGCAGTATTGGCCTCAGTATCATCATCATAAAATAAGGCTGGCCAAAAACAAATTCAAATGAACCTTCTAGTAATAAAATGCTATGATCCTATGAATCCTTAAGAAGCAGATTTCCTGGAGAAAACTGTTCATTGAAGAATGTTTACTCTTTTTTGGGAACCAATTAGACTAAATGAAATTAGATTTTAAGTGACTTGGGAGGAGCCCTGTGTAACATTAATTGCTAAGTACATTTTTATGCTAGTTATAATTATTAGAATGTAGAAAGGAAGAATCACTTGTCTGTAGTGGAATTGAATATAAAAAGACAATGTATGTAAATATTTTCTTAAATAAAATTGTTTGACAAGACTCCCACCATCAACCAAGATAGAGAAACAGGGACTAGGCTTACCCTACCAAAAGAAATAATTTTAAAACTGGGAAAAAATATGAAAAGACAGTTTTCAAGATATTGGACATAAAGAAACAAAGTATAATGATCTCTGAGAGTTAGGGAGTCAAATAAGTGAGCCCTATGATTACACCAACTTACTGCCTGGAGAGAATTCACATGCAGTAGCACAGGGAGCGAAAAACTAAGATTCCAGCAAGCTCTCTGAGTTGAAAAGACAGAGCTGGGAAGTTGGGAAATAGAGGCTAGACTTCACAAAACATCATACTGAAGTGAAGAGAACTTCACAGAGAGAGAACTCCAGAGATCTATAGAGAATCTTCTTTGAATCTTCAGCTGAGTACTTATCGGCACATGTGTGCAAAGAGACTACCCAAGACTTGAGAATAAAACACCCAAAATAATTTATTATAGGAATTGGCTTACACAATTATGGAATCTGAGAAGTCCCAAGATCTGCAATCTGCAAGCTGGGGAATCAAGAAAGCCAGTGGTACAATTCAGTCTAAGTCCAAAGACTGGAGAATTAGAGGGCAAATAGTGTAAGTCGTGGTCCAAGTCTGAAGGCCCAAGAACCAGGAACACTGATGTCTTAGCATGGGAGAAGATGGATGTACCAGCTCAAGCAAAAAGAGCAAATTTGCCCTTCTTCTACCTTTTTGTTTTATTCATGTCCTCAATGGAACATGGTGGTACCCACTCACATTGGTGAGAGTGATCTTCTTTATTCAGTCTACCAATTCAAATACTAATCTCTTTCAGAAACATCCTCACAGACACACCCAGAAATCATGTTTTACCAGCTATCTGGATATCCCTAATCAAGTTGACACATATAATTAACCATCACATACAGAGTAAGCGAAAAAGATTTTGCATCAGTGGGAGAGGAAAATTAACCCTAGTTTAAATGAGCTCTGCTCCACATTTAAAATCATTACCAGAAAGGATTGAACTGTTTCAGGGAAAATTAACTGCATCATGGAACTACAACAAGGACATTTATAAGAACAAAGAGTATCCAATATCTAAAATGCATAATGTCTAGCATCAAATAAAAAATTACTTAGCCATGAAAAGAAGCAGAAAAATGTAAATCAAAGTGAGAAGATCAGTAAATTGAAACCAACCAGAAATGACAAAGATGACATAATTAGTATGCAAGGACATCAAAACACTTATTAGAACTGTGCTACATATGTTCACGAAGCTGGAAGGAAGATGAAGAATGTTAATTTGAGATATGGAAGACATAAAAAATACCCAAATTGAACCTCTAGAATTCAAAAATATAATGTCTTCACTGAAAAATACACTCAGATAGATTAACACTAGATTTTGCCTCACAGAGGAAAAGACTGGGAAACTTAAGGACATAGCAATATAAACTAGGCAGACTGAAACACAGACAGGAAAGACACTGGAAAAAAAAAGTAGCAAACACTCAGTGAGCTGTGAGACAACTTCAAGTGGCCTAATGAAGTGCAACTGGAATCTCTGAAGGAGAGAAAGCAGAGGGAAGAAATAAATATTTGAGAAAGTAATGGCTAAAAAAACTCTTTGATAAAAATCATAAATACTTAGATTAAAATCTGAACAAAACCCAAGCACAATAAATATGAAGAAAACTTTATTAAGATACATCATCATCAAATTACCGACAACCAGTGATTAAAGAGAAACACACATGAAGCAAGCGAACAAACAAAAAGCCCCCTCCTCCCAAAAAAAACATGTTATATAAAAAGGAACAGAGAGAAGGATGGCAGCAGATTTCTTATGCATTGAAACTGCAACTTTCCTCCATCCCACAAGCACTTCTCTTTACACTTACCATGTTCTAGTTCTTTTCTCCATAGCACTTAACACCTTCTAATATACTGTTTAATTTATTGTAGGTTATGTTTATGTATTTACTTTCTCTGTCACCAGAATGTAAACTCCATCAAGGCAGGAATTATTTTCTGTTTTGATCATGTGTATATCAACTGTCCAGAAGAATATCTGGCACATAGTAGGCACTTATTATATGTTTGATGAATTAATACACATACATCAAAAACTTTATTTTTTCCCACCTGAAACCCCACAATTTATGTCTTAGAAGCTTTATCACTAGGAAGTAACCAAAAATGGGTACAAACTTACATGCTAGGCTATATAGTGAAGCATTATTTTTAGTAGTAAAAAATATTAAACAACATAAATGTCATTAGGAAAATATTGATAAGATAAATCTTGCAAATATGATAGGGATACTATACTATATTCTTTAAAGTACCTGATGTTGAATAGCATGTTCAGTATTAGTTGAAGAAAAATGTTTTAAAAAGAAGTATATAGGATTTTCGCATGTGAATAAAATGTAGACTATGGCATATCACCATTTCTATGCAAGAAGTAAAACACGATCCAGACTATTTGAAAAAGAAAAGGTAGTTTTAAAGACATTCAAGAGCAATAGCAACAAAAAATATTCAATAAACTAAAATTCCTAAGAGAGAAGAGTCCTTTTAATGTGAACAGTCCTTCATCAGCCATTTCCTTCCATTAGTAGATTTGCTGACTCTGGGTATCAGCTGAGGATCAGCTTTAGTCCATGAAAAGGAAATCTACTAGAAGGAAAATAAATCCGTAAACCCTTTTAGTAGTCATGGATTTGGAAGCTTCAGGAACCATAAGTACCCAACTTGTTTATCCAGAATATGTTAACTAAGTTTTGGGCCTATTTGGAATGTTTTCAGGATCTGTAAGGCATATTCAAATCTCCTGCAGTCTCACAGTCTTTAGGAAACAAAGTTTCACTTAAGGAACGATTCCTTCTTCAAACATACTGCTGTCTTCTCCTCAGGAATTTTGCTGAAGTTGGTAGTGGCATTGGGCAGGGAGTCAAAGGACATAGATCAAACCTTCTGAAGGACAGAGTCATCTCTCCCACTGCTTTCACATCTAGAGAATTGCCAGTTTCTCAATCCCCCACCTGCAACACCGAAAAAAGAAGGACACATTTGGTAGAACAGGGAAGAACCAGAGTTAGAGGCAATCTTTTTCAACCTGCAAACAAGGCTTAACACAACTCAATCACTGATTAGACTGAGGAAATCAGCCTCTAGCCTCTACTCCATAATGGGGGAAAGGAGCAACTATCCCAGTGGAAAAATGCCATCTGACATCTCTACAGTTTCTTTATATATGAAATACAACATAAAGTTTAGTAGACATAGGACAAAACAGGAAAATGTAATTAATATTCATGAGGAAAAAAATTAGAAGCAGACTCATGGCTATTTCTGATAACAAAGTTAGTAGATAAGGATTTCAGCCTAATTATATTCAATTTCTTAAAGAAATTAGAGGAAAATATGGACAAATTTGATGAAAAGATGAAGAGTTTCAACAAAGAATGAAAATCTATAAAATGGGACAAATGGATGTTTTAGAATTGCAAAATATAATATCTGAAATTAAGACTCATTTGATAGGTTTATAAGCAGAATATATAATAAGTGAACTTAAAGACAGGTCAATCCAAACTGAAGCACAGAGAAGGAAAAGAATGGGAATAAAGAATATAAGAGATACATGAGACGACATGGGAAAAAAATCCAACATATAAGCAAATGAAGTCCCAGAAAGAGAGGAAAGAAAATTAAGAGTTGGTGGGAGAGCAATATTTGCATGGATAATGATGATTTTTTCCCCAACAATTAATGAAAAACTTCAACCCACAAATTTAAGAATCTCAGGGAATTTCAAGCTAAACGCAGTTGATCCTTGAACAATGAGGGTTTGAACTGTATGGATCCACTTATATGCAGATATTTTTCGATAGCAAACACTACAGTACTACACAATTCATGGTTGGTTGAATCTGTGGATGTGGAGGAACCATGGACACAGAGGGCTGACTATAAGTTATTTGAAGATTAACCCTCATGTTGTTCAATGTTCAATTGTAAATGCAAAAAGAACCATACCTAAGCATATAGTAGTCATGCTGCTAAATTCAAAGCAAAGAGACAAAGTTTTAAGAGAAAAAAAGACATTAGTCCTCAAAGCAGCAACAATAAGATTTATTTTGACTATGAAACAGAAACCATGGAACGCAAAAGACAATTCTATATCTAGTAAAGAAAAATCTTTAAAAATGAAAAAAATCAAGATATTTTCAGATGAACAAGAGCTGAAAGAAATCTTTGAATATCCACATTACAAGAAATACCAAGGGAAATTCTCCAGGTTGAAGAAAAATGAAACATATGGAAGCTCAGAGCTGCAGGAAAGAATTAAAAGCACTAGAAAGGGTAATTATGTTGTAATTATAAAGTAATATTGATTGTTTACAACAAAATATCATATTTATAACTTTGTAATAAGAAAACAGGACAAATGGAGTTAAATTGTTGTAAGATTATTGGATTGCTCAGGAAATGATTAAAGTGTTAATTTAAGGTAGATAGTAAAAAGTAAAACAGAATAACTATTAAAAGAAGTAGTTACTAAGGAGTTAATAAAAGTATACAATAATACAAATATTTGATTAGTCCATAAAATGCCAAAGAAAGAATTATAAGAAGGAAAATAAATGAAGCAAACAAAAAAAAACAAATAGCAGGGTGGTAGACTTAAACCCAATTATACAAGGAATTATATTAAATGTAGAAAACTACACACTCTAATTAAAAGACTATTGTTGGACTGACATAAAAAAAAATACAAACATATGCTACTTTATAAGCTATACACCTTAAACCTAAGGACACAAAAAAGTTGATAATAAAAGTAAAAAGATGCACCATGCAAACACTCATCAAAGGAAAGCTGATGTAAGTATATTAATAACAACAAAAATAGACTTTAAGTAAGAAGTATTATGAGAAATAAAGTAGTATATTTCATAATGATTAACAGATCAAGTCATTAGCAATATATAGTATCAGTAAATTTGTACTTTTCTGACGACATAGTTTCAAAATTTACAAAGCAAAATTGACAGAGTAAAATAAGAAATAGAAAAATACACAGTCATTTTTGTAGGTTTTAGCACACTTCTCTCAGTTATTGATAGAAAAAGCAGACAAAAAAATCAATAAGGATATAAAAGATCTGAAGAGCTCAGCTGAGTAAAATAACAGTCATCTCAAGTGGTTATGAAACATTTATCAAAATAATTTATGTCTTAAGTCATGAAACAAGTATTGACTATAGTTTTAAAACGATAAACTACAAATTTTTTAGAAAAAAACACAGAAAATCTTCAAGGTATAGGACTTGGTTAAGAGTTCTTAGACTTGACATCAAATACACAATTTTTAAAGGAAAAATCATCAAATTGTACCTCACCAAAATTAAAAATTTTTGCTCTGCAATATATCCAGTTATGAGAAAGAAAAGATGAGCTATAGACTGGGAGAAAATATTTTCAAATCACATATCTGACAAAGAACTTGTGTCTAGAATATATCAAGAACTGTAAAACTTAACAGCAAAAAAAAAAAAAAACCCAAAACAATTAGACAATGAAGAAAGACAGGAACAGACATCTTAATGAAGAGAATATGCCAAAGACAAATAATCACACTAAGATATTCAACATCATTAGCTATTAGGAAATGCAAATTAAAACCATGAGATATCACTATAAAAGTGTCATAACAGATAAGATAAAAAATAATTAGAACACCAAGTGCTGGCAAACATGCACAAAAAGTGGATCCCTCATACATTGCTGGTGGGAGTACAAAATGGTACAGCCACTCTGGAAAATAGTTTGTGAACAAGTGCCTCTTAGGCATTTATCCCAGTGAAAAGAAAACTTATGTTCATAAAAAAAAAACCTGTAAATTAATGTTTTTAACAGCTCTATTCATAATAACCAAAACTCGGAAGCAACCCAAATGGCCTTCGGTGGATAAGTGGTTAAAATAATTGTGGTAAACCCATATCTTGGAATATCATTCAACAACAAAAAAGAATGAACTATTGATACATAGAACTTGGATGGACTTCTAGGAAATAATGCTAAATGAAAAAAGAAATGCTCAAAAGGTTATATACTACATAATTCAATTTATTTAATATCCTTGAAATAACATAATTATAGAGGTAAAAGAGAGATTAGTGTTGCCAGAGGTCAGGGATTAGGAGGGAGAGGGTAGTGTGGCTATAAAGAACCATAGAGCTCCGTGGTGATCATATAGTTCTCTATCTCAATTGTAAAGGTAGTTACACAAAGCTGCACGTGATAACATTACATAGAATTTACAAAGAACATGGTCCCATTCCAAATAAGTGGTGGTAGGAGATGTGAAGTGTTTAAAACATGTCTGAAAATTATTTGATACCCCTCCCATCCAAAAGATGAAATCTAATTTTCTTCCCCTTGAATCTATAGGCCAAAATAATGACCACTTCTAACAGACATTACAGTGGAAGTGGTGCTGCATAACTACAGTAGAGTGTGTGTCTGTGTTTGTGTGTGTGTGTGTGTGTATACAAGTATATAACTTACAACAAGTTAGAAAATGTGATACAGCCCCCTCCCCACCCCAGATATTACCTATTAGCCTTCCATGGGAAATAGAATTGAGGCTGCCTCAACAATGAATTGATAATACCATGTGTTTATACTTTCAAAATTGTTTAGAATTTTAATTTTAGTTTATTAGAAACATGAATTAGTTTTATTTGTCTGCATAACAAATTACTACAGACTTAGTGACTTAAAACAATACCTATTTATTATCTTACAATATCTGTATGTCAGAAGTCCAGGCACAGCATAAATAGATTCTTTGTTCAGGGTCTCACATGGCTGAAATCAGGTTGTCAAATTGGCTAAATACCCACCTGGAGCTCAAAGTCTTTTTCCAAATGCAGCCAGGTTTTTGGCAGAATCCATTTCCTTGTAGTTTTAGGACTAAAGTCCCCCTTTTTTTGATGGCTGTCATCCAGGGGTCGCTTTCAGCAACTAGAGATCCCTCTTGGACTTCCCTGGTGGTCCAATGGTTAAGACTCCATGCTTCCACTGCAGGGGGTGTGGGTTTGATCCCTGGTCAGGGAAGTTCCCCATGCTATGTGGTGCAGAAAAAAAGAAGAAAAATAAAAATAAAAAAGAGATCACTCTCAGGTCCCAGCCACATGGGCCCTGTGATAAGAAGTTTGCAATATGCTGTTTGCTTTCTTCCCTGAGGTTAGCAGGACACTGACACTTCCCTTTATTTTAAAGGTTTCACCTATTCAAGTCAGGCCTGCCCAGGTTAACTCCCCTTTTGATTAAGTAAGAGTCAACTGATTACAAACCTGATCATGGAGAGAGAAATCCCAGTATTTTCACACATTCCACTTACTCAAGGGGGGGAAATTATACAGAGCAAGTATATCTATGGAGTGGAGGTTGTATTTTAGGGATCATCTTAGAATTCTCCCTACCACAGTTCACCTTTCTCTAAATGCAGTTCCATCACTGTTAATGTAAACATTGATGTGTGGTTAAAGGCTGATAAGATGTTTTTTCTGTGACTAATACATTCATTTATTTGTTTATTTAGAAATTGATTCTGTAGGATTTCAAAAAGCTATTTGAGACAGATTATAATTAGATTAATATCATTAAAAATGAAAAGATAAAAGGCAAATAACAGAAAGAGGAAAGATGATAGTAAGAAAGTTCTGTCTGAACATAAAACCCAGCTCTATATCTCTTAGTTTCTAAAGCAGAGATGGAAAAACGATGAGCTCTGCTCAAGTATATCTTACTTGCTAGAAGGAAACATCAGATTTCATAGGAAAGACAAACTCTTTTCTGTTTTGAGATGTGAAAGATTTTTCCCTACCATTCTTCACAAAAGGAAATTTGAGTAACAATGTTCTCATTGGCAGTTTCCATTTTACAAAATTCAGAATTTTTCAAATACAGCTTTCAGTTCTTTATGAAAGCCTAGAGCAAAGAGAACTGGTCTCACAAATGTAAATCTATTCGAGGCATTGCAAGCATTTATGTGGGTTAACTCATTGAACCTTCACAATAACCATATAAGGTAGGTATTATGATTATCCTTATGAATAGAAGAAGAACCTGAGAGGTTCTTCTTGCTTGATTTCCCCTTGCTTGATTGGATAAAGGGATGAATTTTGGAAAATAAGAAAGAGCTAATATTTCACCAATCTCTTGGACATTGTCAAATATCAGCTGCTTCCATCAAGCTTTTGACAGGAGTTGAATGTCAATTTGTAATTGAGATCAATAGCACTTCTTAAAGAGCTGATGGTCTCTGCTGTTGATTGAATGGAAATCCATGTGGTCTGTCATGGAGAGGTAAGATGTAAGGTACTTAAATGGGCAAAGATGATGTTTAGTTGGAAGAATTGAAAAGCTAGACTTACATTATTGCCTTATTGGAAAAGAACCCCATTTCTAGATGGAGATAAAGAGGTGAGCAAACTGCCAAATGAAAGTAGAGATGGAGGAAAACATAAATTTATTCATGTTTGTGTGCATTGAGGTATGGAAAAGGTATAAGAGTAACCCTAGACCTCTTTTCAGAGAGTGACTTGATAGAAAATGAGGCGGAAAAAAAGAGAAGAGGATCACTGAAGAGAAATGAAGCAAAGGTGTAAAAGCAACAAAACCCATAAAAGTTGTGGTGTTAGTTTGTCCCCTACTCCTACTAGGAGACAAATATTCAGGTCCTGATTTTGTCACTAAGTGGGGAGGGTCCTTGAGCAGACCCATCCAACCTGCCCAAGGTTCATTTTTCTCTTCACTGAAATGAAGCTTTTACTAATCCTGACTGTTACTTCACAGAGTTTTATTGATATTGTTCATTCATTCATAAAACTTTACCTGACACGTTTTATGTATCAGGAGCTGTTCTAGTAGTGGAAATATGGAATCTAAAAAAAAATAAAATAAAAAAATGGTCGTGAAGAACCTAGGGGCAAGATGGGAATAAAGATGCATACCTACCTAGAGAATGGACTTGAGGATATGGGGAGGGGGAAGCGTAAGCTGTGACAAAGTGAGAGAGTGACATGGACATATATACACTACCAAACATAAAATAGATAGCTAGTGGGAAGCAGCCGCATAGCACAGGGAGATCAGCTTGGGGCTGTGTGACCACCTAGAGAGGTGGGATAGGGAGGGTGGGAGGAAGGGAGATGCAAGAGGGAATAGATATGGGGACATATGTATATGTACAACTGATTCACTTTGTTATAAAGCAGAAAGTAACACACCACTGTAAAGCAGTTACACTCCAATAAAGATGTTTAAAAAAATAAAATAAATTAAAAAAAAGATAAATGACTCAATATTTACCCTGATTGTCTTAAATCCCTTTCAGAAGAAGGCAGATATGGATAGAGAGGATTAAAAAAAAATGACATATATGGACAGTCTCTAACTTCATGGTATTCACAGTCTTGGAGGGTAACCGGGAATGGAATGAAAGTCTAAAAGTGGCACATAAAATAGATTGTGACATGTTGAATATGTATTCAAAAAGGGTGGCTTGGAGAAGCTGACTCCCAACTAAAATACTGAAAATGAGAAGGAATTGATGAAAAATAGGAGGCAGAGTGAATGGTTGAGGGTGTGGAGAAAATGCTGGAAGAATAACAGTAAAAGAGCTAAGCTTTGGAATTAGCAACCCCTGGATGCAAATATAAGATGTATTGTTTACTGCCTGAATAACAACAGGTACTTTGCAGGATTATTATGAGGATTGAAGACAATTTATGGAAAATAGTAAAATCTCAATAAATGATAGTTGGTAAAATGATGCTTATTTCAGTGGGTGAGAGCCTGTGCAAAGCATGAGGTCATAAGAAAACATTATCATGGATTGGAGAGGTGGAAACAAAGGTGAGATTACCAGGATTCCAGGTAAGAAATGGGGAGGGCTCACCTTAGGTAGTGGCAATAAGATTGGTGACATGGGGGAAGACATGAAAAGGTAACGTCTCTAGGACTCAATGAGGGTGACATCCGCTTGGGTGTGGCCTCCTGGTTATATGTTGGTGCTTTCATAGAGGTGGAAAGTAAGACAGAAGAAACAGGTTTGCTTGGGAGGTACAGGTAGAGGGCAGGAACAAGGGAGAGAAATATAATTTGCATTTGTACCTGTTGTATTTGAAGTGGCTCTGGGACATCTAGGAGGAGATGTTCAGGAATGAGCATCTGAACTGGGGATTGAGTTTTAAGAGTCATCAACACGCAAGTAATAATGGAAGCCACAGGTATGGATAAGATTACCTTGGGAAAGCATTTAGAGAGAGATGAGAATAGGATCAAGAACAGAGCACTGAATAAGAACAGTCAATGGTGGGTTGATAAAGAGAAGCTTCCCCAAGGAGAAAAGACAGTCCATATGTGAGGACTTGGTATAGTCCCAGGAACTGATGCTTAGCAACTTTCTCTTTTCCCTTTCTGGATCTTTGTCTCCTATCTTAGAGTCTTAGTTTTCTTTGATTGTTCTACCATACCTCTCCCAAGGGCAACATCTCATTTACCAACAATCCCACCTTACTTCCTTTTCTCCCTCGACACTCCCATTTCCTCCATGTGCAGGTTTTGGGTTATGTGGTAAGTTAAGTCACAAAAGAACCCCAAAGGAACACTAACCAATGGTGTAATACAGGCCCCCATGATTAACAGGGCTGATAGCAATCTGTGCTTGGCAGACTTTCCTTCCCAGGACACTTAAAATCACATCATTTAGTTCTCCCATGTGCACCTCCAGTCCTTGATAAAAGCATATGGAGAAGCAGAGATGACAAGAACAGAAAGCAGCAAATAGTCCAAAAAATATTGCTACAACCCCCACTCCACCCCCTCTTCCAGCAGGAATAAAGAACCCGAGGGGAAATTGAGGAGGTGGGAAAATACGTTTAGGCAGAAGGTGATTCTTCAGACATACGGAGCCTGGCATTCCATTGTTCCCACCTGGTATGCAACGCCATGCTGTTTTTCATGCAAAGCAGTAAGATTATTTAATGTTAGCACAGAAGGACCTAGCAAACCATCTGGGCATGTAGGATATTCAAGATTCTCAGGTAGAACCACACTGACATGAAAAAAATCTAAATATTCATAAGTACCAGCATTTGAAAAGTAGACTCCAGATTACACCAGGGGTTCTGGCTACTGAATTAGAAAATTTGTTCCGTGTCTTATTCAGAAAATATGGGAACAGAACCTCACCATTAGAAGTCCCAGAAGATGGCTTGCTCCCCCACTCAAATGAGTGTCCATAATGTTTCTTGCCGCTAACTCATGTTCTTCAAGACTGTCCATATGAGAGAGAGAGGACTGAAGTTACAGACTTCACTGTGTACATGTGACCTTTGTACTCTTTCATTTGGGGCCTCTTTTATCTGTAGCAGCTGCTGGTCCTCCTTGTGAATGTGATTTCGAATCACTGCCTGGGTGAGATCAGAACTGTGTGGACTCTTCTTTCTCCAAGTCCTTCTCTAGTCCTCTAAGCCTCAGAGTGTATGTTAGGAAGCTGGCTCAGAGCTGGCACATAGTAGGCACTTGATAGATGGTAACTGTCGTGATGTATTCCTGCAGCATATATTCTATACACAGGATTCTTTTTTTTTTTCCTATTTTCAGAAACCTTGTATAGATGTAGGACATATAAAGTCTCAATAAACTATATGGACTATTGAGGTGTTTCAGTAATACCAGGTCTGATGTTTGAACTTGACCAAGATTTGCTGATAGTTCCTGCTTCTCCCAATGATCATAGAGATCCTGGCTTCCACCCATGAAGGCTTCTGCTGAAAATGTCACTAAAACAGTTAGGTGCCAGCTCTAAAAAAGGAGCAAACTAAGACTATGGAGATATTGGCATACAGATTCCATTGGTTCCCAGTTCCCGGGAGGAGCAAGGTTAACTGCACCAGCAGACAGATGAGCACATATCTGGAAAACTGGGGATGGGAAGAGATTATCAACTACTTGTTACCTTCCTATACATTCTCCTTCCTTCTTCCTTTCTTTCTGTCTTCCTTCATTCCAACAGTAATTACTGCGTGCCTGATATGTACCAGCTACTCACTATTGTAGGCCTTAGGGATATGAGATTGGACAGCACAAACCAGACCCCACTGTCATGGAACTTACATTCTGGGGTTTGGGGAGATAGACAACAAACAGATGTACCAGTAAACAAATGAATTTCAGATAGCAGTAGGTGCTACGAAAACAATAAAACTGATACCATGGTGGAGGGTGACTAGAGCAGACAGGGTGAGAAGGAGAGCTTCTCTGAAGATTTGACATCTGCACTAAAGCCTGAATAACAAGAAGGAACTCACTTGGAGGTTTGAGGAAATGAGCCTTCCACACAAGGGAACAGCAAGTTCAAAGGCCTGAGGTGGGAATATATTTGGTGAGTTCAAGGAGCAGAAAGGAGGCCTGCGTGGCTGACGTGTGTTGGGGGTGGCAGGAAGGAGCCACATTGCTGTGAAAGGCTTGACAAGAACTTTGGATTTAGTTCTAAAGGAAAGCCACTGAAGGGTCCTAAGGAAAGGAATTATGCAATCCAATTTATGTACTTTTAAGATAATTCTAGCAGGTCGATGGAGAATGTAGTGAAACAAACCAGTCTCACCATGTCATAATCATTCCTATTATTGGATTTAAAAATAATTCAGTGGCACCTCCATCCAGGCACATGGCTATTGCCAAGGCTCATCACCAACTTCCACGCACAAGGTGTGGTCCCCACGGCAGAGGTTTAAGAGAAAGTGAAGTAGGCCCTAAAGACAATTCCAAGAGAGAAGTGCTGATTTGAATGTGCACATTCTGGCATATGATTTATTTTATAGTTCTCCTACTTTAGCCTCACCTACATTTTAATTCCCACAATACAAACAGTCTGAACCCTACACCTCCCATGCCGCTTAACCTTGGTTGTATGTTAGAATTATCCAGGGAGCCCAGGCTACACTGTGCTGTGACCCATTAAATCAGAATCTCCGGGGTGGGTCTCAGGCCTTGTTGTTTTTTAAAGCTTCTCCAGGTGACTCCCTTGGGCAGCAAAGGCAGCCACTGCCTCACAAGAGCAGGCATTTCAGAGCATCTGGTGGTGATGACAAGTGGTATGAAACCACAAGAAATGTGTTCTCCTGCTGCTGTGTCCCTGGAGAGCCCAAGAAAAGGCAATGATGAGCTTGCAGCTGCTGGGTGGCACATTGCAAAGCCTGAACAAATGAACACAAGATCACATGGGAGACCATGCTGCAGTCAGCATCACGTTGCTCTGAAGTGGAGCACCCAGATCTACACGTGAAACTAGCAGACATACTGCCTCTTTAGAAGGAACTTTGGGAACCTTGGGGACCTTAAAAATAATAAATGAAACAAAGGATGATTACATCCAAATAGAATGTCTGTGCAAGTAGTACCATAAAGATAGATGCCACCCAGGCTCTAAAGTGCCTGACATCCTACAGAGCTCAAAATGTAAAAGCTAACACATCTTTGTCAAGCTCTAAAATAGGGAGGCAGCTTTCCCACTTTCCTATTTAGTTTTTTTTTTTACATTTGTTATGCTTAGATGCTAGGTTAAAAAAAAATAGAGAGAAGATAGTTTAAAAAAAAAAAAAAGCTCTAGCAGGGATGGTGTGTGTCATAATCCAATCAGCAAGTTTTCATTGTTTTAGTGGTGGTATTTGTTTTGGTTTACTTTTTGATGGACAGAGGGAAGACAATGCTATGGAATCCCAAAACACTTTATTGTATAGTCTTTTCCACATATTTTAACACTTAATTATATTCTGCTGTATACAGTTTGCTATTATTTCAGATGTGCTAATCTTGGCAAATCTGGTAAATTTCTTGAGAACATGTTTCTTCTGTGTTTTAAACAGTATCTGTTCACATGTTGCCTAGTGATCAGATTTCATATTAAACAGACCAGGTAATACTTGTACCTATTTTTGTTTTACTTGTTTCCTCCCAGCACCCAATCCCCAACCCTTCACCTTTTCTGTGTGTGTGTGTGTGTGTGCACACGCATGCCCACATATGTGCCTATGATTATCTAAAGGAAACACAAGGCTCTATACGTCACCCTTGTAATTATGGAACTTCAGTGTAGGATACCAGGGGTCTTAGTAAGGACACTGTGTGTTTACAAGTGACACACTAGTCTAGCTTAGAGCTAGGTTCCTTGTGTTAAAGGGGAATGGATCCTACACTGAGGGAAGCTTAGTGAGTCAGTATCCCAACACACAATGGACCATAAAGTTTCTGGGAAAAGAAGTTGTAGAGTCAAGGATGAATTCCCCCCCACAGATCTAGTTCACTACTCAAAGTAATCTAAAGTAGTGATCTGCTTTGAGTAGTGATCTAGATCCCTCAACAAGAGTAACCTGTTATATTATATTATAACCAGAAAGAGCAAGGCAAGTTTCAGATGGCAAAGCCTATTGTAATTCTTAGCAGCCTAGGGGTGGGGAGTGGGAACAGCAGTCATCATTAGGTAAAATGAAGAGATGTTTTTAAAGTTCTCAAAAGACAGCACATTTAGTGACTTATGAGTGGTGCCCTTGGAATTGTCCAACCTGGAAGGACCTCCTGAGAAGGGATGGGATCATGAAATTACCTCCTTTCTGATTACACAAATGTGTGTGGAAGACAAAAATCAATATCTATCACTAACTGCAGAACTCATCAGACCCAAGAACCTGGAATCCTGCTGAGTCCTGGAGCTTGGAAGTCTATACGCCTTGATTTTCCACTATGCCTGTGGTCTAAGAAAACAAAAATCAAGGTCACTGTCCTGACTAGAAGTTAGAGAAGGAGAAAATTTAAAGAGTGTGAAGATTAAATGTCTCGAGAATTATATCATCCCCCAAAACTTCAGTGATTCATCTCGTCAGGATGATTATCAAAATCAACTGAGGGACTTATAACAATGATACAGAGTTTCTGGATCCACTCTGTGCCCATCAGAATCTCCAAATGAGGGACCTTCGAACCCTTGTGGCAGGTTTGGAAAGCAACCAGTTTATATTCACCAAAAAGTGAGTTTTACCCAGCCAACTGGCCCTTGACTACTTAATAACTAATAAGTAAGTCATTAATCAGTTTCCTCAGTCATTAATCAGAAGGTCTTGGTATAATTGTCAGGAAAAACAGAGCTAATAATTAATCATCTCCAATTTTGCTGCAGAACAGGAGCTCCTTGGTGAGGAAGGAGTAGAGATCATGCATTGCTTTCTTTCCCACTGAATGTGGTAGCCTGGATCCCACACTGATAGTGTGTCTGAGATTAACATAATAAAAATAATCTACTCTTGTCTCAGACAGGTAATCAAATAATAGGCTCTTCGGCTAACTTCTAAATTATTTCTTCTTTAAACCACCTCTGTATGGGACAAAACTCCAGTGCAATCTTCCAAACATTCTGCAAACTTTAGTGGTGATCTCAACTTCTGTAAACCTACTGGAAAGAGGAGTTAGGTTTGGGGCTAAAAGTAAGGAAAGGAGCCTTGTAAGAAGTTGTCTACCATCAGGGCCACAGAAATTAGAAATAATTTATTTAAAAGTAGGGGAGTTATGAGGGAGTGGGAACATGGGGATGAAAATGTATGGCCCGGGAAAAAGAGGCCAGAAGTAATGATACCGACAAGGCATGTGGAATGTGGCATGCTTTGGTTGAGTGGGAGCAGGACTCCAGATTGCGGCTTGGCTGTACCTCTTTAGATAGCACCTTGTCCAGTGTTCTGTTATGGCACTTCTGAAGCTGAGTTGTGTTTCATGTCTCTCTTCTTCTCCTGGACTGTGAACTTGTTGAGCTCAGGGAACATGCATATTCATCTTTGGATCCTTAGTCTTTAACAGGATTCCTGACACATAGTCAGCTCTCAATAAATGAATGAATAAAGCAGCTGCAGCCTTGATGACATTATCCATGGAATGGTCTTGCAAGTGTTCTATGAGTTAACAAAGTGAAGAAAATACCAAAATTGTGTCTCTAAAATAAGGTCAGGGTCTTGAGCAGTCTCTCTAGAATAAAATGTATGGGTTTTATCCATAAGAATTTATTAGGCTATGTGTTGTCCTTGTTTTTTATTAAAGCTGTATTTTTAAGCATTTAAGACACTATAGCTTGTCCATTGCAGTTATATTTCCTGGGTTTAGGCTTTACTGACCATCTCATTGCACTACACTTATAAGATGTAGGGTAAAAGGATGGGTGTCTCTGACTGGTTCTGTTAATAATTGTTTTCCTTTTCTCATTATAGGTTGACTTTTAGAAGCCAAACACTGTTGTACACTCTATTAGCCTCTTGTACTGGACTGGCACTGATGTTTAGAACTGAGAGAGAGTAAAAATGGAAAAACATATAAGACTGAAATGGCACAACTAGGATGACAACTTTAACTCATTCACCTGCTGAAAATTAAGGGACAGTCACTTACCCAGAGAGATAAAAAGAATGGTGCAAAAAGCCAAGGATAGAGCAGGTCTGCCACAGATACATTGTATTTTTCACAACGGGTAGGTTTTCCTTTGTCACTAGTATTGTCAGTTTTCACTGTATCAATCAGCTACTGCTGCATAATAAACAACCACTAAATTTCGTTGGCATACAGCATTAGGGTGTTAATTTCAATCGCATATGACTGATATAGGCTGGACTTTGCTGGGAGGCTCTGAGCTGCCACTGGGCCCCGATCTGCCTACATGTCTCACCCTCCTTGAACTAAAGGCTACCCAGGAGATGCTTTACTGTGGCAATGGCAGAGGGACAAGAAGGCCCACACAATCAGGCAAGAACATTTCAAGCTACTGCTCATGAAACTGCTGACATCTCGTTGGCCAAAGCAGATCGCACAGCCAAGCCCAAACTCAAAGGGTGGTGAAGTGTATTCTTTCCATGGATATGACAGAGGAGGAAGTAAATATTTTTTAATGACAATTAAATGTTCACAGGCAGAGCTGCAAGCTGATGCATTTCAAGAGTAATGGAGATAATTATATTAAGGAAGTCAAAGGTAGGTGATTTTTGTATCATTAAGTCCCAGATGTCTTTACTCTCATACATTGCTGATAGAACAATGAATTCATACAATCTTTCTACAATATAAATTAGCAAATTCTTACCTATTGACTTCTAAGGATTGTTCCAGGATGCATAGAAAGATTTTTATATAATTGATGGATTTTTACATCCATCTTACTTTTATATTAGTGAGATACTGGACACAACTAAAAGGGGTTGGATGATAAAATTTGGCACATCTGGGTGATGGAATATCTGTTCCATATTACAGTGATGTTATAGCAGAATATTTAATGGCATAATTGCCAACGTACTTACTTAATGAAAAAAGCATATTAGAAAACAGTAGGTATAATATAATCCTAATTTTATTTTTAATCATATGGGTATAAGTATCTTATTAAGAGTCTATAGACATATAAATTAAAATATAATAATAGTTATTTTGGGTGTTATACTGTTTTCATCTGAAATCCATTTTGCCCTGTCTCCTTAACACTAGAAGAGTGTCCAGGAGGGACCATGTGACTTAGATCTTGAAAACAATGTGAATATAAGTAGTTTGCCTATAAATTCTTGCACAACGGTTCTTCCCTCTCTTCTTTTTTTCTTAATCAGTTATACATATATATATGTTCCCATATCCCCTCCCTCTTGCATCTCCCTCCCACCCTCCCTATCCCACCCCTACAGGCGGTCACAAAGCACCAGCTGATCTTCCTGTGCTATGCGGCTGCTTCCCACTAGCTATCTACCTTACATTTGGTAGTGTATATATGTCCATGCCTCTCTTTCGCTTTGTCACAGCTTACCCTTCCCCCTCCCCATATCCTCAAGTACATTCTCTAGAAGGTCTGTGTCTTTATTCCTGTCTTACCCCTAGGTTTTTCATGACATTTTTTTTCTTCTTAAATTCCATATATATGTGTCAGCATACGGTATTTGTCTTTCTCTTTCTGACTTACTTCACTCTGTATGACAGACTCTAGGTCTATCCACTGTATATATATGCCACATCTTCTTTATCCATTCATCCAATGATGGACACTTACGTTGTTTCCATCTCTGGGCTATTGTAAATAGTGCTGCTATGAACATTTTGGTACATGTCTCTTTTTGAATTATGGTTTTCTCAGGGTATATGCCTAGTAGTGAAATTGCTGGGTCATATGGTAGTTCTATTTGTAGTTTTTTCAGGAACCTCCATACTGTTCTCCATAGTGGCTGTACCAATTCACATTCCCACCAGCAGTGCAAGAGCGTTCCCTTTTTTCCACACCCTCTCCAGCATTTATTGTTTCTAGATTTTTTGATGATGGCCATTCTGACTGGTGTGAGATGATATCTCATTGTAGTTTTGATTTGCATTTTTGTAATGATTAAAGATGTTGAGCATTCTTTCATGTGTTTGCTGGCAGTCTGTATATCTTCCGTGGAGAAATGTCTATTTAGGTCTTCTGCCCATTTTTTGATTGGGTTGTTTGTTTTTTGTTATTGAGCTGCCTATAAATTTTGGAAATTAACCCTTAGTCAGTTGCTTCATTTGCAAATATTTTCTCCCATTCTGAGGGTTGTCTTTTGGTCTTGTTTATGGTTTCCTTTGCTGTGCAAAAGCTTTTAAGTTTCATTAGGTCCCATGTGTTTATTTTTGTCTTTATTTCCATTTCTCTAGAAGGTGGGTCAAAAAGCATCTTGCTGTGATTTATGTCATAGAGTGTTCTGCCTATGATTCCCTCGAAGAGTTTGATAGTTTCTGGCCTTACACTTAGGTCTTTAATCCATTTTGAGCTTATTTTTGTGTATGGTGTTAGGGAGTGATCTAATTTCATGCTTTTACATATCCCTGTCCAGTTCTCCCAGCACCACTTATTAAAGAGGCTGTCCTTTCTCCACTGTACATTCCGGCCTCCTTTATCAAAGATAAGGTGACCATATGTGCGTGGGTTTATCTCTGGGCTTTCTCTCCTGTTTCATTGATCTATCTTTCTGTTTAAGTGCCAGTACCACACTGTCTTGATTACTGTAGCTTTGTAATATAGTCTGAAGTCAGGGAGCCTGATTCCTCCAGCTCCGTTTTTCGTTCTCAAGATTGCTTTGGCTATTCGGGGTCTTTTGTGTTTCCATACAAATTGTGAAAGTTTTTGTTCTAGTTCTTTGAAAAATGCCAGTGGTAGTTTGATAGGGATTGCATTGAATCTGTAGATTGTTTTGGGTAGTAGAGTCATTTTCACAATGTTGATTCTTCCAATCCAAGAACATGGTATATTTCTCCATTTATGTGTATCATCTTTAATTTCTTTCATCAGTGTCTTATAATTTTCTGCATACAGGTCTTTTGTCTCCTTAGGTAGGTTTATTCCTAGATATTTTATTCTTTTTGTTGCAATGGTAAATGGGAGTGTTTTCTTGATTTCACTTTCAGATTTTTCATAATTAGTATATAGGAATGCCAGAGATTTCTGTGCATTAATTTTGTATCCTGCTACTTTACCAAATTCATTGATTAGCTCTAGTAGTTTTCTGGTAGCATCTTTAGGATTCTTTATGTATAGTATCATGTCATCTGCAAACAGTGACAGCTTTACTTCTTCTTTTCCATTCTGGATTACTTTTATTTCCTTTTGTTCTCTGATTGCTGTGTCTAAAACTTCCATAACTATATTGAATAAGAGCGGTGAGAGTGGACAACCTTGTCTTGTTCCTGATCTTAGTGGAAATGGTTTCAGTTTTTCACCATTGAGGACGTTGTGGGTTGTGGGTATGTCATATATGGCCTTTATTATGTTGAGGAAAGTTCCCTTTATGCCTACTTTCTGCAGGATTTTTATCATAAATCGTCATTGTTGAATTTTGTCAAAAGCTTTCTCTGCATCTATTGAGTAGATCATATGGTTTTTCTCCTTCAGTTTGTTAATATGGTGTATCACATTGACTGATTTGCATATATTGAAGAATCCTTGCATTCCTGGAATAAACCCCACTTGATCATGGTGTATGATCCTTTTAATGTGCTTTTGGATTCTGTTTGCTAGTATTTTGTTGAGGATTTTTGCATCTATGTTCATCAGTGATATTGGCCTGTCGTTTTCTTTCTTTGTGACATCCTTGTCTTGTTTTGGAATCAAGGTGATGGTGCCTCATAGAATGAGTTTGGGTGCGTTCCTCCTTCTGCTATATTTTGGAAATTTTGAGAAGGATAGGTGTTAGCTCTTCTCTAAAAGTTTGATAGAATTCACCTGTGAAGCCATCTGGTCCTGGGCTTTTGTTTGTTGGAAGATTTTTTAATCACAGTTTCAATTTCAGTGCTTGTGATTGGTCTGTTCATATTTTCTATTTCTTCCTGATTCAGTCTTGGCAGGTTGTGCACTTCTAAGAATTTGTTAATTTCTTCCAGGTTGTCCAATTTATTGGCATAGAGTTGCTTGTAGTAATCTCTCATGATCTTTTGTATTTTTGCAGCGTCAGTTGTCACTTCTCCTTTTTCATTTCTAATTCTATTGATTTGAGTCTTCTCCCTTTTTTCCTTGATGAGTCTGGCTAATGGTTTGTCAATTTTGTTTATCTTCTCAAAAACCAGCTTTTAGTTTTATTGATCTTTGCTATCTTTTCCTTCACTTCTTTTTCATTTATTTCTGATCTGATTTTTATGATTTCTTTCGTTCTGCTAACTTTGGGGTGTTTTTGTTCTTTCTCTATTTGCCTTAGGTGCAAGGTTACATTGTTAGCTCCAGGTGTTTCCTGTTTTTTAAGGTAGTATTGTATTGCTATAAACTTCCCTCTTAGAACTGCTTTTGCTGCATCCCATAGGTTTTGGGTCGTCGTGTCTCCATTTTCATTTGTTTCTAGGTAGTTTTTTATTTCCTCTTTGATTTTTTCAGTGATTACTTCGTTATTAAGTAGTGTATTGTTTAGCCTCCATGTGTTTGTATTTTTTACAGCTCTTTTCCTGTAATTGATATCTAGCCTCATAGTGCTGTGATCAAAAAGATACTTGATACAATTTCCATTTTCTTAAATTTACCAAGGCTTGATTTGTGACCTAAGATATGATCTATCCTGGAGAATGTTCCATGAGCACTTGAGAAAAATGTGTATTCTCTTCTTTTTGGATGGAATGTCCTGTAAATATCAATTAAGTCCATCTTGTTTAATGTATTATTTAAAGCTTGTGTTTCCTTATTTATTTTCCTTTTGGATGATCTGTCCATTGGTGAAAGTGGGGTGGTAAAGTCCCCTACTATGAATGTGTTACTCTCGATTTCTCCTTTTATGGCTGTTAGTATTTGCCTTATGTATTGAGGTGCTCCTATGTTGGGTACATAAATATTTACAATTGTTATATCTTCTTCTTGGATCGATCCCTTGATCATTATGTAGTGTCCTTCTTTGTCTCTTCTAGTAGTCTTTATTTTAAAGTCTATTTTGTCTGATATGGGAATTGCTACTTCAGCTTTCTTTTGATTTCCATTTGCATGGAATATCGTTTTCCATCGCCTTACTTTCAGTCTGTATGTGTCTGTAGGTCTGAAGTGGGTCTCTTGTAGACAGCATTTATATGGGTCTTGTTTTTGTATCCATTCAGCCAATCTGTGTCTTTTGGTGGGAGCATTTAATGCATTTACTTTTAAGGTAATTATCGATATGTATGTTACTATTCCCATTTCCTTAATTGTTTTGGGTTCGTTATTGTAGGTCTTTTCCTTCTGTTGTGTTTCTTGCCTAGAGAAGTTCCTTTAGCATTTGTTGTAAAGCTGGTTTGTTAGTGCTGAACTCTCTCAGCTTTTGCTTGTTTGTAAACATTTTCATTTCTCCATCCAATTTGAATGAGATCCTTGCTGGGTAGAGTAATCTTGGTTGCAGGTTTTTCTCCTTCCTCACTTTAAATATGTCCTGCCAGTCCCTTCTGGCTTGCAGAGTTTCTGCTGAAAGATCAGCTCTTAACCTTATGGGGATTCCCTTGTGTGTTATTTGTTGTTTTTGCCTTGCTGCTTTTAATATGTTTTCTTTGTATTTAATTTTTGACAGTTTGATTAATATGTGTTTTGGTGTATTTCTCCTTGGATTTATCCTGTATGGGACTCTCTGTGCCTCCTGGACTTGATTAACTATTTCCTTTCCCATATTAGGGAAGTTTTCAACTATAATCTCTTCAAATATTTTCTCAGTCCCTTTCTTTTTCTCTTCTTATTCTGGAACCCTTGTAATTCGAATGTTGGTACATTTAATATTGTCCCATAAGTCTCTGAGACTGTCCTCTGTTCTTTTCATTCTTTTTTCTTTTTTCTGCTCTGCAGTAGTTATTTCCACTATTTTATCTTCCACTTCACTTCTCTGTTCTTCTGCCTCAGTTATCCTGCTATTGATCCCATCTAGAGTATTTTTTGTTTTGTTTTGCGGTATGCGGGCCTCTCACTGTTGTGGCCTCTCCCGTTGCGGAGCACAGGCTCCGGACGTGCAAGCTCAGCAGCCATGGCTCATGGACACTGCCGCTCCGTGGCATGTGGTATCTTGCCGGATCGGAGCACAAACCCATGTCCCCTGCATCGGCAGGTGGACTCTCAACCACTGTGCCCCGAGGGAAGCCCCCATTTAGAGTATTTTTAATTTCATTTATTGTGTTTGTAATCATTGCTTGATTCATCTTTAGTTCTTCTAGGTCCTTGTTAACTGTTTCTTGCATTTTGTCTATTCTATTTCCAAAATTTTGGATCATGTTTACTATCATTATTCTGAATTCTTTTTCAAGTAGACTGCCTATTTCCTCTTCATCTGTTAGGTCTGGAGGGTTTTTATCTTACTCCTTCATCTGCTGTGTGTTTTTCTGTCTTCTCATTTTGCTTATCTTACTGTGTTTGAGGTCTCCTTTTTGCAGGCTGCAGGTTCGTAGTTCCCGTTGTTTTTGGTGTCTGTCCCTATTGGCTAAGGTTGTTTCAGTGGGTTGTGTAGGTTTCCTGATGGAGGGGACTAGTGCCTGTGTTCTGGTGGATGAGGCTGGATCTTGTCTTTCTGGTGGGCAGGTCCACGTCTGGTGGTGTGTTTTGGGGTGTCTGTGGACGTTTTATGATTTTAGGCAGCCTATCTGCTAATGTGTGGTGTTGTGTTCCTGTCTTGCTAGTTTTTTGGCATAAGTTGTCCAGCACTGTAGCTTGCTGGTCGTTGGGTGAATCTGGGTGCTGGTGTTGAGATGGAGATCTCTGGAAGAGTTTTGCCGTTTGATATTATGTGGAGCTGGGAGGTCTCTTGTGGACCAGTTTCCTGAAGTTGGCTCTCCCACCTCAGAGACACAGCACTGACTCCTGGCTGCAGCACCAAGAACCTTTCATCCACATGGCTCCTCAATTTGGGATGATTCTTTTTCTACTCATGTATTCCACAGATGCAGGGTACATCAAGTTGATTGTGGAGCTTTAATCCACTGCTTCTGAGGCTTCTGTGAGAGATTTCCCTTTCTCTTCTTTGTTCTCACAGCTCCCAGGTCTCAGCTTTGGATTTGGCCCCGTCTCTGCATGTAGGTCACCAGAGGGCATCTGTTCTTCGCTCAGGCAGGACAGGGTTAAAGGAGCAGACGCTTCGGGGACTCTGGCTCATTCAGGCTGCAGGGGAGGGAGGGACACGGAGTGCGGGTCGAGCCTGTGGCGGCAGAAGCCAGCATGTTGTTGCACCAACCTGAGGCTCGCTGTGCAGTCTCCCAGGGAAGCCGTCCCTGGATCCCGGGACCCCAGCATGGACGGGATGCACTGGGTCCCCTTAAGGGGGCGTGGACAGTGACCTGCGCTCGCACACAGGCCTCTTGTTGGTGGCAGCCACAGCCCCAGCATCCCACGACCGTCTCTGGGGTCCGTGCTTTCAGCCGCAGCTGACGCCCATCTCTGGAGCTCCTTTAATCAGCACATTTCCTCTCTTCTTAATGGCTGGAGTGGTGATGGCTAGAATAAACTTGGATGTCACATTGCAGATGACAGAACTACCACCATATCTGAAATGTTCTCATCAGAATTCTTACATGAGAGGGGAATTAATTTTTATAATTTACTCAATTTTAGGATGATTTTATTACAGCAACTAGCATAAACTCTAACACAGTGTGGTTACTAATGATTTTTATTCTCTTGTATATCGTTTACTACATTTTCCAAATTTCTATTTTGGATAAATAGTAATGTGTAATTAATGCAAGAAATAACAAATATTATTTTTCAAACCTAGACATGTTACTCCAATACTTCCTCAAAATAATGAATTACAAGTGTTTTGAGCAGGCACTATTTTTCTCTCTTTCATTAAGATTAAATTGATGGGGCATGAAAGCAACAGAAATTTCTAGACCCTGTCATTTCTGATGTCTTCCTATATTTTGAGGTCCTTTTTTAACTATGAAAATTTGGATGTAGAATGTAGAGTTTGGGGCTAAAGCCAAACTGGGTGTGAAATTCCTTCTGAGATTCGGATAAGTTACCTAACCTCTCTGAGTCTCAGTTTTCCTCATCTTCATACTTTGCAAGATTATTGTGAGGATTAAATAAGTGTGTGAGGGAATAAAAACCACCCCAGGGAGTAGCACACCATTTTGAATGCTCTTATGAGATGTAAGTTTCCTTTGTTTCCTTCACTTACAAAAATTTGACCACTTAGACAAAACACTTGTTATTGAGAACTATGTGAAACATACAATTTTGTCTTCTTAAGCTTGTAATTTGACCAAAATTTCACACTTCTCTGGAAAGGAGAATTATAGCATTACATGACTAAATATGTCACTGAATTCCTCTTCCCTGTTCATTTTCCTATTAGGCATCTGGCCAGTCGAGTTAAGGAGGGAGTGTGCTGACAGGCTTTCAAGGTTAGCACAATATCCCTCCACCCCTACTGTAGCTTATATTTTGCAAAAAAACAGCTGAGGCAGAGAATTGTGTTGTTCTCTCGGCAGAAATTAGAGCCTACTTTGTGTAAACACAATTAAAACTAAGGTGGAGGGTGAGATGCAAACAGAAAAAGCCGCAGTCTGCAAAAGCACTGTATGGGAATTTCATTGCATATGTTTTCTGAAAAGATTAGAAATAACAACATGAATAATCATGAAGCTCAAATTAAACTCACTAACACCTACAGCCACCCATAACCTTTCCTTTATGCTGTACCTCCTCTCTCTCATTAAATTAGAATTTTAAATCTTATATTTGACATCCATGGCAAAAAAAATACACATACACAAAATACTTTAATGAAATATTTAAAGACTTCAGTCCCTCTCCCTCTTTTTCTCCTTCCTTTTCAGTAGGCTATATGATCTCTCTCTCTCTCTCTCTCTCTCTTCCTCCATCCCAAATCTAGCCCTTCCATAATCTCTCTTGACCTCATCCTTTCCCAACTACTAAGATTCTTATGTCTTGTCTTCTTCTCCTTAATATGTCCCTGTCTTGTATAGCCTACATTTTGTATCAAGCACATTCTTGATCTTATCAATTCAAGGTGAATGTGATGAGGTTGTCAGAACAGATGTGTTCACTTACTGTTCTCTTAAGCTGCCACATTGCATTTTAAATCACTTGTATGAATATGAGCCTTAAGTAAACTCTTCAATAATAGCTCTCGATGAAGGAACCAAATAAGGATCTAAAGAGTAGATAGTTTGCATATATATATAGTTACTGAGACCTGGTTTCTGACAGTAATTATAAGTTTGCATGAGATCTTTTTCTCTCTGGGAGCATTTGAGTTCTTGTGCCAGCTAGAAGACAGTGAAACCAGTATAATGAATACTGGTTCATACCCTCTCTTCCATGGCTTTGGACTTGATTTGATTCACTGCAGTACTTACAAAGCTGAAATTCCTTGGAGCAAATGGAGTAGTTGGAGAAGAAATCTGGGAACCAGATGTCAGGTCAGGACTTCACCAGGGTTCAAAGTGAGGAAATACAAAATTCATCCACACAAAGACACCCAATTGTTGTTCTGAGGAGGAACAGCTAAGGGAAATGGATCACTGGCCAGTTATGAGAGACGAGCAGGCGGGAAGAGAGGCAACTCACATAAATGTTGAAGACCTTGGCACCTCGGTAGGTGCCTGGGGTTCTGAGGAGCAATCCACATGAAGCTGTGAGTAGCTGTACAAAATCTGTCACTTGCAGAGATGTGGTCGGAAAGAATCAGGTAAATAAGGCTGCTCCAAAAAAGAAGCAAAGCCCTTCAAAATGGATGGTAATAATAATTAATGGCATCTCTACCAATATAGGGAGATTACTTCGAGCTATGTATTATCTTAAATGTATTTCATACATTATCTCATTTAAATAGGGCAAGGATGGCCTACCCAACAGAGGAAAGCAATGAGGGTTAAAAATTAGAATTCTAGAATATCCTGGGAGAAATAAGACCAAGGAGTCTCAGCCATGAATTACAGAAAAGCACTTTTAGTAGCTAAAAGTAAACCATTAGATAAATAGATGCTTTTTCTTTGGGCCAATTCTTTCTTGAATAAATACATACACAAGTTGCAAATTACAACATACTTTTATTGTATCAGCATTGGACTTAGCAGTATACATACATCATCCCTTTCAGTCTTCACAGGAAGTCTGAAATGTAGATATCTTACAAAGAAACTGGGGATCTGAGAATTTTAAGAACTTCCCAAGATTATAGAGTTAGGAAATCTCCAAGCCAGAATTTGAACCCAGAATGACTTTTCCCCCAGATTCTGACCTTTAATTACTGCAGTACAGGATCTCTGGTCTTGTCTTTTCTAGTCCTATCTGGAGCTTCACTGTTGGAGATAATTCTCCTCCACCCTCACCAACAAATCGAACCTTTTTTCCAAATATTACTGTAATAGAAACCATGAAATAAATATTCAATTATTTTCATCAGGACAGAACTCCCTCAATTTTTCTCTTCCTAAGGTATAATTTGACCCCACTTTAACCACAGAAAAAGTACATAACACTCTTTTGTCAAACTTATCCACACTTCAGATAAGATCAAATTCTTGATGGAAAATGCTTAACACTAAATCATAAAGCTCAGCTTTTTGTCATAATATCAGCTTGCATTTCTTTAGCACCTGTCATCCCCATGGATACCAAAGTAAATTACAACCATGGACCAATATGCATCTATATATAGGTGTCTCTTCACCCCCTTAGGGACACAGCTTCTCAGAATTTTGAAAAATTGTCTGACTGTTCTAAAGAAGAATGAAGAAAACAGAATATATTCATTTAAGTCAGAATATCCATTATACTGCATATCCATTTAAAACAGAATAAGTTAAGCTAGAAAATATTATAACTGTATATAAATCTTTAATGTTATGGGGGTTAAATGTTGAGTCTGAAAAATAATTATTTGAAAAGTAGCACTGTGCTAACAACCTCTCTCTCTAATTTTATTTTCTGTATTAAAAAATCAAATGCTCATTTGCTTAATGAGAGTCGTGTCTCTCTACTGTCGTGAATGACACATGTTCCATTTGAATAATGACAATGTTCTTCATCACAGACTCAGAGAAAAAGTCTTTCCACCCATGACACTCAATTTTTTAAATTAAAAATATTGAATAATTCAACATATATTGAGCACCAATTATTTTAAACACTCTTCTAGGTGATGGGATGTAAGGAGCAGGGGTAAGAGCATAAAAGATGGATAAGCTACAATACTTGCTCTCAAGAATCTCACAATATAGCAGGAGAAACAGATACGAACCACCTTTACACATATTACACATGATATATTTACAGTAGATACAAAGGTTTGTGGGTCACAGAGGAGGAAACAATGAATTCCCCCTGGAGGAATAGGGAATAGCTAACAGAAGAGATGACACAATATTTTCTGAAAATAATAGTGTGGGGAGAAAGTTTCCCCTAGGAGTCTCTCATATTTCTACACATCTTGTGAGTAAGGAACTGCCCTTTTTTTCTGGATTATCTTTTCAAATATGTTTATATAGTAAGCACCCTTGGAAGATAGAGCTAGTGTCTCTGTCCTGAGCAAAGGGCAGATTTTCTTGCTTCTCAATAAAATAAAGTTAATATCTCTCTTGAAGACAAAGAGCAGGTCTGTTTACAACCCATTATAAAGGGACATCTTACCAAAGCTTGGGATTCTTCAGTTTTGATATAAAAGCTGAGTAACATCCACCTGGGCCCCTCCACATCAGCCCCATAGAACTTGGAGAGGAAGTGATACAAACAGGACACTCATGGTCTTTGTTCTCTCATGAGTATTAAAGTTCTTTGTCTCTCACCAGGAGTCTTGTGTCTCTGACATCATCCATGAAACAGTAGCAGGCTAACTTGTTAACTGGTAAGTAAGGTCAGTCTCAGACCCTTCACAGTTCCTTACAAATAGCTTTCACTACAGGCTGGATACTTGTCTAAGCACTTTATGCTTATTAACTCATGGTCAAAATAGTGCTCTGATATAGGTACCATTCTTATCATAATCCCTATATTAGAAGTGAAGAAACTGAGATACTAGAAGATTACATAAGCAGCAGAGATGTGATGTGAATCTGAGCAGTCTGGATCCAGAGCCTGCAAACCTCAATATCCCACTGCACTACCTCCATGGTTGAGAGCACAGTGCACTCCATCCATCGCTGATGGCTGTAAGTTGTGTCATGACTTGCAGTGTGGCTCCTTCATGGAAAGATTCTGTTCAAATTGCAAGGAATTTTGAAGAGCCTCTTGGGAGAGTAGGAACTACTGCCCAGAGTGTTCATGGGACTATGGAAATGGGATAGGATTATCTGGGAGATTTCGGGAGGAGGGGAGGAGCCAATAAAGGAAATTGACAAGGCATAGCCTTTGGGTAGGAGGAAACCAGATTAGTGTGATGCTAGAATAGTAAGATAGGCAAATGTTTCAAGATGCAGTGTTTTATGATTCTATAAAATCATCCTTTGCATTTGACAACATAAAGATTGTTATAATGTTTATTAAATTCATTTTGGTGGAATGATAATGACAGTAGCTAGACTAGAAAAGAGAAAGGAAAATTAGTTGTATAGGGAATTTTTCTAGACATTTGAGTTGAAGGGATTTTAACTAGAGGGATATGAGGACATAGTAAGGTTTCACTTTATTTTTTAATTAAGATGGGAAAAACCAGAGCAGATGGGAATGACGCCATGGCCGTAGAAAGATTTATTATGTTTGAGAGAAAAGATAACCAAAGTAGGAAAATTCTTGAAAAAATTCTTGAAAAAATACATATACTTGAGGATATGATGAAAAAATTGGCTAAAAAAGAGACTCACCCAAGATCTCCATCTAGTTAATGGCAGTAAAGAGATTAGAACTCAGGTCTGTACTTTTTTCCTTTCAACCATGACTTTTTTCAAATACCTTTTGATATTACTTTTTCATCTCAACAATCATAAAAGAGGCAAAGAAAAAGAAGCAGTAATGTTTCTGTAACAATTCAACTGCTCAAATTTGATTTTACTAGTAAGACACAGTTTTTCAGAGATCGCTTTTGAAAATATAAATCTAATTAAAGGAAGAGATTCAGTGCATACAGGGGTCACTACAGTTTAACATTGGTATTTTCATTCCTGTATTTGCGTGTTTCAATGATTGAAGTGAGCTGAGCCGAGTAACTTTACAGTGAGACCCAGGCCTCCTTTACCTGACACAATTTCCCAATAAATCAACCCCCCAGGAAGCTGGAACCCTCAGTTATTTTGCATTATTTTCTCTGGTCACCCCTCCCCATTTGTGGGACCTTTAGTAGCCTGGTGTCTACTTTCTCCAGCTTCTGCCTCCAACATCTACTTAAAATTAAGAGACCACCACCAGGAAACAGAGATTGAGGTACAGTTCCCATCTCATCCAGAGACATTGATAAAGCATCAGGCATACTGGCTTTTGTTTTATTTTGTCCATCAAGTATGTTTTCATTCAATAAACCTTTATTGAATATGAATTCTGTGTCACAAACTAAGCTTGTTTGTCTTCACTCTAGATTGTGAAATTATGTTTTAATGAAAGTGCAAAAACAATATACAAAGTTAAAAACAAAAGCTCGTACAGAAGGGAGAATGAACTCTGCTTATTTATTCTGACAAATGTGATGGAGTTTTAATTGCAAAAATACTTAACTGTAAAAGATAAACTCACTGTTGTACATCATGTAAAATTAATGAAATAATTACAGTGAGAGCTCTCACTGAGACAGTTGGCAGCTTAATTCTTGTAATTTTTGTACAGAGACAGACACCATAAGGTAGGAGTGTGTGTGTGTGTGTGTGTGTGTGTGTGTGTACATGTAATACCATAAAATTTTGTTCTGGCTTCTAAAAATGGAGTTTGCTCTTCATCTTCATACTTATCTGTATACATTCATCTAAGCTTGCAGTTTTTGATGTAACACATATATATGTGGTTTTGCAGGTAGTAAGGTAGTAAGTATATTTTGTTACTACCTTAAGAAGGTAGTAATTGCTTGATGGCAGGAAATCTGGTCTTCTTGATGAATTATTCCCCTCATAACTGCTGGAGGTGGAGTCGGGGTCTGGGATGGGAGTAGAGGTAAAGACAGAGGAGGGAGCCAGAGTTGATATGAGGACAAATCAGGAGTATAACACAAAGGGTTAATGGGTGGAGCAGGCCTCATGGACCAATGGGGAAGGACTAAGTGCATTTAGATGTTGGGGTGTAGGGAGGATTAAGACCTGGACTTAGTGTATAGAGTTTGTCCAAAAAGACTGAAAAAATTAAATATGGATTCTTGGGGTTTTTTTCCCTACCATCTCCAGAAAGTTTTTTGGAAGGTAAACTCTGAAATATATTTTTAGACTAGTTATTGAATAATGGTGCTCTTTAAAGTTTTTGGCATTAGCTTAGTATGACTTTCCCCAGAGACATAAGAAATTGGGATGATTAATCCATAAGAACAGACATAACCTTGGCAAGTAAAAATTATCCTAAAAAGAAAGTGAAATTACATATTGCCTCATACAAACACAAAGTTTTGTCCCGAGCAAAATAAAAATTCAATAAGATTGCAGTGATCCTAGAATTTGGAGACCAGATTTAAATTATATTATAAATATTGACTATATTAATCTGTGACTCAGAGGTTAGTGGTTTTGATTCTTTACTCTCTCCATTTGTCCAGCATCATCTGTTCAGCCATTGGAACCAGGATAATTGCATTCAGATACTCATCATTCAGAATAAAACCCTACATTTTAAAATTATCAAATATTAAAAGTGAGGGGAAAATTATACATGATCAGCACCTTATCTTGCTATTTTAATAGAATCAGCTCCAATTATGGCATTTAGCAATATCATCTCCATTTTGTGGAAGATGGCTATGCCTGCTCTCCACTACTGATTTCTGCATGCTACTTTGTCTAGTAAAGATTTTCTTAATTCACTTATTCCAACAAGGGACAATAAACAGATATGTAACCTGGATTTAAGGAGAACCTCACCACATTACTCCAGAGGAAATTTCTCTAGTCTAGAAACTGAGCAGGAATTAAACCCCAGGTTCTACCTAGGTTTGACCTTTAGCCCAACCCAGTAGTTTTAAAGTTTGGAAGAAAAATAAAGCAGATATAATTAAATATGTATACCTGGCCACACATTATTTTTCAGAAGGCCTCTGGAAAAGCTCTCCAAAATTCTGGACCTCCTGGAGTTTATTTCTGATGCAATACACAGATTTTATTCTCTCAACAGGAAAAAAATAAGACATTTGTGTTCTAGTGACTTTGCTATTAAATTTAAGATAATTTTTCAAAAGTCACTAAAACACCAACAAATTAGTGTCTATTCACAAATCTTTTTGGCTTGTTCTAATTGATTTGACATCTCATAACACATGCAGCACTACATTGGCATTCTGTAAGGAGGTCATTCATAAAATTGAAAAATAGAAAATGTCTAGGCATTGATCATAATATATCCCATGAGGAGCGATTTGCAAGCAAGATATTACTTCCTCTCTCACAGAATAAGTGAATAACTTGTAGGCTGCCATCTGCTCACAATTATATTTAAATATTTGTGATAATTAGATATTCATAATATTTTTATTATGAATATATTAATTAAATAATTAAATATAAATAAATATAATTATAAATAATTAAATATTCAAAGAATCTTAGTTTAAATAAAAATACAAGAATATTTTGTGTTTTGCAAGAGACTGCAAATAAGTTTCATCTCTTATACAAATGTCAATCAATTGACAGTGGCAGATTCAAGTGTTGTGTTGAGGAAGATTCTGAGGTCACGTCTAGGTTCAATAGGAAAGAATGCTTTGAAAGAATAGTGACATTTGCAATGAACACGGACCGGCCATGTGTCAGGAATTTACTATCCCTGGCATAGACCCTTGAGGGAGATTACAATAGCTTGTGTTAAGTGATAATTGGCAGTTTCCATGCCACCAAAGCAAAGCCAAAAGAGAAACTATTGGCAGTTTTCCAAATAACAATCACGTGAAGGTCAATTATCAATATCAATACTAACTATTAGACTAGATCTAAATTTACCTGGGAATTTACAAACTTCCAATATACTGCTTAAGCAAGTAATAGAAAAAGTAATAAATCACAATGTTTGTAATCTTTTGTCCTTGGGATTTACATGATATTTTGCTTAGTCCATCAGTTGTGTTTGATCTAAAAGTTAAATAAATCTTGTCTTCAAAAATTTGCTATAAGGTCTATAAGACAGGCCTCTATATGCCATGGATAGGTAAGCTCCAAATGGAGAAATTACTGCAAGGTTGTGAGTGTGTGTGTGTCCCAAGTAGCACATGGAAGAAACCACCCTGAAATTTATGAAATTAACATTATTTCTTAAGTTTTCTATTTCTTGGGGAAAAGCCAGAGCATGACAGATCTTAATGGACAGATGCAAACTTGGGAATAATATTTTTAATAAATGTAAATACATTTCTTTTTAAAATGTGGAATGTAGGTTTCCATTGATGTATAAGAGTTATTTCTCATGAAAATTTATCTGAATCTTTCAGCTTTTACTTTTATTCCAGAGAGTATTATTCTTTCTACTACATGAGATTTGATGAAAGATTACAAGATAAAGTATTTTATTCCAGAATATGTGCTGCCTTCCTTGTTAAACTGTATATTCTGCTTAATTCTCAAGTATAGCTACTCCTATATGGGTAAAAGTATCTATAAACTCATTAGACTCACAGATACTCCATTAAAAATAGACACTGTTATTTTCTTAATAAATTGCCAACCTTGCTCTCTCCATACAGTATCCTACATCAGGAGCATGCAAGTATTGCTTTACTCTTCTTTACCTTGAGAGAAAAGATCTGAAGATTAATAGGATTTGAGGACATTAACAATCTATCATTAACATCTGATTCTATGAACTCTGCAAGAATCAAAGTGTACTTTCAGGATTTCCTAATTTATCATATTCCAGTCTCAATTCCTATGAATCAGGACCATGGTTTAGTCTTTTTTTAGTTTTTTTGACATTTCAAATATTATGGCATATGACATACATGATTAGGAAAACAAAGCCAGTTGTCTGTTGCCAAAGTTTTCATAGGATGCCATTTCAACAGTTTGGTGAAGCCAAATTTTTTAGGCTCACTGAGAATGGATCCATTAGTTAAACAACTATGTGTATGTATGTATATGAGTATCTTTTCAAAGTCTTTCTCTAAATAAGATAAAATGTTGTTTATTTGCATTCTACTTATTAAATTATAACTCCAGACTCTACACCTTTACAGAGTATTTCTCCTTCAGATGGATAAAGTTATCAATTGTGTATGAATATTGTTAACTTGATTTTCAAAGGATATTATTTTCCTCACCTCCATATATCTAAATAGCTTCTTGCATTTCTTGGGTTCACACGATGCACACTGATTCATCTTGACAAACAAGAAAAAAAAATCCTTCTCTGTACAGGCAATATGTTTTATCTTTCCAAAGCTACTTCTAATAAGATGAAAATAGCCAACACATGAAAATTTTCTTTCAGGCAGCCAAACAGAATCCCAGCCTGCCATCCTTGCCAGAAACTTTAACCTTGAATTGACTGCTCTCCAGTTCCTGTCAAAGGCCAGACTGACAGGCACAATCTCCTACAAGCAAATGGATCATGTACTCCATTGCACAGAGCAAAACATTCTTGTCCCATAGGCAACATTGCATTGGTTATAACTGGGAACTCAAGGCCCACTGGATCAGCTATGAAATTAAGTTGAAGTAAAAATGACACACATTTTCCTCCTAGGATTCTGACACCAAAGCTCAGGGGGAAATGATGTATAAGATGAGAGGAGAGGAGAAATTTGAGCTCACCTCTAATCCACACAATGTTTTTCATCTCTGGGACATGTTAACTTCAGAGGTGTAGAAGAAATCACAAAAAAATATGCGGCCCAGTTCCCTGCTTTCAATAACCACAAGCCAAAGAGACTGTGATTTTCCCACTGTAAACTGTCAAAGGGATGGCAGAGGAAGGACTAGAATGAGATGACCAGAGTCCTAGTCTATGCACTGAGTGTCCCTCAAGAGCATGGCAGGTAAGCCAGAGATTCTGAGCTAACTCAGTAATTATTCAACAAAGTACTAGAGCCAAGCTCAATGTGAGGTGCCCTAGGGGATCAGATGGTACATAAGACATTGTCAATTCCTCCATGGCACTTGCTGAGTATTTAACAAGAGATTGATGCATGAAACAATCAAAATAGAACTTCTATCCTTTTGTAATGTTCTCCTCAGCTCATCCTACCCATCTCCCACGGGTTCCCTGAGATTATATGGTGCCCTGTATATACCTGGAGGTAGGGCCGGAAAGCACTGATGCCTCAAATGCTCCCTCTTCCTCTTTCCCTAGAATGTCCTCCAGATACTGTTTCATTTCTGGTCTTCTGTGAATTGAATGCCAGATAGTTTTTTTTTAATATTTATTAACCTTTGACCCTTATAAGAAACCTGTGAAATGCCATATTGTCCCTATTTGGAAATGGAAATAATCTTTGGCTGAGAAATATTAATTACCATAATCATGTAGCTAGTAAATAGCAAAGCAAGCCCACATCTTTCTGACTCCAGTCTTCCAAACTATAATCACATTTGATCTTCACAACCACTCTGCCATAGAGGATGAGAAGGACCAAACATCTCTACTCTGCTGTGAGGAAGTATATATACTTCATTCTTGGTTCTGGTTCAACCAAATCTGGTTTTCTTTCTGTATCCTAATGACACAGTAATACTATCTGTGTGGTCTCTGATGTTGTACAAAGGGCTTATGTGTATTTAGCTTGTTCATGTACAACACCAAAGTTGAAATGCTTTGTCATTTCTACCAGCACTGGAAGAGTAACCTGCTATAGTTTTCTCATGCCATGAGTCTGAAAGTAGCTGGCTAGAGCTGTACCTCCCTAGGTAATTTCTGAGAATTAATTAGGATTTGATATTCTTTGTACAGTTAAGACAAGGATCCCCATGAGACAGGTAATACCACAGGCCTACTTGTGAATATGGCATTGTGTGTATGTGTGTGCACGCTATCCAAGAGGTACTCAGATGCTTTGGCCACAATGCTGTGGTCTAATGAAAAATTAACATTTACTATTTTTGTAATCTTGGACAAAGTCACTTAATCTTGTTTCACCTCAACTGCTCCATGATAAATTGAAGATAAAAATAGCTCATGGAATTATCATGAGAATTAAGTAAGTGAATTTACATAAACAAATCTATAAAGGTGTCTTGCAAATAATAGGCACTCATTAAACCTTTCTTCATTTCCTCTACCAATATTAAGAACCTAAGTCTATAGTGTTCCAGACTCAGGGATATAAAGATGAATAAGACACAAAAACTAGTTGGATGAAGAACAAGTGATTTAATGCTGGTGCTTCATTACCAGGGACTCCATGTTGAATGAGGCCTTGTTTAAGACTCATATACACATGTTGTTTTCAACTATGATATTACTATTTATTACTGAGAATATACCGTGGCACATTTACATTGTTTTAAAAATTGTATTTAAGGAGATTGGTTCAAAATGGTGGAGTAGAAGGGCGTGCTCTTACCTCCTCTTGCAAGAGCACCAGAATCACAATTAACTGCTGAACAATCATCGACAGGAAGACACTGGAACTCACCAAAAAAGATACCCCACATGCAAAGACAAATGAGAGACCACAATCAGACCATAGGAGGGGCGCAATCATAATAAAATCAAATCCCATCGCTGCTGGGTGGATGACTCATAAACTGGAGAACACTAATACCACAGAAGTCCACCCACAGGAGTGAAGGTTCTGAGCCCCACATCAGGCTTACCAAACTGGGGGGCCAGCAACAGGAGGAGGAATTCCTAGAGAATCAGACCTTGAAGGCTAGCAGTATATGATTGCAGGACATTGACAGGACTGCGGTAAACAGAGACTCTACTCTTGGTGGGCACACACAAAGTAGTGTGCACATTGGGACCCAGGGGAAGGAGCAGTGACCTCATAGGAGACAGAATCATACTTACCTACTAGTGTTGGAGGGTCTTCTGCAGAGGCGGGCAGTGGCTGTGTCTCACCATGAAGACAAGGAAACAGGCAGCAGAAGTTCTGGGAAGTACTCCTTGGCGTGAGCCCTCCCAGAGTCCACCACTAGCCCCACCAAAGAGCCTGGGTAGGCTCCAGTGTTGGATCCCCTCAGGCCAAACAACCAACAGGGAGGGAACACATCCCCACCCATCAGCAGACAATTGGATTAAAGATTTACTGAGCTCTGCTCACCAGAACAACAGCCAGCTCTACCCACCACCAGTCCCTCCCATCAGGAAGCTTGCAAAAGCCTCTTAGATAGCCTCATCCACCAGAGGGCAGATAGCAGAAGCAAGAAGAATTACAATCCTGCAGCCTGTGGGAAAAAAAAAACACATTCACAGAAAGATAGACAAGATGAAAAGGCAGAGGACTATGTACCAGATGAAGGAACAAGGTAAGACCCCAGGAAAACAACTAAATGAAGTGGAGATGGGCAACCTTCCAGAAAAATAATTGAAAATAATGATAGTGAAGATGATCCAGGACCTCAGAAAAAGAATAGAGGCAAAGATCAAGAAGATGCAAGAAATGTTTAACAAAGACCTAGAAGAATTAAAGAACAAACACCTAAACAGAGGTGAACAGTACAATAACTGAAATGAAAAATACACTAGAAGGAGTCAATAGCAGAATAACTGAGGAAGAAGAACGGATAAGTAACCCAGAAGACAGAATGGTGGATTCACAGCTGTGGAAGAGAATAAAGAACAAAGAATGAAGAGAAATGAAGAGAGCCTAAGAGACCTCTGGGACAACATTAAATGCAACAACATTTGCATTTTAGGGGTCCCAGAAGGAGAAGAGAGAGAGGAAGGACCTGAGAAAATATTTAAAGAGATTATAGTGGAAAACTTCCCTAACATGGGAAAGGAAATAGCCACCCAAGTCCAAGAAGCATAAAGAGTCCCAGGCAGGATAAACCAAAGGAGAAACACGCCAAGACACATAGTAATCAAATTGGCAAAAATTAAAGACAAAGAAAAATTATTGAAAGCAACAAGGGAAAAATGACAAATAATATAAAAGGGAATTCCCATAAGGTTAACAGCTGATTTCTCAGCAGAAACTCTTCAAGCCAGAAGGGAGTGCCATGATATATTTAAGTGATGAAAGGGAAGAAACTACAACCAAGATTGCTTTACCCAGCAAGGATCTCATTCAGATTTTTTTTCTTTCTTTTTTTTTTTTTTAACATCGTTTTTGGAGTATAATTGCTTTACAATGATGTGTTAGTTTCTGCTTTATAACAAACTGAATCAGTTATACATATACATATGTTCCCATATCTCTTCCCTCTTGCATCTCCCTCCCTCCCACACTCCCTATCCCACCCCTCTAGGTGGTCACAAACCACTGAGCTGATCTCCCTGTGTATTGTGTCTGCTTCCCACTAGCTATCTATTTTACGTTTGGTAGTGTATATACGTCCATGCCACTCTCTCACTTTGTCACAGCTTACCCTTCCCCCACCCCATATCCTCAAGTCCATTCTCTAGTAGGTCTGTGTCTTTATTCCCATCTTACCCTTAGGTTATTATGACTTTTTTTTTCTTAGATTCCAAATATATATATGTGTTGGCATACAGTATTTGTTTTTTCTCTTTCTGACTTACTTCACTCTGTATGACAGACTCTAAATCCATCCACCTCACTACAAATAACTCAATTTCATTTCTTTTTATGGCTGAGTAATATTCCATTGTATATATGTGCCACATCTTCTTTATCCATTCTCCAATGATGGACACTTAGGTTGCTTCCATGTCCTGGCTATTGTAAATAGAGCTGCAATGGACATTTTCATACATGACTCTTTTTGAATCATGGTTTTCTCTGGGTATATGCCCAGTAGTGGGATTGCTGGGTCATATGGTAGCTCTATTTGTAGTTTTTTAAGGAAACTCCATACTGTTCTCCATAGTGGCTGCATCAATTTATATTCCCACCAACAGTGCAAGAGGGTTCCCTTTTCTCCACACCATCTCCAGCATTTATTGTTTCGAGATTTTTTGATGATGGCCATTCTGACTGGTGTGAGAGTGTATGTCATTGTAGATTTGATTTGCATTTTTCTAATGATTAATGATGTTGAGCATTCTTTCATGTGTTTGTTGGCAATCTGTATATCTTCTTTGGAGAAATGTCTCTTTAGGTCTTCTGCTCATTTTTGGATTAGGTTTTATGTTTTTTTGTTATTGAGCTGCATGAGCTGCTTCTAAACTTTGGAGATTAGTCCTTTGTCAGTTCCTTCATTTGCAAATATTTTTCCCACTGTTTTTTGGTCTTGTTTATGGTTTCCTTTGCTGTGCAAAAGCTTTTAAGTTTCATTTGGTCCCATTTGTTTATTTTTTTATTTCCCTTTCTCTAGGAGGTGGGTCAAAAAGGATCTTGCTGTGATTTATGTCATAGAGTGTTCTGCTTATGTTTTCCTCTAAGGGTTAGAAGGCCAGACACTATCTCTTTCAGATTTGATGGAGAAATCAAAAGGTTTACAGACAAGCAGAGGCTAAGAAAATTCAGCACCACAAAACCAGCTTTACGACAAATGTTTAAGGAACTTCCTTAAGTGGGAAACACAAAAGAAGAAAAGGACCTACAAAAACAAACCCATAACAATTAAGAAAATAGTAGTAGGAACATACATATTGAGAATTACCTTAAATGTGAAGGGATTAAATGCCCCAAACAAAAGACACAGGCTCACTGAATGGATACAAAAACAAGACCCTTATATATGCTGTTTACAAGAGACCCACTTCAGACCTAGGGACACATACAGACTGAGAATGAGGGGATGGAAATAGATATTCCATGCAAATGGAAATCATAACAAAGCAGGAGTAGCAATACTCATGTCAGACAAAATAGACTTTAAAATAAAGAATGTTACAAGAGATAAGGAGGACACTACATAATGATCAAGGGATCAATCCTAGAAGAAGATATAACAATTATAAATATATATGCACCCAACATAGGAGCACCTCAATACATAAGGCAACTGCTAATGGCTATAAAAGAGACAATCAACCGTAACACAATAATAGTGGGGGACTTTAATACCTCACTTATACCAATGGACAGATTACCTAAGCAGAAAATTAATAAGGAAACAAAGGTTTATTTTTGTTTTGTTTTGGGTTTTTTTTTTTTTGACCCTCGTGCTTCTCACAGTTGTGGCCTCTCCCACTGAGGAGCACAGGCTCCAGATGCACAGGCTCAGCGGTAATGGCTCATGGGTCCAACCACTCTGTGGCAGTGGTGATCTTCCAAGACAGGGGCACAAACCCATGTCTCCTGCATTGACAGGTGGACTCTCAACCACTGCACCACTAGGGAAGCCCAAAACACAGGTTAAAATTGACACAATAGATCAGATAGATTTAATTGATATTTATAGGACATTCCATCCAAAAACAGCAGCTTATACTTTCTTCTCAAGTGCACACGGAAAATTCTCCGGGATAGATTACATCTTGGGTCACAAATCAAACCTCAGAAATTAAAGAAAATTAAAATCACATCAAACATCTTTTCTGACGACAATGCCATGAGATTAGAAATGAATTACAGGGAAAAAGTCATAAAGAACACAAACGTATGGAGGCTAAACAATGCCTTACTGAATAACCAAGATATCACTGAAGAAATCAAACAGGAGATCAAAAAACACCTAGAGACAAATGAAAAGGATGATCCAAAACCTATGGGATGCAGCAAAAGCAGTTCTAAGAGAGAAGTTTATAGCAATACAAGCCTACCTCAAGAAACAAGAAAAATCTCAAATAAACAATCTAACCTTACACCTAAATGAACTAGAGAAAGAAGAACAAACAAAACCCAAAGTTAGTATAAGGAAAGAAATCATACAGATCAGAGCAGAAATAAATAGAAACAAAGAAAGCAATAACAAAGATCAATAAAAGTGAAAGCTGGTTCTTTGAGAAGAAAAATAAAATTGATAAACCTTTAGCCACACTGATCAAGAAAAAGAGGTAGAGAACTCAAATCAATAAACTTAGATATGAAAAAGGAGAAATTACAACAGACACTGCAGAAATACAAAGCATCCTTAGAGACTACTACAAGCAACTCTATGCCAATAAAATGGAAAACCTGGAAAAAATGGACAAGTTCTTAGAAAGGTATAACCTTCCAAGACTGAAACAGGAAGAAATAGAAAATATGAACAGACCAATCACAAGTAATAAAATTGAAACTCTGATTAAAAATATTCCAACAAACAAAAGTCAAGAACCAGATGGTTTCACAGGCAAATTCTTTCAAACATTTAGAGAAGAGCTAACACCTATCCTTCTCAAACTCTTCCAGAAAATGCAGAGGAAGGAACACTCTCAAACTCATTATATGAGGTCACTATCACCCTGATATGAAAACCAGGCAAGGATACTACAAAAAAATGAAAATTAAAGACCAATATCACTGATGAATATAGATGCAAAAATCCTCAGCAGAATACTAGAAAACAGAATCCAACAACACATTAAAAGGAACATACACCATGATCAAGTGAGATTTATCCCAGGGATGCAAGTCTTCTTCAATATATGCAAATCAATCAATGTGATACAGCACATTAAAAAATTGAAGAAGAAAAACCATATGATCATCTCAGTAGATGCAGAAAAAGCTTTTGACAAAATTCAACACAAATTTATTATAGAAACTCTCCAGAAAGTGGGCATAGAGAGACCCTACCTCAACATAATGAAGGCTGTATATGACAAACCCACAGCAAACATCATTCTCAATGGTGAAAAACTGAAAGCATTTCCTCTAAGATCAGGAAAAAGACAAGGATGTCCACTCTCACCACTCTTATTCAGCATAGTTTTGGAAGTTCTAGCCATGGCAATCAGAGAAGAAAAAGAAATAAAAGGTATACAAATTGGAAAAGAAGAGATAAAACTGTCACTGTTTGCAGATGACATGATGCTATACATTGAGAATCCTAAAGATGCCACCAGAAAACTACTAGAGCTAATTAATGAATTTGGTAATGTTGCAGGATACAAAATTAATGCACAGAAGTCTCTTGCATTCCTGTACATCTATGATGAAAAATCTGAAGGAGAAATTAAGGAAACCCTCCCATTTACCACTGCAACGAAAAGAATAAAATACCTAGGAATAAACCTACCTAGGTATACAAAAGACCTGTATGCAGAAAACTATGACACTGATGAAAGAAATTAAAGATGATACAAACAGATGGAGAGATATGCCATGTTCTTGGACTGCAAAAATCAATATTGTGAAAATAACTATACTACACAAAGCAATCTACAGATTCAATGCAATCCCTATCAAATTTTCAATGGCATATTTTACAGAACTAGAACAAAAAATCTTAAAATTTATATGGAGACACAAAAGACCCCGAATAGCCAAAGCAGGCTTGAGGGAAAAAAACAGACCTGGAGGAATCAGACTCCCTGACTTCAGACTATACTACAAAGCTACAGTAATCAAGAAAATATGGTACTGGCACAAAAACAGAAATATAGATCAATGGAACAAGATAGAAGCCCAGAGGTAAACCCACACACCTATGGTCAACTAATCTCTGACAAAGGAGGCAAGGATATACAATGGAGAAAAGACAGTCTCTTCAATAAGTGGTGCTGGGAAAACTGGACAGCTACATGTAAAAGAATGAAATTAGAACACTCCCTAACACCATACACAAAAATAAACTCAAAATGGATTAGAGACCTACCTAAATATAAGACTGGACACTGTAAAACTCTTAGTGGAAAACATAGGTAGAACACTCTTTGACATAAATCATAGCAAGATCTTTTTGATCCACCTCCTAGAGAAATGGAAATAAAAACAAAAATAAACACATGGAACCTAATGAAACTTAAAAGCTTTTGCAAAACAAAGGAAACTACAAACAAGATGAAAAGAAAACCCTCAGAATGGGAGAAAATATTTGCAAATGAGTCAATGGACAAAGGATTAATCTCCAAAATATACAAACAGCTCATGCAGCTCAATATCAAAAAAACAAACAACCCAATCCAAAAATGGGCAGAAGACCTAAGTAGACATTTCACCAAAGAAGACATACAGATGGCCAAGAAGCACATGAAAACTGCTAACATCACTAATTATTAGAGAAATACAAATAAAAACTACAATGAGGTATCACCTCACAGCGTTAGAATAGGCATCATCAGAAAACCTGCAAACAACAAATATTGGAGAGGTTGAGGAGAAAAGGGGACCCTCTTGCACCATTGGCAGGAATGTAAATTGATACAGCTACTATGGAGAGCAGTATGGAGGTTCCTTAAAAAAACTAAAAATAGAATTACCATATGATCCAGCAGTCCCATTACTGGACATATACCCAGAGAAAACCATAATTCAAAAAGACACATTCACCCCAATGTTCATTGAAACACTATTTACAATAGCCAGGTCATGGAAGCAACATAAATGCCCATCTACAGATGAATGGATAAAGAAGATGTGGTACATATTTACAATGGAGTATTACTCAGCCATAAAAAGGAAAGAAATTGGGTCATTTTTAGAGATGTGGACGTATCTAGAGACTGTCATATAGTGTGAAGTAAGGCAGAAAGAGAAAAACAAATATCATATACTAACGCATATATGTGGAACCTAGAAAAATGGTACAGATGAACCAGTTTGCAGGGCAGAAATTGAGACACAGATGTAGAGAACAAACGTATGGACAGCAGGGGGGAAAGTGGTGGGTGGGGAGAGAGGTGGGTGGTATGATAAATTGGGAGATTGGGATTGACATATATACACTAATATGTGTAAAATTGATAACTAATAAGAACCTGCTGTATATAAAAAATTTTAATTTAATTTACAAATTAAAAAAATAAAAAAATTAAAAATTTTTACTTATAATTTATTCTCATTTAATTACCTTTGTAGTGTCTATCTTTCAATTTATCTAATTTTTACTTTTATGTCATGACATGTTTTCATTTTTTATGTTTAACTGATTTTAATCTTTGTATTCCAGAGTTTAAAATCTGATTAAAGTTATCCTTCATATATTTTCTTTATTTCCATAATATTAATTATTTTAAATTTTACTTTTTTTATTTAGCTTTTTTCATTTCACAATTTAGTTGCCTAGGAACAAGTAGGAATGGTAGCAATAGTGGAGGAAGCCCACAATACAAGTAAGAGTAGTTGAAAGCCTCTCCCCGATGTTTTCTCTAAAAACACCTTTCCAGCTACCCTCAAGCTGAGTGAATTGCCCAAGAATGGCACTGTGCTGCTGTGATGCATAAGCTACTGTGCCCACAGGGCCCATGAATGACAGAGATGGGGTTCACTTAGGTCTCTATGACCCCAAGTGCTTCCCACTCTCCACCTGACTCATTTCAACCACACTTCCCCACCTCCCAGATGCTTATACTCTTTAAGTGACAGAAACTTAAATGTATTCTATGTTAGTCATTATTACCTAAAGGTAAATTTTGCAATTACGGTTACTTGAGAAGTTCATCAGGGGTTCTATTGGTGGTGGGGGAGTTCTCTTGAGCTTTTTTTTAATTACTAGGTTAGGAAATTAGTAATGCCTACTTTGCAATATTTCTCATATAAGAGTGTTATGGTATGAAATTTTAAGACCCTGGTAATGTATTTGTTTGTGTTTAGAGGCAGATCCAGACTCTTTCTGGGAGAAACTTGGGTCTTTTCTGCAGGTATTCCATCAGCCCACTTCCCTCAGCTGATACTAGTTGTTCAGAAATAAGTTAGGCTCCCTAATATTTATAACTCAACCCAAAGTTTCTGTGGATTGTTAAAATATTATTAACTGGTAACACTGAGAGGTTTTTTTAATGATTATTTCACTTGCAAGTGACAGAAGCCCAATTTGAACTAATTTAAAGAAGAGGGGTATTTATGGAAGAATATTGTACCAAACTGTGTTTTAGAATATTGTGGCCATCTTTATGGCCACACTGATATATTTAGCCATTCTCACATGCTCATCTTACAACGTGATTGACACTCATCCCACCAAATGGTGAGGAGTCTATATTCTATCCCCTTGAACCTGCCTGGAGTTTATGATTGACCCAACCAATGGAGAACAGCAGAAGTGATCTATTTGACATTCATGAGTAGGTTAAGAAAAAATAAATACAGCTTCCATCTGACATATTGTTTATCTATCTCTCAGGAACTGCCATTGGAACCCAGATATCAAGTAGGAAGCATAACTCATCCTGGGTTAGCTGGAGTTTCCCCAGTTTTAGCACTGAATGTCATATGCCCTGGGAAACCAACCAGTCCCAGCAAACTGTGATGGCTGGTCACCCTACACCACCATGTTATGAGTAAGCCCAGGTCACATGGAGAGGTCATGTGAGAGTGTTCCAACTAACTGTCCTAGCTAACTAAGGTCTCACCTGGAAGTTATCAACCACCAGATGTGTGAATGAATGAGCTTTAGAAAATTTCATGTCCCACCCTTTTTTTCCATCTTAGGCACTAGATGTCATGGAACAGTGACAAGCCACACCCACCGCTACGTATAAATTCCTGACCTATGGATATCTTCAGAGATAATAAATGAATATTGTTGTTTTAAATCATGAAGCACTGGCATAATTTGTTGCACAGCAACTGCTAACTAATACAGATACTGAGGTACAGTATAGGAATGTAACTTGATTTCAAGAATAAATAGAACCAGAACACAAATACTATCAGGACTATTTTCATATTGTCCCTGCCTTCCTTTCTTTGTGGGCTTAATTCTTATCTATTACCAATGATCAGCTCTCTCCAATGTACTGAAAAACATTCCCACATTTTCTATCTTATGGCATCAACCAGGATGCTTGAATCTCTGTTCTTGAGGAAGAGCTCTGATTAGCCTGACTTAGATCAGGACAACACTTCTGGATCAATCAACCATAACTGAGACTAGAGAAAGAGGTAGAAATAAGGGAGTATTATGGGAAATGACTGTCCTTCCATAGCCCTGTCATGGGAGAAGGAGAAAAGAGCAATTTCCAGAAAAGTGCAGATTCTGAGTATGTTTCACAATGCTGAGAATATAAACAGATGAACTTCATGATCTTATTTAAACATATATAATCAAACTTTTAGCAAAAGCCTACTTTTGAGAAAAACTATTCACAGACAATTATCTAAAATATGAGCAGATTATTCACTTCTGTAAATCAAGTTAAAAATATAGGTGCTTGGACCTCACTTGAAGTTTATGATTTCAAATCTCTGGAGATTGAACTCAGGGACCTGCATTTTAGAACAGATGTTCATATTTTCACACAATTTGATATTAGAAAAACATATCTGCTTAATAATTTTTGTGTTTTCAGCAAAAAAAAAACACCTCAGAATTATTTTCTTTCTTCCAAATTTTTTCCTTGAAGATCTCTCATAAAATCAACTCTTGAAAAACCTATACAATTGACACTTAACAGCCCTGTCTTACAAACAATACTTGCCTACATACTCTGGGTAAGTAACAGTTTATGCCCAGTGTGTATTTAAAAAGGAAGATTTCCTTTATTTTATTGCCTTCCTCTTTCTTCAAGGAGGGCAGAGGGATCTAGTTTTTAAGACATTGTAGATTTTATTTTAGTACTTACTTGCCCAGCTGAATTATAGCAATGTGGAGTTTTTCTAAGGCTATCATGTCTGTAGCAATAAATCAAACATATGTGACCTGTCTTTGAAAATCTGCTGTTTCTACTTTACTGGTATATTTCTAACAATGGTGTAAGGATCCCAGAAACTACAAATCCCTGACTCTAGTCGTCCCGTGAGGTTTTCTGTCCCCATCCCCAACAAATCTATACTCCACACAGCAGTAACAGGGATCCTTTAAAAACCCAAGTCAGATCATGTCATTGTCCTGCATAAGACCCACTAACAGCACATTTAAATTATATCATATTTTATACCCTAGCAAAGCCAGGCCCCCTTCCTACCTTCTGATCCCACCTCCTACTTTTTTCATTCTTCTGTTCTCTTTGCTATTTCTCAAACGTCTCAACAAAATATCAAATTTTGCATCCTCAAACGTTGCCTCAGGACAATTTTGCCTGCTGTTTCCTCTATCTGAAACGTATCACTTTCATATTCCCGTGACTTACTTCCTCAGTTCACTCAGGTCTCTGCTAGAATGACATCTCACCAAAGGGTCCTTCTATATTTAAAATAACACACACACCCCACCCAAATGTCCTGTTACTGTATTATTTTCTTTATAGTCTTTCTCAGTACCCCAGTGCATCTCATGTGGGAGAAACTTACCAAATATTTCTTGAATGAATGAATGAATGAATGAATAGCTATGTTAATGAATGTGTGGATTAATCAGTTAATGACCAGTTTGTTCTGTTCTGTAGAACTCAGAATTGTATCTTTTCCTAAAGTACCTAATGTGTTCTCTGAAAGGCAAAAGAGCCTTCTGCAATAGCAGAGGTTGCTGTTATCAAGTTCAGTTTCCAAATGTTCTGGAAATGTGTGGTTGATGGAGTATGTGAGATTTTATAGTATTTCTACAAATCAGAATTTTTAGACCAGTTTTCTCTAATGAAGTGTGGAACACTCCCTCAAGGAAGGGACTGTATGGAAGACTTAGGCTTAAACAGTTGGAATTACTTCATGTCTGTGACGACAATGAGGCAAGGACATTGACTTCCAAAACTGTAAGATGAAGGTGAATTATGCAACACAGCTGTTCAGAGACTGTGTTGCTTACATATTGGAGTCTGCCTGGTCATTATGCCAAACTTTACTCTTCAAAAGTTCCCAGAATGTGCATATGCTTTGTTAATAATGCATCTGGCATCAGCACTTGTGATGATTATCAGGAAAAATTGTGCATATTCCAGGAAGGACCTATAGTTAGTGTCTCAGGAGAATGTTTCTAACTTAATATTTACCGCTTAAAAACAGTACCTAGATTTTCAAGGACAGAGAGTTAATTCACTTCTTATCCTGTGGTTCCCACTAGATGGCTAAGCAAGGTAAATCCTTGCCATTTGCACACCTTGAACATTTCCTGATATGGCGGAAATATAATTAGGCAACACTAGCTAATGGGGAGACAGGTGGTGCTAATGACGATTTGCACAGCATACCGTGTTCAAAGCTACTTCTAACCAAAACAGGAAATTTGGCAAATATTGCTATAATATAGGTGAATATAAGCAATTGAGTCAATCCCATGTAACTGACTTCTCAAAAGATACTGTAAACTCTTATCTCAGTTCAGTGAACCCAACAATATGCATACCATGTCTGAAGTTCACATGTTCAGGTCCAGTTATAATCCAGTCATTGTTAACAAGCCTCAGGTCAGTGAATTAGTGCTGGTTGACAGATGAGATCATGGGATATTATGACTGATGTGTAGTACCAGACAGAAATCCAGGACAGCAACACTTCAGTGTGATCTGACAGTTAAATAACGATGAAGATGTTATCATAGTTACAACTACATACTTCTTCTTAAATGATGAGCTGGAAGGCAGTTATTCCCAAACTGCAGAAGACCAGCTGAGTCAGAATGGTCCACTGAATGTTTTAAAAATACTTTCTGTAAGATTCCAGACTAGAGATTCAAATTAAGAAGACCCAAGCTAAATCCCCAAAGTATATATTCTTATAAAACTTTCTAGGTGATCTGATATCCAAGCAGGTTTGATTTCAAACTCCAATAAAAAGGAATATTATTTTCAAAGAAAATTTTAATTTGTTACACTCTGTGGCTTAACTGTAAACAGTATTTACATTAATATAAAACATTTTATATTTAACCAAAAATTGTGACATACCTAAATTACAAGGTGGGGATGGGGAGGAAGGTATGCAGGATGGGGAATAGGAAGCCAAAGCTTAAAACTGAAAAATTTTAAAAAGCAATATAAGCGTGCAAGTAGCAATATGGAGTTAATTTCCAGAAGGAATAGCTCAAACATCTAGAATGACTGATTCCAGGGGACATATATTGGGGATGTGGAAGGTAGCAACTATTATTTTTTCATTGTAAACATTGTAGTACTATCTGACTAATCAATGTGCACATAACTTCTTGATTAAGAACTAACAGGGACCAGATTTACTCTCTTGCTTGAAACAATTTTTCAAAAAGACAATATATATGAGACAACATATTGCAAAACACTGTACATCAGGCACTGAAGGGCCATAATCCCTGAGCAGATGGGAAAAAAATGAGGTGAACCTTAAAATTGTCCAAGCCTACTTCCTTGAGAGAGTTTACAGATAGCTCTGCAGGGAGGAAGAACAAATCAGAAGCCAGCAGAATCCTTGAGGTGAGGATAGACATGAGAGCCTGGGGAAACCAAAGCTAGAGATCTCAAAACAAAATACTGGCAACAAGACCTGCAGAGAGAAGAGATTTGTATATTTACAGAACATCCCCCATGAGTGCCCCACTGAACTCAGATCAGTACATGCAAGTGAAGAAGCTATCCACAGCTGGAGGAAGAACCACCTGAAGAATTAAAGGAAACAGTGTTCTTACCACTTCTAGTCAACATTATACTGGAGGTTCTCACAGAAAGAAAGAAATAGATACAGTCAGACAGACAGAGAAGGAGAAGGAGAGGAAGAGCGAGAGAAAAAGAGGGAAAGAGAAGAAAGGAAGGAAGGAAAGGAAAGAAAGAAAGAATTAAGGAAGGAGGGAGGAAGGGAGGGAAGACAGGAGCAAGAAGGAAGAAACAAAGAGCATTCAAATTGGAAATGAAGAGTTAAAACTGTCTTTATTCACAGACAAAATGATAATCTATGTAGTAGATCCAATACAATCTACAAAGAAGCTCCTAGAACTTATAATTGAGAGTACTTAGACTTCAAGATAAAATGTCAATGTACAAAAATCAGTTGCATTTCTATAGTAACAACAAATGAATACAAATTGGTATTTTTAAACACACTATTTGTAAATATATATAATACAAATAAATATTTAAAATAGCACTAAAATATGAAATTCTTAGCAATAAATCTAACAAAAGAAGTGACATAGCTATAAACTGAAAAATACAAGACTTTGCTGAGAGAAATTAAATTCTAAACACATATTAGGTTCATGGGTCAGAAGACACAATTGTCAATTGCAAGTTCTCCCAAAATTGATCTGTAATTCAATGTAAAACTAATCAAAGTTCCAGCAGGCTTTTTTGTAGAAATTATGAACTTATTTAAAACTTCACATTGAAATGCAAAGGGACTAGATTAGCCAAAAATCTTTGAGAAGGAAAAACAAAGTTTCAGAACTACACTAACACTACTATTTATAATAAAGCAACAGTAATCCAAACAGTGTGGTATTGGCCGCACAGATGGAAAAACAGCCCAACGTAACAATAGAGAATCCAGATATAAGCCCACACACACTGACAACTGATTTTCAACAAAGGTAATTCAATGGGGGCTTCCCTGGTGGCGCAGTGGTTGGGAGTCTGCCTGCCAATGCAGGCTACACGGGTTCGTGCCCCGGTCCGGGAGGATCCCGCATGCCACAAAGTGGCTGGGCCCGTGGGCCGTGGCCGCTGGGCCTGTGCATCCGGAGCCTGAGCTCTACAGCGGGAGAGGCCACAGTGGTGAGAGGCGTACCACAAAAAAAAAAAAAAAGGTAATTCAGTGGAGAAAGGACAGTCGTTTCAACAAATGGCACAAGAACAATGAGATTTTCTTATGCAAAAAACAGAATAAAATAGAACTTTGATCACATCTTGAACCATGAAGAAATATTAATCCAAATGGATCACAGAATCTAAAACTCATATTAGATTAGTGTATATATGTCCATGCCACTCTCTCACTTTATCCCAGCTTAGCATTCCCCCTCCCCATATCCTCAAGTCCATTCCCTAGTAGGTCTATGTCTTTATTCCTGTCTTGCCCCTAGGTCCCTCATGACAATTTTTTTGTCTGTTTTTTAGAATCTAAAACTATAAATCTTACAGAAGAAAATAATTTTTTTGTAATTTGGGGTTAGACAAATATTTCTTTGAGTAACAGCAAATTCATAATCCATAAAAGAACAAATTGATAAATTGGACTTTATCAAATCAAAAATGTCTCCTCTTGAAACGACACTGAAGAGAATAGCTGAAAGCCCATAGACTGTGAGAAAATGTTTTCAAGTGATATATCTGATAAAATACTTGTACTAGAACATGTAAATAACTCTCAAAAAACAATAATAAAATAAACAGTCAAAAATATTGCCCAAAATTTTTGAATAGACACTTTCACCAAAGAATATATATGGATGAAAATAACATAAAAAGATGCTCAATACCCTTAGTCATTAGGAAAACAAAAGTAACTAGAATGAGATATGACTATACACCTATTAGAATGGATAAAATTAAAGACTGGCCATACTAAGTGTTCACAAGGTTCTGGAAGAACTGGAACTCTCATACACTGCTGGTAGGAATATAAAATGATACACCCACTTTGGAAAAGAGTGTGACATGTTTTTATCTTTCTTTTTTTTAACATCTTTATTGGAGTATAATTGTTTTACAAAGGTGCATGCGTTTCTGCTTTGTAACAAAGTGAATGTTATATATATACATATATCCCCATATCTCTTCCCTCTTGTGTCTCCCTCCCTCCCACACTCCCTATCCCATCACTCTAACTGGTCACAAACCACTGAGCTGATCTCCGTGTGCTGTGCAGCTGCTTCTCACTAGCTATCTATTTTACATTTGGTAGTGTATATATGTCCATGCCACTCTCTCACTTTATCCCAGCTTAGCATTCCCCCTCCCCATATCCTCAAGTCCATTCCCTAGTATGTCTGTGTCTTTATTCCTGTCTTGCCCCTAGGTCCCTCATGACAATTTTTTTGTCTGTTTTTTAGATTCCATATATATGTGTTAGCATACGGTATTTGTTTTTCTCTTTCTGACTTACTTCATTCTGTATGACAGACTCTAGGTCCATTCATCTCACTACAAATAACTAAATTTCATTTTTTAATGCTGAGTAATATTCCATTGTATATATGTGCCACATCTTCTTTATCCATTCATCTGTTGATGGACACTTAGGTTGCTTCCATGTCCTGGTTGTTGTAAATAGAGCTGTAATGAACATCGTGGTATATTACTCTTTTTGAATTATGGTTTTCTCAGTACGCCCAGTAGTGGGATTGCTGGGTCGTATGGTAGTTCTATTTTTAGTTTTTTAAGGAAACTCCATACTGTTCTCCATAGTGGCTGTGCCAATTTACATTCCCACCAACAGTGCAAAAAGTTCCCTTTTCTCCACACCCTCTCTAGCATTTATTGTTTGTAGATTTTTTGATGATGGCTATTCTGACTGGTGTGAGATGATATCTCATTGGAGTTTTCATTTGCATTTCTCTAATGATTAATGATGTTGAGCATTCTTTCTTGTGTTTGTTGGCAATCTGTATATCTTCTTTGGAGAAATGTCTATTTAGGTCTTCTGCCCATTTTTGGATTGGGTTTTTTGTGTTTTTTGATATTGAGCTGAATGTGCTGCTTGAAAATTTTGAAGATTAATCCTTTGTCAGTGCCTTCATTTGCAAAATTTTGTCCCATTTTGAGGGTTGTCTTTTCGTGTTGTTTATGGTTATCTTTGCCGTGCAAAAGCTTTGAAGTTTCATTAGGTCCCATTTGTTTATTTTTGTTTTTATTTCCATTTCCCTAGTACGTGTGTAAAAAGGATCTTGCTGTGATTTATGTCATAGAGTGTTCTGCCTATGTTTTTCTCTAGGAGACTGATATTGTCTGACCTCACATTTAGGTCTTTAATCCATCTTGAGTTTATTTTTGTGTATGGTGTTAAAGAGTGTTCTAATTTCATTATTTTACATGTAGCTGTCAAGTTTTCCCAAAACCACTTATTGAAGAGGCTGTCTTTTCTCCACTGTATACTCTTGCCTCCTTTATCAAAGATAAGGTGACCATATGTGTGTGGGTTTATCTCTGGGCTTTCTATCCTGTTCCATTTATCTATATTTCTGGTTTTGTGCCAGTGCCATACTGTCTTAATTATTGTGGCTTTTTAGTATAGTCTGAAGTCTGGGAGACTGATTCCTCCAGCTGCGTCTTTCTTTCTCAAGGTTGCTTTGGCTACTCGAGGTCTTTTGTGTTTCCATAGTAATTGTGAAAATTTTTGTTCTAGTTCTGTGTAAAATGCCAGTGGTAGTTTGATAGGGATTGCATTGAATCTGTAGATTGCTTTGGGTAGTACAGTCATTTTCACAATGTTGATTCTTCCAATCCAAGAACATGGTATATGTCTCCATCATTTTGTATCATCTTTAATTTCTTTTATCAGTGTCTTATAATTTTCTGCATACAGGCCTTTTGTCTCCTTAGGTATGTTTATTCACAGATACTTTATTCTTTTTGTTGCAATGGTAAATGGGAGTATTTCCTTAATTTCACTTTGAGATTTTTCATCATTAGTGTATAGGAATGCAAGATATTTCTGTACATTAATTTTGTATCCTGCTACTTTGCCAAATTCATTGATTAGCTCTGTAAGTTTTCTGGTACGATCTTTAGGATTCTCTATGTGTATTATCATGTCATCTGCGAAGAGTGACAGCTTTACTTCATCTTTTCTGTTTTGGACTCCTTTTATTTCCTTTTCTTCTTTGATTGCTGTGGGTAAAACTTCCAAAACACATTGTTTAACAGTGGTGAGAGTGGGCAACCTTGTCTTGTTCCTGATCTTACTGGAAATGGTTTCAGTTTTTGACCGTTGAGAACGATGTTGGCTGTGGGTTTCTTATATATGGCCTTTAGTATGTTGAAGATAGTTCCCTGTATGCCAACTTTTTGGAGGGTTTTTATCACAAATGGGTGTTGAATTTTTTTGAAAACGTTCTCTGCATTTATTGAGATGATCATGTGGTTTTTCTCCTTCAGTTTGTTAATATGGTGTATCACATTGATTGATTTGTGTATATTGAAGAATCCTTGCATTACTGTCATAAACCCCACTTGATTATGGTGCATGACCCCTTTAATGTGCTGTTGGATTCTGTTTACTAGTATTTTGTTGAGGATATTTTTTTCTTTTTTTTTTTTTTGTGGTACGCGGGCCGCTCACTTTTGTGGCCTCTCCCATTGTGGAGCACAGGCTCAGTGGCCATGGCTCACGGGCCTAGCCACTCCATGGCATGTGGGATCTTCCCGGACTGGGGCACAAACCCGTGTCCCCTGCATTAGCAGGCAGACTCTCAACTACTGCACCACCAGGGAAGCCCCTGTTGAGGATTTTTGCATCTATGTCCATCAGTGTTATTGGCCTGTAGTTTTTTCTTTGTGACATCATTTTCTGCTTTTGGTATCAGGGTGATGGTGGCCTCGTAGAATGAGTTTGGGAGTATTCCTCCCTCTGTTATATGTTGGAAGAGTTTGAGAAGGATAGGTGTTAGCTCTTCTCTAAATGTTTGATAAAATTTGCCTGTGAAGCCATCTGGTCCTTGGCTTTTGTTTGTGGGAAGATTTTAATCATATTTCAATTTCAGTGCTTGTGATTGGTCTGTTCATATTTTCTATTTCTTCCTGGTTCAGTCTTGGAAGGTTGTGCGTTTCTAAGAATTTGTCGATTTCTTCCACGTTGTCCATTTTATTGGCATATAGTTGCTTTTAGTAATCTCTCATGATTCCTTGTATTTCTGCAGTGTCAGTTGTTAATTCTCCTTTTTCATTTCTACTTCTATTGATTTGAGTCTTCTCCCTTTTTTTCTTGATGAGTCTGGCTAATGGTTTATCACTTCTATTTATCTTATCAAAGAAACAGCTTTTAGTTTTATTGACCTTTGCTATCGTTTCCTTCATTTCTTTTTCATTTATTTCTGACCTGATCTTTATGATTCCTTTGCTTCTGCTAACTTTGGGGGTTTTTTGTTCTTCTTTCTCTAATTGTTTTAGGTGTAAGGTTAGGTTCTTTATTTGAGATGATTCTTGTTTCTTAAGACAGTTTTTTTTTTTTTTTTTTTTGCTATAAACTTCCCTCTTAGAACTGCTTTGGCTGCATCCCATAGGTTTTGGGTCGTCGTGTTTTCACTGTCTTTGTTACTAGGTATTTTTTTTATTTCATCTTTGATTTCTTCAGTGATCTCTTCATTATTAAGTAATGTATTGTTTAGCTTCCATGTGTTTGTATTTTTTACCATTTTTTTCCTGAAATTGATATCTAGTCTCATAGCATTGTGGTCGGAAAAGATACTTGATGCAATTTCAATTTTCTTAAATTTACCAAGGCTTGATTTGTGACCCAAGATATGATCTATCCTGGAAAATGTTCCATGAGCACTTGAGAAGAAAGTTTATTCTGTTGTTTTTGGATGGAGTGTCCTATAATTATCAACTAAGTCCATCTTGTTTAATATATTTAAAGCTTGTGTTTCCTCATTTATATTCATTTTAGATGATCTGTCCATTGGTGAAAGTGGGGTGGTAAAGTCCCCTACTATAATTGTGTTACTGTTGATTTCCCCTTTTATGGCTGTTAGCATTTGCCTTATGTATTGAGGTGTTCCTATGTTGGGTATATAAATATTTACAATTGTTATATCCTCTTCTTGGATTTATCCCTTGTTCACTATGTAGTGTCCTTCTTTGTCTCTTGTAATAATCTTTATTTTAAACTCTATTTTCTCTGATATGAGAATTGTTACTCCAGCTTTCTCTTGATTTCCATTTGCATGGAATAGCTTTTTCTCTCCCTTCACTTTCAGTCTGTATGTGTTCCTAGGTCTGATGTGGGTATCTTGTAGAGAGCATATATGTGAGTCCTGTTTTTGTATCCACTCAGCCAGTCTATGTCTTTTGGTTGGAGCATTTAATCCATTTACATTTAAGGTAATTATTGATATGTATGTTCCTATTACCATTTTCTTATTTGTTTTGGGTTTGTTTTTGTAGGTCTTTTCCTCCTCTTGTGTTTCCTGCCTAGAGAAGTTCCTTTAGTATTTATTGTAAAGCTGGTTTGGTGGTGCTGAATTCTCTTAGCTTTTGCTTGTCTGTAAAGGTTTTAATTTCTCCTTCAAATCTGAATGAGATCCTTGCTGGGTACAGTAACCTTGGTTGTAGGTTTTTCCCTTTCATCACTTTAAATGTGTGTTGTCACTCTCTTCTGGCTTGCAGAGTTTCTGCTGAAAGATCAACTGTTAACCTTATGGATATTCCCTTGTATGTTATTTGTTCTCTTCCCTTGTTGATTTTAATATTTTTTCTTTGTATTTAATTTTGATACTTTGATTAATATGTGTCTTGGCGTGTTTCTCCTTGGATTTATCCTGTATGGTACTCTCTGTGCTTCCTGAACTTTATTAACTATTTCCTTTCCCATATTAGGGAAGTTTTCAACTATAATCTCTTCAAATATTTTCTCAATCCCTTTCCTTTTCTCTTCTTCTTCTGGAACCCCTATAATTCAAATGTTGGTGTGTTTTATGTTGTCCCAGAGGTCTCTGAGACTTTCCATTCTTTTCATTCTTTTTTCTTTATTTTGCTCTGCAGTAGTTATTTCTACTATTTTATCTTCCAGGTCACTAACTATTCTTCTGCCTTAGTTATTCTGCTATTGATCCCTTCAAGAATATTTTTAATTTCATTTATTGTGTTGTTCTTCACTGTTGGTTTGTTCTTTAGTTCTTCTAAACGTTTCTTGTATTTTCTCCATTATATTTCTGAGATTTTGGATCATCTTTACTATTATTGCTCTGAAATCTTTATCAGGTAGACTGCTTATTTCCTCTTCATTTGTTAGGTCTGGTGGATTTTTACCTTGCTGCTTTATCTGCTGCATATTTCTCTGTCTTCTCATTTTGTTTAACTTACTGTGTTTGTGGTCTCCTTTTTGCAGGCTACAGGTTTGTAGTTCCCATTGTTTTTGGTGTCTGTCCCCAGTGGTTAAAGTTGGTTCAGTGGGTTGTGTAGGCTTCTGGGTGGAGGGGACTAGTGCCTGTGTTCTGGTGGATGAGGCTGGATCTTGTCTTTCTGGTGGGCAGATCCAGGTCTGTTGGTGTGTTTTAGGGTGTCTGTGTCCTTATGATTTTAGGCAGCCTCTCTGCTAATTGTTTGTGTTGTGTTCCTGTCTTTCTAGTTGTTTGGCATAGGGTGTCCATCACTGGAGCTTGCTGGTCGTTGAGTGGAGCTGGGCCTTGGCATTGAGAGGGCGATCTCTGGGAGATTTTCGCCATTTGATATTACTTGGAGCTGAGAGGTCTTTTGTGGACCAGTGTCCTGAACTTTGCTCTCTCACTTCAAAGGCACAGCTCTGACACCTGGCTGGAGGACCAAGTGCCTGTCATCCACACAGCTCACAATAAAATGGAGGAAAAAAAGAAAGAAGGAAGGAATATAAAATAAAATTAAATTAATTTATTAAATAAAAAAGTAATTATTAAAAAAATTTTAATTAAAAAAAGAAAGAAAGAAAGAAGAGCAACCAAACTGAAAAATAAATCCACCAATGATAACAAGCACTAAAAACTGTACTAAAAAAAAAAAATGGACAGACAGAACCCTAGGACAAATGGTAAAAGCAGAGCTATACAGACAAAATCACCCAGAGAAGCATACACATAGTCACAAAAAGAGAGAAATGGAAATATATATATATATATATATAGTTGTTCCCAATGTCCACCTCCTCAAATGGGGTGATTCATTGTCTATTCATGTATTCCACAGATGCAGAGTACATCAAGTTGATTATGGAGATTTAATCCACTGCTCCTGAGGTTTCTGAGATAAATTTCTGTTTCTCTTCTTTGTTCACACAGCCCCTGGTGTTCAGCTTTGGATTTGGTCCCGCCTCTATGTATAGGTTGCCTGAGGGCATCTGTTTTTTGCTCTGGCAGGATGGGGTTAAAGGAGCAGCTGATTTGGGGTGTCTGACTCACTCAGGCCAGGGGGACAGAGGGGTACGGAGTGCAGGACAACCCTCGGTGGCAGAGGCCAGCATGACGTTGCAACAGCCTGAGGTGCACTGTGTGTTCTCCCAGGGAAGTTGTCCCTTGATCATGAGATCCTGGCAGTGGAAATCTGCACAGTTTCCTGATAAGGGAGGTATGTGTAGTGACTTGTGCTTGCACACAGGCTTCTCGGTGGCTACAGCAGCAGCTTTTTCAAATCATGCCCATTTCTGGGGTCAGTGCTGATAACCACAGCTCGTGTCTGTATCTGGAGATCCTTTAAGTGGCGCTCTTAATCCCCTCTCCTCATGCACCAGGAAACAAAGAGGCAAGAAAAATGCTCTTGCCCTTCAGCAGCTCCAGACATTTTCTTGGACTCACTCCCAGCTAGCTGTGGTGCACTAGCCCCCCCTCTGGCTGTGTTCACACAACCAACCCTAGTCCTCTCCCTGGGATCCAACTTCTGAAGCCCGAGCCTCAGCTCCCAGTCCTCAACCGTCCTAGCAGGTCAGCAGACAAGCCTCTTGGGCTGTTGAGTACTGGTCGGCACTGATCCTCTGTGTGGGAGTCTCTCTGCTTTGCCTTCTGCACCCCTGTTGCTGCACTCTCCTTCGTGGCTCTGAAGCTTCCCCACTCTGTCACCCACAGTCTCCGCCCACGAAGGGACTTCCTAGTGTGTGGAAATCTTTCCTCCTTCACAGCTCCCTCCCACTGGTGCAGGTCCCATCCTTATTCTTTTGTCTCTGTTTCTTCTTTTTTCTTTTGCCTTACCCAGGTACGTGAGGACTTTCTTGCCTTTTGGGAGGTCTGAAGTCTTCTGCCAGGGTTCAGTAGGTGTTCTGTAGGAGTTGTTCCACATGTAGATGTATTTCTGATATATTTGTGGGGAGGAAGGTGATCTCCACATCTTACTCTTCTGCCATCTTGAAGCTCCTCTCCACACTTCTTTTTTTTTAAGTTCAACATACACCTACCATGTGATCCATCCATTCCACTTCTAGGTATTTACCCAAGAGAAATAAAAGTATTGATATATTTCCACACAAAGGCTTGTATGTGAACACTCATAGCAGCTTTATTTGTAATTGTTAAAAACTGTAGACAGCCCATATATCTATCAACAGATGAATAGATAAATAAACTGTGATACATCTATGCAACATAAAACTATTCAGCAATAAAAAGGAATAAACTATTCATAAGTGCAAAAGTGTGAGTGAAATACTTATGTTGAATGAAAAAAATCAGAACAAAAAGTGTACAGTACATACTGTTTGATTTTATTTATATAATATTCTAAGGAATGCAAACTAATGTATGGTGACAGAAAAAGATCAATAGTTGTTGCCTGGGTAGATGGACAAGGAAAAGAGTTGTGATGGTCAATTTTATCTGTCAACTTGACTGGGCCACAGAGTGCCTAGACATTTGTTCAAAATTTATTCTGGGTGTGTCTGTAAGAGTGTTTCTGGATAAGAATAATATTTGACTAGGAATACTGAGTAAAGCAGATTGCCCTCCCTACTGTGGATGGGTCTCATCAATCAACTGAACAAAATAGAATCAGTAGAACAAAAAAGCTGAGTAAGAGGAAACTCTTCCTGCCTGACTGTTTGAGCTGGGACATTAATTTTTTCCTGCCTTTGAACTCAAACAGAAAAATCAGCTCTTCTTTGCATGGAGCCTACAGCCTTCAGACTAGAGCTTAACCATTGGGTCTCCTGGTTCTCAGGCCTTTGGACTCAGACTGGAACCTCACCATTGAATCTCCTGGCTCTCCAGCTTGCCAACTAGAGGTCTTGGGACTTCTCAGTCTCCATAACTGCAGAAGCCAATTCCTTATAATATATAACCTGTTGGTTCTGTTTCTCTGGAGAACTCTGACTGATACAAGTAAAACAACACATTATAAAAGGGGCACCAAGAAACTTTTGGAGGTGACGATTGTGGTGGTGGTTTCACAGGCATATACACTAGTCAAACTTATCAAATTGTACATTTTAAATGTGTGAAGTTTATTGTATGTGAATAAAGTTGTTAAAAATTAATTTTTTAAGTCAGTATGTAATAAAGAACAAATCAGACTATGAAAGTGTTATAACAGGGTTATATGCAAGGTACTATGGGATCCCAGAAGAGAAAAGACTGATTGCAACTGTAGGTACTGAGAACACATCACAGCAAAGATGGAGCTGTAGTGTGTGTACCTCTGATCCCAACAATCCATATTCCAAGATGCTTATCAATTTTGCTTTTTCTTCCCTCCTGCCTGTATCTTAATCCCTCTCAATAGAATGCAGTGGTTTCAAGTTTGGGATCTAAAGTCATATGGCCTCTGACCAGTTAGATAGCCATCATCCAACAGACGAGACTAACTTTTACTCTTTGCTTCTGGAAATAGGCACATTACATGACATCTCTCAACAACAATATCCTTATTTATAAAATCAGGATTATAGTGGTACCTTGTTCCTAGGTCTTCGGTAATGGTTCAGTGAGATAACACATGTAAAGGGCTTGGCACAGTCCCAGACATGGCACTGAGTAATATTAGCTGCTTTTATTAACCTTAGCCTTGCTCCAACCATCAACCTAGATGAACTTCTCCATTCAAATGAGTATGATCACATAGCTCTCTAATTATCCATTTACTTTCTTATTAACTTGGAGTTGTTAATTCACTTCTTGCTCTTTTTTCTCCTGGGCTCTATGATGACTTTCTCTCTAACTCCTACTCCCCACCCTCAGCCTTTGTATTGAGAACTAGTTAAAAGCCATCTGAATTATTCAGTATTTGACAAATATATATATTGTGGAATCCTAATCGAGCTTTAAAATAAAAAGTGTCTGTAAGTAATTTATTGCTAAACTCAGCATTGGCCATAGCTTGAATAGATAAACGTAAAATTACACTTGGTGATTCTTATGAAGACATATGTAGATACAGAAATGGGCATAGCACAGTTATTGAATATTTAAAATCATTTTACCCATTACTAATGAATGACTGGCCAGAATCAATTGTATACTCAAAACCAATAAACTGAGGATATTTCACTCTGAATTATAAAATAGATAGAGGATTTATTTCCCCACATTTCATGGTATGCCATCAGGAAACTGTTAAAGGATTGAGCAATATTGAATCTGAAAACTAATTGTAGAGAATAAGGAGAGAACAGCACATTCTGCCAGGCTTGGCCTCAGGTCCTTGCCCAGATGGCGATATCAACCCTGCAGAACTGCAGAGTTGACAAAGTCTAAGTTAGGGGTTTCCAGAATTTTTTTTTTGTTACATCCTCATCTCTGTAGTTCTTTCTTATTCCCTTCCTTCTCCCTCCAGAGCTTGGGAGTTTATAAGCTATTAACTTGTCTTCAGGAGTAAAATCTTATATTAGCCCCTTAAATTTCAGTGTGAACAAAGCTTCATGCCCAATCCCTCCTAAGAGAATTTGAACTTTAACAAGAAAAAATTTTAAATGTGAAATTTCAGAAAAAGACTCATTGGCTAGGAGGCCCTTCAAGATGGCAGAGGAGTAAGATATGGAGAGATCAACTTCTTCCCCACAAATACATCAAAAATACATCTACATGTGGAACAACTCCTACAGAACACCTACTGAACATTGGCAGAAGACCTCAGACTTCCCAAAAGACAAGTAAGTCCCCAATACCTGGGTAAGGCAAAAGAAAAAAGAAAAAACAGAGACCAAACAATAGGAACAGGACCTGCACCTTTGGGATGGAGCTGTGAGGAGGAAAATTTTCTACACACTAGGGAGCCCCTTAACTGGCAGGACAAGGGGTGGGCAGGGGGGAAACTTCAGAGCCTTAGAGAAGAGTGCAGCAACAGGGGTGCAGAGGGCAAAGCAGAGAGATACCAGCCCAGAGGATCAATGCTGACCAACACTCACCAACCTCAGATGCTTGTCTGCTCACCCACTGGGACAGGTGGGGGCTGGGAGCCGATGCTTGGGCTTAGAAGATCAGATGCCAGGGAGAGGACCGGGGTTGCCTGCATGAAAACAGCCTGAATGGGGCTAATGTGCCACAGCTAGCTGGAAGGGAGTGTGGGAAACAGTCTGGACCTGCCAAAGAGTCAAGAGACCATTTTTTTCAGGGTGCACAAGGAGAGGGGATTCCCACTCCATGTGTGCACAGAAGGCAGAGCACCATCTAAGTGAGCTCCAGAGATGGGTGTGAGCCATGGCTATCAGCTCAGACCCCAGAGATGGGCATAAACTGCTAACACCACCACTGCTGCCACCAAGAATTCTGTGTGCAAGCACAGGTCACTTCCCACACTGCCCCAGGAGCATGTGCAGCAAGTCACTGCCAGGGTCCCACAATCCATGGACACCTTCCCTGGGAGAACACACAGCATGCCTCAGGCTGTTGCAATGTCACGCCAATCTCTGCCACCACAAGCTTGCCCTATATTCCACTTATGACTACCAAACTCCTCCCTCTCCCTGGCCTGAGTGAACAAGAAAGTCCTAATCAGCTGCTGCTTTAACCCCCTTTTTCCCGGGAGGGGAACAGATGCCTGAGTGTGACCTACATGCAAAGGCAGGGCCAAAACCAAAGCTGAACCCCAGGAGCTGTGCAAACAAAGAAAAGAAAGGGAAATTTCTCCATGAAGCTTCAGAAGCAGCAGATTAAATCCCCACAATCAACTTGAAAAACCCTGTATTTGAAGAATACCTGATTAGACAATGGGTGTTTCCAAAGTTCAGGCGGTGGACTTTGGGAGCAACTATAGACTTGGGGTTTGCTTTCTGCATCTGATTCGTTTCTGGTTTTATATATACCTTAGTTTAGTCTTTAGTGCTTTTTATCATTGGTGGATTTGTTTATTGTTTTGGTTACTCTCTTTTTTTTTTTTTTTTTGTGGTACATGGGCCTCTCACTTTTGTGGCCTCTCCCATTGCAGAGCACAGGCTCCGGATGCGCAGGCTCAGTGGCCATGGCTCATGGGCCTAGCCGCTCCATGGCATGTGGGATCTTCCCAGACAGGGGCACGAACCTGTGTCCCCTGCATCGGCAGGCAGACTCTCAACCACTGTGCCACCAGGGAAACCCTCTCTTTCTTTTTTTTTAAAGTTTTTATTATTTTTTATTTATTATTTTTTAAACTCATTATTTTTATTTTTTTATTTTATTTATTTTATTACATTGTTTAAGTTTTTTTCTTTTTCTCTTATTGCGAGTGTGTATGTGTGCATTTTTTGTGTGATCTTGTCTGTTTAGGTTTGCTTTCATCATTTGTCCTAGTGTACTGTCTGTTCTTGGTTTTTTTTTTTTAGTTGTTTACTTCTTATTTTCTTTTATGAGTGTGAGTGTGAGTTTCTTTGTGTGATTTTGTCTGTTTAGTATTGTTATTACCATTTGGTTTGGAATTGTATATGTTCATTTTTTGTTTGTTTGTTTTTCCCCAAAGCCACTGAACCCGCTGAGTGTAGACACCAAAAACAACAGGAACAACAAAACTGAAGCAAACAAAAAGGAGACCACAAACACAGTAAGTTAAAAAAAATGAATGAGAAGACAGAAGAATATACAGCAGATGTAGGAGCAAGGTAAAAACCAACCAGACCGAACAAATGATGAGAAAATAGACAGTCTACCTGAAAAAAATTCAGAGTAATGGTAGTAAATATGATCCAAAATCTCAGAAATAGAATGGAGAAAATACAAGAAATGTTTAACAAGGACCTAGAAGAACTGAAGAGCAAACAAGCAAAGATGAACAACACAATAAATGAAATTAAAAATTCTCTAAAAGGAACCAATAGCAAATAACGGAGGCAGAAGAACAGATAAGTGACCTGGAAGATAAAATAGTGGAAATAACTACCACAGAACAGAATAAAGAAAAAGAATGAAGGGAATTGAGGACAGTCTCAGAGACCTCTGGGACAACATTAAACTCACCAACATTTGAATTATAGGTGTCCCAGAAGAAGAAAAAGAAAGAGACTGAGAAAATATTTGAAGAGATTATAGTTGAAAACTTCTCTAATATGGGAAAGGAAATAGTCAAGTCCAGGAAGCACAGAGTGTCACATATGGGATAAATCCACAGAGAAGCATACAAAGACACAAATTAATCAAACTATCAAAAATTAAATAAAAAGAAAAAATATTAAAAGCAACAAGGGTAAAACAACAAATAACATACAAGGGAATCCCCATAAGGTTAAGAGCTGATCTTTCACCAGAAACTTTGCAAGCCAGAAGGGAGTGACAGGACACATTTAAAGTGATGAAACGGAAAAAAACATAAGCAACATTACTCTACCCAGCAAGGATCTCATTCGGATTCAACAGAGAAATTAAAAACTTTACAGACAAGCAAAAGTTAAGTGAATTCAGCACCACCAAACCAGCTTTACAACAAATGCTAAAGGACTTCTCTAGGTAGGAAACATAAGAGACAGAAAAGACCTATGAAAACAAACACTGAATAATTAAGAAAATGGTAATAGGAACATACATATTGATAATTACCTTAAAATGTAAATGGATTAAATGCTCCCACCAAAAGACACAGACTGGCTGAATGGATAAAAACAAGAGCCATATATCTGCTTTGTACAAGAGACCCACTTCAGACCTAGAGCCACATACAGACTGAAAGTGAGGTGATGGAAAAAGATACTCCATGGAAATGGAAATCAGAAGAAAGCTGGAGTAGCAATTCTCATATCAGACAAAATAGACTTTAAAATTAAGACTATTACAACAGACACAGAAGGACACTACATAATGATGAAGGGATCATTCCAAGAAGAAGATATAACAATTGTAAATATTTATGCACCCGACATAGGAGCACCTCAAAACATAAGGCAAATACTAACAGCCTTAAAAGGGAAATTGACAGTAACACAATCATAATAAGGGACTTTAACACCCCACTTTCACCAATGGACAGATCATCCAAAATGAAAATAAATAAGAAAACAGAAGCTTTAAATGACACAATACACCACAAAGATTTAATTGATATTTATAGGACATTCCGTCCAAAAACAGAAGATTACACGTTCTTCTCAAGTGCTCATGGAACATTCTCCAGGATAGATCACATCTTGGGTCACAGATCAAGCCTCAGTAAATTTAAGAAAACTTAGATCATATCAAGCATCTTTTCTGACCACAACACCATCAGATTAGAAATGAATAACAGAGAAAAAATCATAAAAAACACAAACACATGTAGGCTAAACAATACATTACTAAATAACCAAGAGATCACTGAAGAAATCAAAGAGGAATACAGAAAATACTTAGAGACAAATGACAATGAAAACACAACGATCCAAAACATATGGGATGCACAAAAGTAGTTTAAGAGGGAAGTTTATAGCTATACAAGCCTACCTCAAGAAACAAGAAACATCTCAAATAAACAATCTAACCTTACACCTAAAGGAACTAGAGAAAGAAGAACAAACAAAACCCAAAGTTACCAGAAAGAAAGAAATCATCAAGATCAGAGCAGAAATAAATGAAGTAGAAACAAAGAAAACAATAGCAAAGATCAATAAAACTAGCAGCTGCTTCTTTGAGAAGATAAACAAAATTGATGAACCATTAGCCAGACTCATCAAGAAAAAGAGGGAGAGGACTCAAATCAATAAAATTAGAAATGAAAAAGGAGAAGCTACAAAAGAAATGGCACAAATACAAAGCATCCTAAGAGACTACTACAAGGAACACTATGCTAATAACATGGACAACCTGGAAGAAATGGACAAAGGTATAACCTTCCAAGACTGAACTAGGAGGAAATAGAAAATATGAACAGACCAAGCACAAGTAATGAAATTGAAACTGTGATTAAAAATATTCCAACAAACAAAAATCCAGGACCAGATGGCTTCACAGGCAAATTCTATCAAACATTTAGAGAAGAGCTAATACTCATCCCTCTCAAACTCTCCAAAAAATTGTGGAGGAAGGAACGCTCCCAAACTCATTCTATGAGGTCACCATCACACTGAGAGGAAAACCAGACAAAGATATTGCAAAAATAGAAAATTACAGACCAATATCACTGATGAATATAGATGCAAAAATCCACAATAAAATACTAGCAAACAGAATCCAACAACACATTAAAAGCATCATACTCCATGATCAAGTGGGATTTATCCCAGGTATGCAAGGATTCTTCAATATACGGAAATCAATCAATGTGATACACCACATTAACAAATTGAAGATAAAAACCATATGATCATGTCAATAGATGCAGAAAAAGCTTTTGACAAAATTCAACACCCACTTATGATAAGAACTCTCCAGGAAGTGGGCATAGAGGGAACCTACCTCAACATAATAAAGGCCATATAAGACAAACCCACAGCAAACACCATTCTCCATGGTGAAAAATTGAAAGCATGTCCTCTAAGATAAGGAACAAGACAAGGATGTCCACTCTCACCACTATTATTCATCATAGCTTTGGAAATCCTAGCCATGGCAATCAGAGAAGAAAAAGAAATAAAAGGAGTACAAATTGGAAAAGAAGAAGTAAAACTGTCACCGTTTTCAGATGACATGATACTATGCATAGAGAATCCTAAAGATGCCACGAGAAAACTAGTAGAGCTAATCAATTAATTTGGTAAAGTTGCAGAATACAACATTAATGCACAGAAATCTTTTGCATTCCTATACACTAATAATGAAAAATCTGAAAGAGAAATTAAGGAAACACTCCCACTTACCACTGCAATGAAAAGAATAAAATAGCTAGGAATAAACCTACCTAGGGAGACAAAAGACCTGTATGTAGAAAACTATAAGACACTGATGAAAGAAATTAAAGATGTTACAAACTGGTGGAGAGATATACCATGTTCTTGGATTGGAAGAATCAATATTGTGAAAATGACTATACTACACAGAGCAATCTACAGATTCAATGCAATCCTTATCAAATTACCTATGGCATTTTTTACGGAACTAGAAGAAAAAATCTTAAAATTTATATGGAGACAATAAAGATGCCGTATACCTAAGGCAGTCTTGAGGGAAATAAACGGAGCTGGAGGAATCAGACTCCCTGACTTAAGACTATACTATAAAGTTACAGTTATCAAGACAATATGTTACTGGCACAAAAACAGAAACATAGATCAATGGAACAAGATAGAAAGCCCAGAGATAAACCCAGGCACATATGTTCACCTTATCTTTGATAAAGGAGGCAAGCATATACAATGGAGAAAAGACAGTCTCTTCAATTAATGTTGCTGGGAAAACTGGGCAGCTACATGTAAAAGAATAAAATTAGGGGCTTCCCTGGTGGTGCAGTGGTGGAGAGTCTGCCTGCCGATGCAGGGGACAAGGGTTCGTGCCCCAGTCTGGGAAGATCCCACATGCCACAGAGTTGCTGGGCCCGTGAGCCATGGCCACTGAGCCTGCATGTCCAGAGCCTGTGCTCTGCAATGAGAGAGGCCACAACAGTGAGAGGCCCACGTACCACAAAAAAAAAATAAAAATATAAAAACTAAAATAAATAAATAAATAAAATTAGAACACTCCCTAACACCATACACAAAAATAAACTCAAAATGGATTAGAGACCTACCTAAATGTAAGACCGGACACTAAAAACTCTTAGAGGAAAACATAGGAAGATCACTCTTTGACATATTTCACAGCAAGATCTTTTTTGATCCACCTCCTAGAGTAATGGAAATAAAAACAAAAATAAACAAATGGGACCTAATGAAACTTCAAAATGCTTGCAGAGCAAAGAAAACCATAAATAAGATGAAAAGACAACCCTCAGAATGGGAAAACAATATTTGTAAATGAAGCAACTGACAAAGGATTAATCTCCAAAATATATAAACAGCTCATGCAGCTCAATATTAAAAAAACAAAAAACTCAATCCTAAAATGGCCAGAAGACCTAAATAGACATTTCTCCATAGAAGACTACAGATGGCCAAGAAGCACATGAAAACCTGCTCGACATCATAATCATTAGAGAAATGCAAACCAAAACTGCAATGATGTATCACCTCACACCAGTTAGAATGAGCATCATCAGAATATCTACAAACAACAAATGCTAGAGAGGGTGTGGAGAAAAGGGAACCCTGTTGCACTGTTGGTGGGAAGGTAAATTGATACAGCCACTATGGAGAATAGGATGGAGGTTCCTTAAAAAACTAAAAATACAATTACCGTATGATCCAGCAGTCCCACTACTGGACATATACCCAGAGAAAACCGTAATTCAAAAAGACACATGCACCCCAGTGTTCATTGCAGCACTATTTACAATAGCCTGGTCATGGAAGCAACCTAAATTCCCAATGACAGATGAATGGATAAGAAGATGTGGTACATATATACAATGGAATATTACTCAGCCATAAAAAGGACCGAAATTGGGTCATTTGTAGAGACGTGGATGGCTCTAGAGACTGTCATACAGAGTGAAGTTAAGTCAGAAACAGAAAAACAAATATTGTATATTAACGCATATATGTGGAACCCAGAGAAATGGTACAGATGAACCAGTTTGCAGGGCAGAAATTGAGACACAGATATAGAGAACAAACGTATGGACATCAATGGGGGGAAAGCAGTGGTGGGTGTGTGTGTGATGAATTGGATGATTGGAATTGACATGTATACACTGATGTGTATAAAATTGATGACTAATAAGAACCTGCTGTAAAAAATTAATAAAATATAATTCAAAAAAATATATACATGAGTGACTATAATACAAGGAAGAATGTTCCATTGGTAAAAGAGAGGCAATCAGAATGCAATGTGAGTTTGGAAGAGATTTATGTTAAAAAAAAAAGAAAGAAAGAAAGAAAACATGGCAATCCAAAACCTATGGGATGCAGCAAAAGCAGTCCTGGAAAGGAAGTTTATAGCAATAAAATCCTACCTCAAGAAACAAGAAAAATCTCAAATAAACAACCTAACCTTATACCTAAAGCAATTAGAGAAAGAAGAACAAAAAACCCCAAAGTTAGCAGAAGGAAAGAAATCATAAAGATCAGATCCAAAATAAATGAAAAAGTAATGAAGGAAACAATAACAAAGATCAGTATAACTAATCCCTGTTTCTTTGAGAAGATAAACAAAATTGTTAAACCATTAGCCAGACTCATCAAGAAAAAAAGGGAGAAGACTCAAACAGAATTAGAAATGAAAAAGAAGTAACTACTGATACTGCAGAAATACAAAGGATCATGAGAGACTACTAGAAGCAAGTATATGCCAACAAAATAGACAACCTGGAAGAAATGGACAAATTCTTAGAAAAGTACGACCTTCCAAGACTGAACCTGGAAGAAACCGAAAATATGAACCGACCAAACACAAGAACTGAAACTGAAAATGTGATTAAAAATCTTCCAACAAATAAAAGCCCAAGACCAGATGACTTCACATGTGAATCCTATCAAACGTTTAGATACTCTTCCAAAACATGTCAGTGGGAGAAACACTCCCAAACTCATTCTACGAGGCTACTATCACCTTGATACCAAAATCAGACAAAGATGTCACAAACAAAGAAAACTACAGGCCAATATCAATGATGAACATAGATACAAAAATCCTCAACTAAATACTAGCAAACAGAATCCAACAGCACATTAAAATGATCATACACAAATGATCAAGTGGGGTTTATCCCAGGAATGCAAGGTTTCTTCAATATATGCAAATCAATCATTGTGATACACCATACTAACAAATTGAAGGACAAAACCATATGATAATCTCAATAGATGGAGAAAAACCCTTCAACAAAATTCAACATCATTTATGATAAAAACCCTGCAGAAATTAGGCATAGAGGAGACCTACCTCAACATAATAAAGGCTATATATGACAAACCCACAGCCAACATTGTTCTCAACGGTGAAAAACTGAAAACATTTCCTCTAAATCAGGAACAAGACAAGGTTGCTCACTCTCACCACTATTATTCAACATAGATTTTGAAGTTTTAGCCACGGCAATCAGAGAAGAAAAGGAAATAAAAGGAATCCAAATAAAAAAAGCAGAAGTAAAACTGTCACTGTTTGCAGATGAAATGATGCTGTACATAGAAAATCCTATAGATGCTACTAGAAAACTACTAGACCTAATCAATGAATTTGGAAAGTAACAGGATACGTAATTAATGCAAAGAAATCTTTTGCATTCCTATACACTAATGATGAGAAATCTGAAAGAGAAATTAAGGAAAGACTCCTATTTAGCCCTGCAACACAAAGAATAAAATATCTAGGAATAAACCTACCTAAGGAGACAAAAGACCTGTATGAAAAAGTATAAGACACAGATGAAGGAAATTAAAGACTATACAAAGAGGTGGAGAGATATACTATGTTCTTGGATTGGAAGAAACAACATTGTTAAAATTACTATACTAGCTATAGCAATCTACAGATTCAGTGCAATCCCTATCAAACTACCACTATCACTTTTTAAAGAACTAGAAAAAAAATTTTTTATAATTTGTATGGAAACACAAAAACCCCGAAATAGCCAAAGTAATCCTGAGAAAGGAAAACGGAGTTGAAGGACTCAGGCTCCCTGACTTCAGACTATACTATAAAGCTACAATAATCAAGACAGTATGGTACTGGCCAAAAACAGAAATATAGATCAATGGAACTGGATAGAAAGCCCAGAAATAAACCCACACACATATGGTCATCTTATCTTTGATAAAGGAGGCAAGAATATACAGTGGGAAAAAGAGACCTCTTCAATAAGTGATGCTGGGAATACTGGACAGCTACATGTAAAAGAATGAAATTAGAACACACCCTAACACTATACACAAAAATAAACTCAAAATGGATTAAAGACCTAAACGTAAGGCCAGACACTATAAAACTCTTAGAAGAAAACATAGGCAGAATACAAAGGCAAGATCCTTTTTGAGCCACCTCCTAGAGAAATGGAAATAAAAACAAAAATAAACAAATGGGACCTAATGAAACTTCAAAGCTTTTGTACAGCAGAGGAAACCATAAACAAGACAAAAGACTACCCTCAGAATGGGAGAAAATATTTGCAAATGAAGCAACTGACAAATGATTAATCTCCAAAATATACAAGCAGCTCATACAGCTCAGTATCAAAAAAACAAACAACCCAATCTGAAAATGGGTGGAAGACCTAAATAGACATTTCTCTAAAGAAGATATACAGATTGCCAACAAACCATGAAAGGATGCTCAACATCACTAATCATTAGAGAAATGCAAATCAAAACCACAATGAGGTATCACCTCACACCAGTTAGAATGGCCATCATCAAAAACTCTATAAACAATAAATGTTGGAGAGGGTGTGGAGAAAAGGGAACCCTCTTGCACTGTTGCTGGGATCGTAAATTGATACAGCCACTATGGAGAACAGTATGGAGCTTCCTTAAAAAACTAAAAATAGAACTAACATATGACCCAGTAATACCACTACTGGACATATACCCTCAGAAAACCATAATTCAAAAAGAGTCATGTACTACAGTGTTCATTGCAGCACTATTTACAATTGCCAGGACATGGAAGCAACCTAAGTGTCCATTGACAGATGAATGGATAAAGAAGATGTGGCACATATATACAATGGAATATTAGCAATAAAAAGACAAGAAATTGAGATTTTTGTAGTGAGGGATATGGACCTAGAATCTGTCATACAGAGTGAAGTAAGTCAGAAAGAGAAAAACAAATACCATATGCTAACACATATATATGGAATCTAAAAAACAAACCAAAAAATGGTCATGAGGAACCTAGAGGCAAGACAGGAATAAAGACACAGACGTAGAGAATGGACTTGAAGACCTGGGGAGGGGGAAGGGTAAGCTGGGACATAATGAGAGAGTAGCCTTGACATATATACACTACCAAATGTAAAATAGATAGCTAGTGGGAAGCAGCTGCATAGCACAGAAAGATCAGCTCTATGCTTTGTGACCACCTAGAGGGGTGGGATAGGGAGGGTGGGAGGGATGTGCAAGAGGGAGGGGATATGGGGATATATGTATACATATAGCTGATTCACTTTGTTATACAGCAGAAAGTAACACACTATTGTAAAGCAGTTACACTCTAATAAAGATTAAAAAATAATAATACATTGGTTAGAAGAGAATTTGAGGAGAGGCATGGGGGCTCTCCCTCTTTCCCAAAATCATATTACTTATTTTATCACTTTTACTTGTAAGACTGTCCCTGTATCCGAGTTTTAAGCCAAGCTTAAAACTTCCAAGTCTTCCTGGAAAAGTATGATTTCTTCTTATGTCAAAGAAGAATGGTTGAAAAACTCTCAAGAGGTTTCTTGTTGAACCAATGCAATAAATGATAGGAAAAAATATTAAATACTTTGGTTTTCTAAAGTGAAAAATCAATAATTTATAGTCACATGTTAAAAACTGAGCAAAATATATACCAGAGGTAAATTAGGGATGTATTGATCTTGTGCCACAAATACCCCACTGAATTTTATATTGCCCAGTAAGACTGCTTGCTGAAAGCCATTTTAAGTAGAGTGGAATTAAATTTAAATTGCAAAATGTACCATACTTCTAATAAAGTGAAAATATAGCCACATGAAATTATAACCAAAAGTGGGGCCCAGCTGCTCACCGCTCAAAAGCCATTAAAGAGGAAAGGTTGGTAGAAAAGAAAGTTTTCTATATTTTGGATGCCGGCAGCCCAGGGCGGACGAGGGGAGAGGAAGGTGGGAGTGGAGGGTGGACTCTTCTTGTCCAAAGGCCGACTCCCCCCCACTGACAACCAGTGGGCAAGAGCTTTTATAGATGGGGAGGGGGCGTTACATGTAGAAACATCACACTCAGCTCTGACAGTCGTCTTGAAATTGGTCATGCAGTGATCTGACCAGGGTCATCTTGATTGGTTTAAGTACAGTTAATCTTCAGTTCCAGGGTCAATTTGTTTTCATTTCCTTGAGGCCAGTTCTCAGATTTGTGGCAGCTTATGTCATAGCTACAGTCTGGCTACCATGTAGTTAACTTCTTCCATCTGGTGGGGGTTTCATTATCTACAATACAGCTCACGGGATACAGCTCAGGATATTACCTATAGCCCTTGAGAATTAACTAAAAGTCTTTGACTGTGCTTAATGACTAAACTGTTATTATTTAGTCTTGTTGGACTGCTTTTCTTTGCTTCTGCATTTTCTCACTTCTCTGATTAAACTTATTCTTTGGCTAAAGTTTTTCCACAGACAAAAGCCAGGTTGAGGACATGGAGAGCTAGACCATAGCGTCCTGCTCTGTTTCAAAATGACTCTTAGTAGTTAAGATCATCAGGAAAACTGTTAAAAATATGTGGCATGTGACTCAGCCAAATGAGGTAAAGTGAAAACTCTGAATCTAAAGCCACTTAATAACTCCTTATCTACTCATCTCAAGTGTCTAAAGACCTAGCATGTGTCAGGTATTGTACTAGGTGATGGGTTGTCAATTGAGGACTTAGCCCCAGCTTTCAAAGAACTCACTGTCTGGTGGGGACAATGGTCATATAAATGACAACAACAAAGCATAACCATTTCTATGAGAAAGAAAAGCATAGGGCACTATGGTGATACAGAATAAAACCTGCTGGGTGCTAATCAGAGGAACAAGCCAAGGGTGTGTTTCTCTAAAGAGGAGGATTTGGAGGTATACATCTTAAAGGAGACCTGAAGCAGGAATTCTATCCACAAGGCCTGGGTAAGAGAGATTTACAAATACCATAAATAAAATATCCAAACTAACTACAAATCTAAAGAGTCCATTGAAAATGAGATAGGGCAAATACCTGGCTGAGGTCCAAGTGAGTAGAGAGAACTTGGGGGTACAGAGCCATAGAGGCCAAGGACTCAGTTTCAGGAAGATTTGGATAGGAGAACATGAGACTTCCCATTCCCTTTGACAGGAACATTCTTTCCTCAGAACTGGACAACATTGGCTTCATCTCATTGGTCAAATATGAAGAGCACACCTCCATGTCACTCACTACTTACCATGTTTTATTTTCTTTGCAGCATTTGTTAATAACTACAACTATCTCACTTGTTTTCTGATGTACTTCTTTATTTTCTGTTTCTTACTCATAGAATGTATAAAGGCCAGTTTCACAAAAAGCATCTAATAAACATGTGTTGAATGGTTGTTAAATGAAGAATGCTAGGGCTCAGCGGCAAGGCAGGCAGATGCCAGATACCAACAGCAGGTTGGTAGGACTTGTGGGACAGAGAATTTTCAACTCCAAGGTAATTGAAGACTGAATTATGCTAGCACGGGGTCAAATGGTCAAGCATTGGTCAGTTTAAAAGTAAATTTATTCAGATCTTCCTCACACAAAGCTGGATATTTTTTAATGTTCATCTGAATTTGCTGTAGGTCTTGAGCTTGACTTATTTTACCAATGACTAGTAAATTCTAAGACCTCAGCAGACTAATAAAAAATTGGTCGGAAGTCAGGTTCTCTCATAAGCCATCAGTCTGAGATGTTGCTATGCACATTATATCTGATGAGTTTCTTTTATCTTCCTCCAAGGTACACATTTCATGCTCTTTGTTTTAATGAACACCTCAGGAAAAATAAAAATCTCGTGGTGGTGGCTGTCTTTTCTTATAATTTCAAGAGAAAGCTTATGTTCTCATGGTGTCTGAGATAATTGCTCAGTCTAGAGAGCGACAGACTAGATTGAATTAAAATTGGTTCTTTCATCACTAATTAGGTGGCAAAGAAGACCTGCCTCAGGGCACACAAACATAGACTCTGTTCCCATAATTAGCCTAATGAAGGGGTGGTAGACCTGGCAAGAGCTGTCCTTGCATGATCTCCAAACCCAGAATTCTCATTAGACAGGGGGCTTCTCAAGGAAAGGAAGGTGCCTCATTGTCTGTGTATTCCAGGTGTCTAACTCAGGGTAGTTTCCAACACATGACCGGTTTCCAGCACACATTTGTTGAACTTAATGTTGTTTATATGAGGGGAGTTTCCAGAAATATATTACTGCATTCCACCTTTAGCCCTGTTATATTCACTATTTTTATCAGTGTCTTAATAAAGAGAGATATGCTCATCCATTTTTCAAAGGATACAAGCTGGGAGAGGGAAATAATGTGATGGTTGATGAAATAAACCTTCAAAATATCCCAGCAGAGTAGAAAGACTGGCTCCAACTGATAGGATGAAATTTAATAATGACGTGTATATTCTCATACATAGGTGTAAAATATCAATTACACCGTTATGAGAAGAAGCAAACCTGATTAACAATGGTTTATGTGAAAAAGATCTGGGTCTTATCCTTGGCCATAAGCTTAGGAGGTATTAACTGTGTAAGGCATTTGCTGAAAAACAAATTAAATTAAAAGTAAAATAAAGCATTGACAGAAGATTTAATGCAAATGTAATGCACAGAGCCCAGTAAATAATCTCACAATATTTTGTGGTCCTCAGACCACACTGGAAGGATTTATGTAATTTGGGTTGCTGTATATTAGCAGACAGTCCAACAAACTAGCACAGTGCTTCTCAAACTTTAATGCTCATATAAACCATAGTTTAGTGAGTAGATCTGGATTGAGGTCTAATAGTCTGCATTTATGACCAGGTCCCAGGTGATGCTGAAGCTGCTGAGACACAGAGCACTTTTTGAATAGCAAGGAACTAGTGTCTTTTCAGAGAAGAGTCCACATCTGGAGGATTTTGGAATCTGAAAATCAAACTAGGATAGTTGTTGACAGAAATGAACTATTTAGCATGGAGAAGATTTGAATAGTGAGGACATATTTCTAGTCCTTTAGTTTTGAATAACTTGCTATGAATAAAGAACAGACTTGTGACCAAAAGCAAATGCAGAAGTGGAAAGAGTTACAGGAGGCAGATTTTGGCTAAATACAAGGAAGTGATTCTAGCAGATGGATCCATTCAATGACGGGTACAACTGCCTCAGAACCCAGATGCCTCCCTGCATTAGGAATGTTTAAGCAAAAGCCGGTCGATTACCAGTTAAGTGTACGAAAAGAATGTCTATGTGGATGAGAGGACAGACTTGATAAAATTTACGATTCCTTTCAAGGTTAAGATGCTGTGAATCAGTACTTTCTCTCTCTTTATTTTCTCCTCCTTAATGGTTTCCCCTCAGACCATTGTTCCAGGCCCATGGACTCTGCTGCAGATTTTCTTATGAGAAACTGGATGTGAAAATGCTCTGCAAAATATATAGCACTATATAAAATACAAGTTCTTATTGAAAATTTTATATTACCCCATTAATTTTCTTTCATTTCTACGTATTTGATTTTCAACTTAACATGGAAGTTTCTTGGATCAAGACAATATTAGGCAAGTGGGTGATATTCAGTTACGAATGAGTTGTATTTCATTCTAATGAGGATAGTGAAGGTTGTTAGATAGTTGGATGTGTTACAAAGTGGCTGTGGCACTTCCAGCATTTAGAAATTTAGAGTAGATTCTGACTCCCAGGACAGTTCCGTCAAAATCCACTGTGGAATCTAAGGGATAAACTAGTTGTTATCTCAAGGTCACTTTCAAACCCAGCTTTGGAGAAAATGTAAGCATATCTTCTAATAAAATACCTATGTAACTTTTTCTTGTTTTCTGTTGTGTCTGTAAATTGACTGGGTGTGCCAATATACATTTCTGGGCAACTTTTAGAGAACTGGCACCCTGAATCATGGTGAAGGTACTTCATTAGGCTTATTACGGGAACTCAATCAATGCTTTTGTTCCCTGAGGCTGGCCTGCTATACCTTCTAATTAGTGATGGAAGAACCAAAACTAATTCAATCTGGACTGTCGCTCCTGGGGCTGAAAGATTGCCCTGGGCATCCTGGAGCACAAGCTCTCTCTGAGGATTTCAACATCAGCACCAGTCCAAGAGGGGCACTGACATCAAACCATCAAGGCCCTTCCAGTTCCCCTGCAAAAGCCCCTTTCATTCAGCATATTTGATAGGAATGCATGTCACAACCAGGAACCTTCCAAAGAAACATACAATGGAAGAAGTATATCCAAAATAATCTGTCACTTTCTCTTGATATAAGGTATCTACCAGAGTCACTGTTCTCCTGGATTTGAGGCTCAAAATTTGGCAAAGGAAATCCCATTTCCTCACATGGGAACCCAAGAAATAATGCTGTGGAGGGATAGATTTCTGTAATAATACACACAGAAAAAAAAATACATTTCACATCCAGAAATCAATTTGTCTTCATAACAACATAGATAGGAATTAATGAAGGTAGATAGATAGGAAGTAATGATGGTAGATAACCTCATTTCATTGATGAAGACACTGAATTTCGAAAAATCGAAGTGGCTTCCTTGATGTCACAGAGATGCTAAATAATAGAGCCAGGACTCCTTTTAGCTCCTAACTTAATTTTCTTTCCATTATGGGAGGAACAATTAAATGTCTTATTTTCTTTGAGAACCAAAATATGCCATTGAATTATTCCCGTATATGGCCACAGTAGAGATATGTTTAATTATATCTGCCATGAGTGTTTTTGGTGGAGTTTTAAAAAAATTTTCCCCATTAAAATATAATTCTGTCAGGCAACTCAGAAAATATGTTTTATAAATATCCATGGTAATTGAGTTCCCACTATGTACAAAGTACTTCATAAAGTCATTTGCATGAGCTATTATTTAATCCTTACTTAAAATAGGCATTACTAGGTTCTTTTCAAAAATGAGAAAATTATTAGGAAAGATTGACCTGCAAGAGGGTTTCACAGCTGGCAAGTGATACATTTGATCCCCCATCACATCTTGCCTCTTCATTTAGTATTGTGGAGTAAATAATTAATTAATTTGATGAATATTCATTAAATATGTGTATCTTATAATAGATTGAGAGCTCAAAAATGTCGTTGATGATAACCTGAATCAATTCAGAGAAGTTTGAAATTATTGTCTTCATATTTAGCTTAGAATTTGTGTCTTGTTGGATGTCCTTACTATTGTTCACAAAATGGTTTTTCAGCGTACAGCAAGTATTAAGTTAACACATAGTGTCTTTCTGTGTTAAAACTTGGAGAGTCTAGACCTGAGGATGAGAAAGATGTCAGTGGTAAAATCCACTGTGGTTCCGTTTGTATTGTCATCCTGCTTTGTGTCTAGCACTGAAAGCCCATGATGAGGTTTGAAGGATGGGAACTGGAGAGGAAAGTGGTGTGACAGCTACCTTCTCCATTGGGGCATAAAGAACTCACATATCAAAAGGAGTTCAGTGGTCTTGGGGGAGACTAATCTCTCCAAGCCTCAGTCTCCTGACCTGTAAAAAGAGAAAATCACTATTAGCTCTGTGTTCCTCTTTAATTGCTATGAGGAGCAAATGGAATAATGTCTATAAAAGCATTTGTAAACTGATAGGCATGACAAAGAGAAAACATTACACACTGTTATAAGGTATTCATATATTTTCATTTTTATTAAGCATTTTCATTGACTTGACTCTGAATCACCTCCTTAACTGGCTTTGCCACTTGCAAGTGTTGGTCTCACCAGGTCTTTGTCACTAAAATGAAGGATGTGGCTATAAACAAAGCAGTGGGAAAGACAAGACTTTGAAGCAAATCCAACCACGTCCACATTTTAATAGGTATGTGACCTTAGGCAAGTTACTTAGGTACCTTTTTTCCCCTTTCTGTAAATTGGGAAAATAACACCTGTTTTTTCAAAAGCAGGTTTTATATTTAAAGCACCTAACCAAGTTTAGGGCTCTTAGGACATTAACCAGTTGTTAGTTCCTGTCCCATAGCTATCCAATAAATCAATTAAATTTTTAAAACTTTTGTGACTTCTTAGTTCTCCCTTCCTACATACAGGGTAAGATGCCCTTTTAAAACAAGCTAAGTTTGTTTTTTGGTTACTATACATAACTAATAGGGCAAAAACTTTGCATGCTATTTCCAACTCAACCTTTTATACCCAAAGAGGTCATGGGTGATTTTAAGACAGACAAATCCTCATCTCTATTTCTAAATGAAGAGGCAGGTAATATGTTAATTTATGTTTTTACCAGGGATTAAAAGGAAATGATCCATACAAGCAACAAAGGTCAGAATATACTAACTACAACCAAAATTAATTAAACTGTAATCAGTGTTGTTACAGTTTTCAGTTAGGTTAATCATGTATGTGAATGATTTGAATCCATGAAAAGTTTTGAAAAAATTTATTTCTGATTTATTCCTCCCACTTCAACCCCCTTCCCTTGAATTGATATTAATAACGTTTTAGATGAAGTTTAGCCTTTACACTAGCAAATGAAGCAAAATTTTTTGAAAATTGCAACAGCCCTTTAAAAGAATATTATTGTTGCTTCCCAATCAATGTTCCTAATAGTGTCTGCAGGAAAGCAGTATAGCTCTCTACAGGGAAAAAATCAATATGTCCTAAGCAATTCACTGCAGTAGGAAAGATAACTTCAGGAAACTGCATATTTTATTGTTTTTGTTGGGTTTGTTTGTTGGTTGATTAGTTGGTTTCCTATCATTAGTTGAATGATTTTATAGCTGGATGTAATCATTCTACCCAAGTGGCCCTTGTCAATTTACTGTTATTCCATTACCTCCCACCAGGCGGAGACATAGCTCCAGAAATGAGAAAGTTGGCCCAAGAAGCCATCTTAATGTATAATTTTCTTAGTGTCTTCCCACACAAGTAGTTCTATTCAGTTATGGATATTTAAGTCTCCTCAGGTAGAGCATTGAAAACATACATCCTTTGAATGACAAACACTGACAATACATGTGTCTTGAAGAGGCTCAGGCCATGAGGTGCCTCAATACAAGACCTAACTTTTCTGTAGCTCAGTATTCATTTTTATTATCCTTGCCAGCCAAGGCTCAAAATATTGCTTCTTATAGAATGGCTGGGTCTCCTTAGAGAAAATACAATATGTAAGTATACACTTGCCCTTTATCCTCTTTTCCACCTATTTAATCCTACCTTTTATTTAGGGTCATAACAAATCTTACTTCCAATAAAATCTTCCCTGATTACATTCACCACGTTTGCTCTCTCCCTACTTTGGCATTTTATGAAAGGTATTGCTTATGTAGGGGATGACATAGCAGAACAATTAAAAAATTCATCTTTGAAGTAAGACATACGTACATTAGAACGCTAACTCTGACAGTTACTCATCATGTGACTTTGGACAAATTATTTAGCCTCCGTAAGCCTCAATTTCCTCATTTTTAAAAGGAAGATAATGATGTCTACTTAATGAGATTGTTGTGAAAATTTTAAAACTAAATGCAGATGGAGCATTTAGCCGAGTGCTTTAAAAACATACAAACAATAAGTATATAGAAATTAGTATTATATAATACAAATTTGATTATATGACAGAGTGCACTTTTTCTCTATATATAATATATCTGCTAAAGAGAAAGGAAAAAATATTACTGGATGTATGACTGCTACAAAGCTATGTGTTATTAATATATTAGATAAGACCTTGAAAAAGCCCATCTTTGGATGGCTCTGAACTAACCTGATATAAAGTCCTGTGGTTAGGTTTTAAAAAGCAATTGAATGATTATAGAATAGGAGGAAATATGATGTGGCATTTCTTTTGAAAATAACTGGAAACATTTATTGACTATTACTTCAATGAGTTAACAGTATGGCATAGCATCCCAAAACATTGTGATGCTACATCTTCTTCCAGTCTGTACTTGTCTTTTAATTTTGTTTAAGGTATCTTCTGTCATCCAGACAGTTTAAATCCGGATCTCATTGACAGGTGGATGCATGATGTCAGAAGAAATAGTCAGGACACATTATACACTATAGCAGTACAGACTGGCTAGCTGTCCCCCAAACCCAATTTCTCTCATTCCTAGGTACACTTCTTTACAGTAGCCATGTGGTTTTATAACTGGAGTGTTGCACACTGCTTCAGGCTAAGTCCAGAAAAATGCCCATATGCTCTTTTTTTTTTTTTTACTTTATGCAGATGAACTCAATGACACTGGTGGTTCTGTTTTAAAGACAGCAGGGCTATAGGAGGCAAAAGCCTGGCACCCTCATCAGTGTTTGGAAGAGAGCCACACGCCAATCAGAAAAGTCCACTTTAAATTCACAGAAGCAAGAAACAAACTTCCATTGTGTTTGAACCACCACCACTTCTTGATTTGTTTGTTATAACAGTTAGCAAACTCTAACTAATTCAACTAGTCCACATATATCTGCAGTATTCATTTGGATTAGAGAGTCATATTTTAAGAGAGATATTAACAAATTTTAAAAGTTTTAGAGATGATTAAGATATTAAGATACTTAAGAATTTTAAAATCAGCTGGTGAGATTTGTCAAAATGCACACATCTTTTAAACTCCTAGGTGATTCTGATATGTACCTTATCTTAAAAATTACTTGGGGAAATTTTACCTGGCATGGGGAAAATTATTGAATGAGCTGGGGATGGTTTTCCTGGAAAATAAAAACATGATGATAGATATCTTCAAACGTCTGAAGGACTGACATAAGAAAGAAAAATCTACACTTCCACTGTGAAGAAATGAAGATGTATACTTACACTGCAAGATACTGACCAGAACAAATGGGTGAAATTACAGGAGGAAAGATTTGGGTTCATTCAAAGGAAAATATTATAATAATTACAGTTTTTCAAAAAATGAACCACCTGATTTTTTTTTTTTTTTTTTTTTTTTTTTTTTTTGCGGTAGGCGGGCCTCTCACTGTTGTGGCCTCTCCCCTTGCAGAGCACAGGCTCCGGATGCGCAGGCTCAGCAGCCATGGCTCACGGGCCCAGCCGCTCTGCGGCATGTGGGATCTTCCCAGACCGGGGCACGAACCCGTGTCCCCTGCATCGGCAGGCGGACTCTCAACCACTGCGCCACCAGGGAAGCCCGAACCACCTGATTTTAAAGTGATGGGTTCTCCCTTTCCTATAATATCCAAGCAGGGATGACATAAAAGTATCATTATTATAAGGCTCTCCACAACCATTATTTCATCTAAACCTTGTAACCACCCTGTGGGACAGGCCCACTTTCTTGTAGACAAGGAAACCAAGACCCAGTCATAAGACGGCCTGTGCATTGTCACAGAGCCAGAAAACGACACAGGCAAAACGTTCATCCCTGTCTTCAGACTCAGAGACTAGTTCTTTCTTCCACTGATCACGTATGTGGGTAATTCCTCTCAGATGTAAAATTCCATGAAAAAGATTGGGAGCACCTCAATGGCAGGAACATTAATTTATCCTTCTTTATATTTTCACATTGCTGAGCACACAGTATGTGGTTATTAAATACATATTTAACTGCATTTAATTGACACTATCCTTCTGAAATAAAAATGCCATAAAAAGTAGGCATTTCCTCTCTACACTATTTTCACACAAAACTACTTCCCTCACACATAATGTTGTGCACTAGGGTAGAAGTACAAGGTATGTGGCCCGTGCCTTCCAAACAGAGGACACCCAGAAGCAAGAGTTAGATACCTGAGTGTGTAGTGAGTAAAAATATTTGAACTACATTCAGAAATTACTGTTCAGTTTTCAATGCTGGTCTGAAGTATAAAGTGCACTGGAGTAGACCACATGAGACCCCGGCTCTGCCTTGAGCACTTTGTCAAATCACTTAACCTCTGCCTGCTTCCATATCCTCATCCAGGAGCCAAGCAATAATTTTCAGTTGCTGGTGACCCCACAGAAGGAGCAGCCAGACTTTCTATGCCTCCTGAGTCTGATTTAGCCTCTACCCTGAACCAGCAATGTGCAGGAAATGCTGGAGACAGCACATATCTAAAGAAACATTAAGGGACTCAACTGGCAAAATCAGACTTCAGGAGATTCTATGGGATTAACATCTCAGCTACTTTTCAAAAAAAATTCAAAGAAAAGAGATGGAGAGAATTCATACAAAAGACATAAATAACGTAATGACCAATTGCAAACTTATTTGGATCACAATTTCAAGTAGTAGGGAAAAATAATTTAAGCAAAGGAGTATAAATGGTGTGATTACCATTTATATAATGTTCCAAAATAGATAAATCTAATCTGTGCTCCTAGAAGTCACTATAATATTATGTTTCTTCATCTCTGCTCTGGTTCCATGGGTGTGTTGAGATGAGAAGATTTAGTGAGCTGTAGAGTCTGGTATGTGCATTTTTCCATATACTATTAATCAATAAAAAGTGTTTTAAATGACAGAATTCTGGGTACTATGTCAATAAATGTAAATCCTAAAAGAGTTAAATGAAAAAATATTATCAATTCCTTTTATGTTTGTCAAGGAAGCCTTCATGGAATGATAGAATTGTTTAAAAACATACTGAAAAACAGAAAAATCTTGCTCAGTGAAACTAGATACAAAAGGCATAACATAAGATTTGTATCATCTGAGAGCAAACATAAATGCCAGAAAGATGGAAAACAAAAGAAAAAGTGAATTTTGAGAGACATATGTATTAAGGAGGGAGGAATAAAAAATATGGTCTGTAGCAACATGGAAACTGAAAGCAAAAACAAATTTTCTATAATCATGTCTGTATCCATATAGACATTATGCAAAATAAGCTTATTTACAAGGGTGTCATAGCTGCTGTGGACACCAGCTCTATTTTAAAGATATGGTAACTTTAAGTGGCTATCACAAGGATATTGGGTAGACTGCAGCATTAAACAACTGTGGTGTTCTGACTCTGGATCTGTGTTTGTTTCATAAACTGGGCTTGTCGACGTGAACAATGTCAGGCCATCCACAACCTGAAGAGGAATGTCTGGGAAAGGACAACAGGGACAGAGGCCCTAATGTCCACCAATGACCCTCTATATTCTCACTATATATACAAATGGATTATTTTAGTACTTCTAACCAGATTGTTTCGTCAACTCTATCCATTACTGAGCTATGAATGATGCTGAAATTTTCCACCCAGAATAGAGATTCTCCCTCACCCAGCAAGTCAGCACACAGTTTACAGTAGATAATAATTACAGCAGTTTCCTTTTGTCTTTGTAGCTTTCTTTGACGCAAGTAAAGCTGGTGACTCAGAACTCTGAGCCCACATCATGGGGATGTGGAGGCGATAAAAGAAAAATGAACAAGCCCTGAAATGGGAAAATGTGCAAAGGGTCTGATTCAGACAGGAGATGCTATCTGTCACCAAAGATCTTTCTGACCCTGGGCCTGCTAGTATCAGATGGAAAGTAGGAAGGTCACAAGACCCCAGGGCCAAGCTGAGTAAGATAATCATTAGGGTGCAGAATTTGCAAAGGCCTGTATAGTAGAAGTTCTCAGACTAGTCCTCAAGAATTGAAATGGTCAAATACATACCTTAGAAGAAACCATATTTACAGACCGGGAAGGAGGAGGGGAGTGGGGAGTTATTGTTAAATGGGGACGGAGTTTCAGTTTGTGTTGATGAAAAAGTTCTGAGATGGATGGTGAAGATGGTTGCATAACAATGTGAGTGGACTTAATGTCACTGAACTGTGCACTAAAAAATGGTTAAAACAGTAAACTTTATGTCATGTATATTTTGCCACTATATATATATATATATTTGCAGAAAAAATTTAGTAGCAAACAGTTGTCAAGCAAGAAGTTAAAAGATGGTCAAGCAAACTAGTGCCGATTTTTAAGAAATCAAGAGTTCAGGCTACAGAGTCTGACTACAAGCTCCAAATCAGGGCTTCTAAACACCACCTCTTCTTAGCTCCATGGCAATAGGCGGGTTACAGAATTTCTCCAAGGCTCAGTTTCCTCATCTATCGAATGAGTTAATTATAGTATGTAACTTGTAGGATTGTTGAGAGGTGTAAATGAGATAACCCACATAAACTGTCTAGTACAAAGTAAGAAAGTCCACAGAAATTCTTAACCATTATGTTATTATCACTATTCTGTCGTTCTTGTTATTGACAGCTAAATTCAGACACATTAGTGCCTGGCACTAACATGAAAGGCTTCAAGAAAGCCCTCGGGAGCAGAGAAGGCTGAGAGTACACATTTAATCAACAAGATATTTATTAAGTGTCTGTTATGATGCAACACTCTCCTAGGTACTGGGAGAAAAGGAACAAACCAAAAACAAAGACACACCAGATGCTCTGAAGAAGTTTAGAGCTTCACTGAGGAGATGAGGTGCACACATGAAGCAGTTCAATAGTGCCGAGCATGTAACAATGTCCAGAGCTTTCACTGGTGTCGCACTGGAGAGGTCAGAAAGCCCAGCCGTTGAGTCACCCGAGGTGGTCACAGGCACGTGCCTTGGTACCTGCCACACTCAGGCTCAGACCCCACCCTCACTCCTGCAAGTGCCTGAACCTTGCTGAACCTCAGTTTCGACACAACAGGGATAGTAATAGTAACTATCAATACATCACAGGACTATTTTGAGCTTTACATGAGATGATTGCATGTGAAGAATTTAGGACAGGACCTAGCACAGATTAAGCCTTCAATAAAAATTACCTTGTTTAATCAACAATCCAATGAGGTAGGCACTTCATATTCCCTATCTTATGTAAGAAATTGGGGCTCAAAAGGTTAAATGACTCACTCAAAGTCTAGCTGGTACATGGCAGAGCCAAGAAAGCACCCCAGATCATAGGACCCTAACCCATGCCCTTTCTGTTGTATCATAAAGACCTGTGTGGTGTTAGTGTCAAATGAGGGCTGAGAGTAATTCCTGAAACAGTAGAGAAGATGCTTAAAGCAACGTCAGTGTAATAGTAGAAAAAACATGAATGAACTGAAACATCAGGAGAAAAGAGGTAGGATATTATTCAAATCAGTAGGTTATTGAGGACTTACCTGCCACACTCTATCTTAAACACTTACTTCATCACATTTCATCTTTACAACAGCTCTTTTGAGACATGTTATTAACCCTATTTTCCACACAGAAAAATGGAATCTCAGAGAAGTTTAAAAACTTGTAGAATATCATAAGGTTAGTAAGAGGTGAAGTTGGGATCTGAACCAGGTCTATCTGATTTTAAAATCATTGCCTTTAAGCAAAGAGAGGAGCTCTCTAGAGGACGGGGAAAATGTGGGTTTCTTACAGATTGATTGGATGAATAGCAAAGATTGGGCCTGAAATAAGCAGAGCAAATTGAGGAATATGGGTGGAGTACAGATGGAGTACAGATGGGGAGACCAGGCAAACAGGAGAGAAATGGAAAGTAGAATTTCGGGCAGATGGAGACGGCAGGTGGGACAGCCTAGAGATGAGAGTTTTGCTTTGTTTGGTTTCAAGGAGACTCTATCACAGGTCCCTTTTCCCCACGAGTTGGGCTATAAGTTTCCTCTTTTTAGACCCTATTTTTTTCTAAGAATTTGATGATAACTTCTCTAATTTCTGACAGATCATTAATACCTGGGGGATACAGGAAGAGTTCATTCACCTCATCACAGGAAATGGCTTACTCCTAAATCAAAACTGAAACTGACTCACTGACGAATCAATAATGGTGATGGCCAAGACCGTAACAGTCTCCTTGAAGGCCAGAATCCCTGACACTGACCATTAATGAGACACTGGAATACAAGTTCAGGGATGTTACTAAGAACCACTCTGAGAATATCCGTAAATAAAAGGCTCTGTGGGTGATGAGCTCATCGTTATAGACATTAGGTCTTTGAGAGAAAGGAGTGGCCTTTGAATACCTTGAATTCTGTTAAATTAAATTGAACTACCTAAATACAATTTATTGTATAGGAGATATATTTATTTAATGGAAATATTTATAGATTTCTATTTTTTGCAGGGACAAGTTATTACCCATGTATCTGTGAGTGCTTCAAAGAACGATCTTACTTCTGGCCAAGCTGTTTTAAAGACTGGGCTCTGAACACACTAGAGAAGGAAACCACATCTAGTCCCCTCATCCATGGCCCTGAGAAATAAGGCTGGCTCCCTCCAGGGGCTGTTGGGCCTTATACCTCAGAGGTAAACTCTATTCTTCATGAGAATTCAAAAGGGGGCAGTGAGCACCAGACTACTTTTACTTTTTCCCAGCTTTGGTCTCATTCCCTTGCAATAACGACATCAGAAAAATACCCGACCTCAGGAAGACATCTACCTCTTGCAAATATCCGATCCATAAATGGTAAAAAGCTGCCTGGGCAGACCCCTCCACTCTTGATGAGAAATGATCAGGATGGATATGAGTTAGAGTTGATTTCTGAGGATATGCAAGCTGACAAATAACTTCTCAGCAATCCCGGTGGTTAAGTATCATCAGATAAACAGCCCTTTCTGTTCTAGCACATAAAAGACTGTTCCTTGAATAGAGGACAAGGGATTCAAATACAATTACTAGCACTGACTAAAGTCAACGTTTCCTTTGCCCACTCACATGATGGTCTCCAAAGTGATAAAGAGTATTTCTACCTCTGTTTCTCAGTTACCTCTTCTGATCAGTAAATTAGAACAATCTGCTTCCTGATAAAGGCAAATCCTGCATATTTGAATTGTGGATCCAGAGATTTCTAAGTCTATTTGGTGTGATAATCACATGACTTCAGGTCGGTAAAACCAGGCAAGATCAAATCAGAGTTTTAGGTTCTGAATCTAGAATTTGTTGGGAAAATCTGATTGGTTCCACATTATGATAACAAGGCAAACCATTGTAAGTTAAATGAAACCCTTTTTCTTAACATTGTAAAGTTATATTATTCCACTCTTGGAATCTTGAATATGCTTCTTTTTTTTCCAACTATTTTGGGATATAGTTGACAGTTAAATTTTAAGATATTTAAAGTATACAATGTGATGATTCGATATAGGTATACATTGTGAAAGGATTACTCCCATTGAGTTAATTAACACACTCATTATCTCACATATTTTCCTTTTTTGAAGGGGGGTAGGGTGGTAAGAACATTTAAGCTCTAGTCTCTTAGCAAATTTCAATTATACAGCACAGAGTTATCAACTATACTCACCATGTAATACATTAGATCCTCAGACTTTATTCTTCTATAACTTAAACTTTGTACCCTTTTACGAACCTCTCCCTACTAACCCCCAGCCCCTGACAACAAGTTTTCTACTCTCTCTTTCTATTTTTTGACTTTTTATATACAAAAGTTTCAAGTGTACAGCGTTATAATTGTACATCTGTATACACTACAGTGTGATCACCAAGTCCAGTTGCCACCCATCCCTGCACAGTTGAGCCCTTTCTCCCATTTAGCCCACCCCCAAAAACTCCCTTCTCCTCTGGTAACCACTAATCTGATTTCTGTATCTATGAGTTTGTTTTTGTTTTATTTTGTTTGTCCATTTGTTTTGTTTTGTTTTTTAGATTCCTCATATAGTGAAATCCTATGGTATTTGTCTTTCTCCATCTGACTTATTTCACTTAGAATAATACCCTCAAGGTCCAACCATGTTGTCACAAATGACATGATTTCATCTTTTTTATGGCTAATATTTCATTGTGTATATATACTGCATCTTCTTTATCCATTCATCTATTGATGGGCACTTATGTTGCTTCCATATTTTGGCTATTATAAATAATGCTGCAATAAACATAGCAGTGCATATATCTTTTCAAATTAGTGTTTTCATGTTCTTCAGATAAATACTCAGAAGTGAAATACCTGGATCAAGTTCTATTTTTTGGAAGAGTTTGAGAATAATACCTTTTAGGTATTAAACCTTTGAATGTTTTGTAGAATTCACCAGTGAAGCCATCTGGTCCTGGGCTTTGTTTGTTGGGAGATTTTCAATTACTGTTTCAATCTCCTTACTAGTCTATTCAGTCTTACAGTCTATTTAGATTTTCTATTTCTTCATGATTCAGTCTTGCAAGATTGTATGTGTCTAAGAACTTATCCATTTCTTCTAGGTTGCCCAATTTTTTGGTGTATTATTATTTGTAGTAGTCTCTTATGATCCTTTGTATTTCTCTGGTATCAGTTGTAACTTCTCCTCTTTCATTTCTAATTTTATTTATTTGAGTTCTCTCTTTTTTTGGTTAGTTTTTCATATTTTGTTTATTTTGTTTATTAAAAAAACAGTTCTTAGTTTAATTGATCTTTTTTATTATTTTTCCTTTTAATCTCTATTTTATTTATTTCCACTCTGATCTTTATTATTTCCTTCCTTATATTAATTTTGGGCTTTTTTTTGTGCTACTTTTTCTAGTTCCTTTAGGTGTAAAGTTAGATTGTCTATTTGGGACTTTCTTGTTTTGTGAGGTAGGCCTAAATTGCTCTGAACTTCCCTCTTAGAACCACTTTTTCTACATTCTATAGGTTTCAGTATGTAGTATTTATGTTTTCACTTGTCTCTAGGTTTTTAAAAATTTCATCTTTGATTTCTTTGATACTCTATTTGTTGTTCAGTAGTACAGTGTTTAATCTCCATACTTTTGTGGTTTTGTTTATTTGTATCTTGTGATTGATTTCTAGTTTCATATCATTGTGGCTGGAGAAGACGCTTGATATGGTTTTAATCTTCTTGAATTTACTGAGACTTGTTTTGTGACCTAACATGTGATCTACCCTGGAGAATGTTGCACTTAAAACAATGAGGGGGCCTCCCTGGTGGCGCAGTGGTTGAGAGTCCGCCTGCCGATGCAGGGGATACGGGTTCGTGCCCCGGTCTGGGAGGATCCCATATGCCGCGGAGCGGCTGGGCCCGTGAGCCATGGCCGCTGGGCCTGCGCATCCGGAGCCTGTGCTCCGCAACGGGAGAGGCCACAAGAGTGAGAGGCCCGCATACCGCAAAAAGAAAAAAAAAAAAAAACAATGAGGAAAATGTGTATTCTGCTGCTTTTGGACAGAATATTTTGTTTATATATATTAAGTCTATCTGATCTATGCCATTTAAGACCACTGTTTCTTTACTTATTTTCTGTCTGGATGATCTATCCATTGAGATAAGTGTAAAGTCCCCTGCTATTATTACATTGGTTTCAATTTTTCCCTTTAGGTCCATTAATATTTGCTTTATATATCTTAGTGTGCCCCTGTTGGGTGCATATACATTATAAATGTTTTATCTTCTTACTGGATTAATCCTTTTATCATTAGGTAATTACCTTCTTTGTCTTTTATTACAGTCTTTGTTTTAGAGTCCATCTTGCCTGATGTCAGTAAAGCTACTCCAGCTTTCTTTTCATTTCCATCTGCATGAATATCTTTTTCCATACTTCATTTTCAGTTTGTGTGTGTCCTTTCTTCTGAAGTGACTCTCTTGTAGGCAGCATATAAATGAGTCTTGATTTTTTATTCAGTCAGCCGCTCTATGCCTTTTAATTGGCAAATTTAGTCCTTTTAATTGGCAAATTTAGTCCATTTATATTTAAAGTAATTATTGATAGGTACGTATTTGTTTTCATTTTGTTAATTGTTTTCTGGCTGTTTTTGTAGTCCTTCTGTTTATTCCTTCTCTTTCTCTTCCTTTGTGTTTTGGTGGTTTTCTTTAGTGTTATGTTTAGATTCCTTTCTCATTTTATTTTGTGTATTTACTATAAATGTTTTCCTGTGGTTACCATGAGGTTCACATACAATATTCTACGTAAATAGTAGCCTGTTTTAAGTTGGTAGCAACTTAAATTGGAAGACATTCCAAAGCTTTATTTTTTTTCTCCCATCCCCCACGTTTTATACTTTTGATGACACATTTTACATCTTTTTATTTTATACATCCCTTAACTGTTATTTTAATTTTAGTTAATTTTAATACTTTTGTATTTTAATTTTAATACTTTTACCCTTCATTCTTGCTTTATAAGTGACTCACTACCTTTACTGTATATTTATCTATTCCTGTGAGGTTTTTACTTTCAAATATTTTATTATTAACTAGTGTCATTTCTTTTCAGCTTAAAGCAGTCCTTTTCTATTTCTTGCAGGGCTGGTTTAGTGGGGATGAACTCCTTTAGTTTTTGCTTATCTGGAAAATTCTTGATGTCTCTTTCTATTTTGAATGAGAGAATTCTTGGTTGGAGATTTTTTTTCCTTTTAACACTTTGAATATGTCATGCACTCCCTTCTGGCTCTTAAGTCTCTGCTGAAAAATCTGCTCATAGCCTTATGGGATTTCCCTTTTCTCTTGCTGCTTTTATGATTCTCTCTCTATCCTTAACTTTTGCAATTTTAATTATAATACATCGTGGTGTGCTCCTCTTTGAATTCATTTTATTTGGAAGTCTCTGGGCTTCCTGGACCTGGATGTCTGTTTCCTTCCCCAGATTGAGAAAGTTTTCTGCCACTATTTCTTCAAATAATTTTTCTGGTTCTTTCTCTTTCTTCTTCTTCTTCTTGGATTCCTATAATGTAAATATTATTCCACTTGATATTGTACCAAAGGTCCCTTAAGGTATCTTCACTTTTTAAATTCTTTCTTCATTTTGCTGCTGTCTGGGTAAGTCCCATTGTTTTACCGTCCAGCTGCCTGTTTCATTCTTCTATCTCATCCAGTTTATTGTTGAATATATACTATATATTCTTCTACTATATTTTTCAGATCACTTATAACTTGTTTGGTTTTCTATTTTCTATTTCTTTGTTAAAGTTCTCAGTGTGTTCATCTAGTCTTCTGAGTTCAGTGAGCATCTTTATTACAATTACCATACTTTGAACTCTTTGTCAGATCAGCTGCTTATCTCCATTTTGTTCTCTTTTTTTCTGTGGTTTTGTCTTGTTCTTTAGATAGAAACATATTCTTCTCTCTCTTCATTTTGCCTAGTTCTCTGTGTTTTTTTATATGTATCAAGTTAGCTATCTCTCTGTGTCTTCAAGGAGTGACCTTATTTAGGAAATGTCTTATGGAGCTCAGAAATCCAATCCTGTATGGCCACAAGAGCCAAGCACTCAAGGGGAGACCCTATGTGGGCTGTGTGTGCTCTCCTGTTGTGGTGAGACTATGTCTGCTACTAAAGGATGCTGGTGGATGGGGCTGGCCTCTGGTTTGGCTTCAAGGCCTGCCTATGACTTCTGGCACTCTGGTGGGTAGGACTATTGTTTGGTTGGCTGTGAGGCCTGGCCAAGGCTCAGGGGTGGGCAAGACTCTCCATGGGTCTGGTCCCATGTTATCACCCACCCACCAATATGATCAGGTTAGAAGGAAAATTCCAAAGTGACACCCACCAACCCTGGCATTAGCAAGGTAACCTTAGATTGCAAAAATTGCTTCCACCAGTGTCTAAGTCCCAGGGAGTGTCCCACCTTGTTCCTGCCCCTCCAGCAGATGCCTCAAGATTAGTAAGTGTGTTCCCTTCACCTTTGGGCCATACACTTCTCAGTCTGGTGTGTTTGTGCTGATTTTCAGGTCAAGTGAGTCTGTGAGTGAGCCCTTTAAGAGTGGGATTTTTTTGTTCCCTCCTCCTCAGGGAAAAAATCTATACCTTTGTGATCCCTCCTGATTGTGGATTTCTCTGGTTGGGGTGTGTTTTTTTCCATATCATGTCTCTGCCTCTCCTATACATCTTGATGCTGTTCCTTTAGCCTTGTTGTGGAAGCTCTGTTCTTCCTGTTGTCAGGTCCCCTTTCAAGGGAATTATTTCATATGTAGTTGTAGATTTCTTGTGTCCATAGGATAAGGGGAGTACAGGATCTTCCTATACCACCATCTTGAATCCTCTACCAATATGCTTCTTTATATGTATTTATTAAGCACATAAAGCTAAATAAAATAAATCTAAAATACAAATGTTCTTTTCAAGAGATTTTTCTGTATATGATGAATTGGCTGAGACTTTTTATTTTATTTATTTATTTTTTTGCAGTACATGGGCCTCTCACTGTTGTGGCCTCTCCCGTTATGGAGCACAGGCTCTGGATGTGCAGGCTCAGTGGCCATGGCTCACAGGCCTAGCCGCTCTGAGGCATGTAGGATTTTCCTGGACTGGGGCACGAACCTGTGCCCCCTGCATCAGCAGGTGGACTCTCAACCACTGCACCACCAGGGAAGCCCCGAGACATCTTTAAATGTAATTTCAATGATGTTTGGACTAAAGAAGGTTTTATTTTCTTAGTTAATATCCCTGAGGCAAACATGAGCATTCCTCATATGTCCAAGAACCTCTTAACTGTGCTCAAAATTGGGTCATCTTAAAATTTGTAAAAACAAAAAAAACACTATATATCATACCCTGAATCTATTCCGTACTTACATAACTGTTCTCAAAAAAGAAGCCACACTGAACTGGGCATGTATTGTGTATAAGAGAGTGTTGATTTGGATGTGCAGTTAGTCCCTAGGACACAAACACAAAGACTGACCAATTAGGTTAGGAAAATGAATTTGGACTTCAATACTGTCCTAATCAATGTCAACAACAACCGAAACTATATATGAAATATATACATATATGTGTGTATATATGTAAGTCTGTGCATATGGTATGGAATCCAAATGGTAACCAAACTGTCAGTACAACAACTCATTTTTAATAATGAGTCTTAGAAACTTTGAAGAAACCCACTTTCTCAAAATTAAGCAGTGTTTTGTTTAAAAGGTATTTGAAAACTATGCAGAGGAAAAAAAATGATAAAATTAGGAACATTAATTTGATTATTTCTTCATTCATTTCATGCCTATTATGTTCCAAGAACTACATGCTGGGAATATAAGATAAAATGTTCTGCCTCTATTTTTGAGGAGCTCCAAGAATAAACACACACACATACCACAGAATAATAGGTCTTAATACACAGGTCTGGATGAGCTATTCACTTGGAATGCAGAAGAGGAAGAAAAGGAGTAAACCACAGTGGGTTAGAAAGACATCTCAAACTTATAAAGAGTCATCAAAGTATAGAAATAAGGGAATTATATCCTAATCAGAGGACAGGCCTGAAAACCTGAGAATGTAGTGCATTGGCCAGAATGGTGGAGGCAGCCTTGGAAATGTTTAAGACCAACACCCTCATGACAGTGCTCAGGCATGAAGAGGTTAACTGATTCATTCAAAGTTAAATGGGTTAGCAATTTGGAACATGTAGATGAAGTTCATCAAGAAATACAAGCAAATGCATTTAACTGCATTAACAAAAGCCTTCACATCCTTAAGGATATTTTGTAAATACAAGCAAATGCATTTAACTGAGTTTACAAGACCCTTCACCTCATTAGGATATTAGATCAATCCACTACAGAGGAATCAAATGCAAAAGAGGAGTAAATAAGATATTATCCAACTAAAGAGATCTTGAGTCCAAAAGTACCAAAATCGAGGGCTGAGGTTTGGCTCTGTGTCATCATCTGTATCTGTGATGAGTTCAGGGTCTCATGGACTTCACAGAGGAAACTAAGTTAGCTAGTTTGTTAAATTATTAACAGTACATATCTAGCCAAGAAAGTGTATGTAGATCATTAGATTTTGTCCCCAATTATATAATCTGTAAAACATATTAATCAAAATTAGCAATTAGGTTAGTTAATAAAATGGCTTTTAAAAATATTATTTAGTCACATAATTGTGTTCTTTCATCACGTAGGTTGTTGTTTTTTTTTAATTTTTATTGGAGTATAATTGCTTTACAATGTAGTGTTAGTTTCTGCTGTTTAACAAATTGAATCAGCTATATGCATACATGTATCCCCATATCCCCTCCCTACTGCACCTCCCTCCCACTCTCCCTACCTCAACTCACTAGGTGGTCACAAAGTACCGAAGTGATCTCCCTGTGCTATGCAGCTGCTTCCCACTAGCTACCTATTTTACATTTGGTAGTGTATATATGTGCACACTACTCAATCATTTTGTCCCAGCTTACCCTTCCCCCTCCCTGTGTCTTCAACTCCATTCTCTACATCTGTGTCTTTATTCCTGTCCTGTCTCTAGGTTCATCAGAACCATTTTTTTTTTAGATTCCATATATATGTGTTAACATATGGTATTTGTTTTTCTCTTTCTAACTTACTTCACTCTGTATGACAGTCTCTAGGTCCATCCATCTCACTACAAATAACTCAATTTTGTTTCATTATATGGCTGAGTAATATTCCATTGTGTATATGTGCCACATCTTCTTTAACCATTCATCTGTCAATGGACACTTAGGTTGCTTCCATGTCCTGGCGATTATAAATAGTGCTGCAATGAACATCCTGGTACATGACTCTTTTTAAATTATGGTTTTCTCAGGCTATATGCTCAGCAGTGGTATTGCTGGGTCTTATGGTAGTTCTATTTTTAGTTTTTAAGGAACCTCCATACTCTTCTCCATAGTGGCTGTATCAATGTACATTCCCACCAACAGTGCAAGAGGAACCCCATTTCTCCACACCTTCTCCAGCTTTTACTGTTTGTAGATTTTTTGAGGATGGCAATTCTGACTGGTGTGAAGATATACCCCACTGTGATTTTGATTTGAATTTATCTAATAATTAGTGATGTTGAGCATCCTTTCATGTGTTTTCTGGCAATCTGTATATCTTCTTTGGAGAAATGTCTGTTTAGGTCTTCCACCCATTTTTGGATTGGGTTGTTTGATTTTTTTATATTGAGCTGCATAAGCTGCTTGTATATTTTGGATATTACTCCTGTGTCATTTGTTTCATTTGAAACTATTTTCTTCCATTCTGAAGGTTGTTTTTTCGTCTCGTTTATGGTTTCCTTTGTTGTGCAAAAGCTCTGAAGTTTCATTAGGTCCCATTTGTTTATTTTTGTTTTTATTTCTGGTTCTCTAGGAGGTGGGTCAAAAAAGATATTGCTGTGATTTATGCCATAGAGTGTTCTGCCTATGTTTTCCTCTAAGAGTTTGATAGTGTCTGGCCTTACATTCAGGCCTTTAATCCATCTTGAGTTTATTTTTCTGTACAGTGTTAGGAAGCGTTCTAATTTCATTCCTTTACACGTACCTGTCCAGTTTTCCCAGCATCACTGATTGAGGAGTCAGTCTTTTCTACATTGTATACTCTTGCCTCCTTTATCAAAGATAAGGTGACCATATGTTTGTGGGTTTACCACTGGGCTGTCTATCATGTTCCATTGATCTATATTTCTGTTTTTGTGCCAGAACCATACTGTCTTGACTACTGTATCTTTATACTATAGTCTGAAATCAGGGAACCTGATTCTTCAAGCTCCATTTTTCTTTCTCAAGATAGCTTTGGCTATTCGGGGTCTTTTTTGTTTCCATACAAATTGAAATTTTTTGTTCCAGTTCTGTGAAAAATTCCATTAGTAGTTTCATAGGGATTGCATTGAATCTGTAGATTGCTTTGGGTAGTAGAGTCATTTTCTGAATGTTGATTCTTCCAATCCAAAAATACGTTATATCTGTCCATCTGTTTGTATCATCTTTAATTTCTTTCATCAGTCTCTTATGGTTTTCTGCATACAGGGCTTTTGCCACCTTAGGTATGTTTATTCCTAGGTATTTTATTCTTTTTGTTGCAGTGGTAAATGGGAGTGTTTCCTTCATTTCTCTTTCAGATTTTTCATCACTGGTGTATAGGAATGCAAGAGATTTCTGTGCATTAATGTTCTATCCTGCTACTTTACCAAATTAATTGATGAGCTCTAGTAGTTTTCTGGTAGAATCTTTAGGATACTCTATGTATAGTATCATGTCATCTGCAAACAGTGACAGTTTTACTTTTTCTTTTCTAATTTGGATTCCTTTTCTTTCTTTTTCTTCTCTGATTGCTGTGGCTAAAACTTCCAAAACTGTGCTGAATAATAGTGGTGAGAGTAGGCAACCTTCTCTTTTTCCTTATTTAGAGGAAATGCTTTCAGTTTTTCACCATTGAGAATGATGCTGGCTGTGGGTTTGTTGTATGTGGCCTTTATTATATTGAGGTAGGTTCCCTCTATGCCTAATTTTAGAGTTTTTATCATAAATGAGTGTTGAATTTTGTCAAAAGCTAATTCTGCATCTATGAATATGATCATATGGTTTTGGCCTTCAATTTGTTAGTATGGTGTATAACATTGATTGGTTTGCATATATTGAAGAATCCTTGAATTCCTGGGATAAACCCCACTTGATCATGGTGTATGAGCCTTTTAATGTGCTGTTGGCTTCTGTCTGTTAGTATTTTTTTGAGGATTTTTGCATCTATGTTCATCAGTGTTATTGGCCTGTAGTTTTCTTTGTTTGTGACATCTTTGTCTGGTTTTGCTATAAGGGTGATGGTGGCCTTGTAGAATGAGTTTGGGAGTGTTCTTCCCTCTGCTGTACTTTGGAAGAGTTTGAGAAGGATAGATTTTAGCTCTTCTTCAAATGTTTGATAGAATTCACCTGTGAAGCCATTTGGTCCTGGGCTTTTGCTTGTTGGAAAATTTTTAATCACAGTTTCAATATCAGTGCTTGTGATTGATCTGTTGATATTTTCTATTTCTTCCTGGTTCAGTCTTGGAAGGTTGTGCTTTTCTAAGAATTTGTCCATTTTCCAAGTTGTCCATTATATTGGCGTGTAGTTGCTTGTAGTAATCTCTCATGATCATTTGTATTTCTACAGTGTCAGTTGTTACTTCTCCTTTTTCATTTCTAATTCTGTTGATTTTGTGTCTTCTCCCATTTTTTCTTGATGAGTCTGGTTAATGGTTTATCACTTCTGTTTATCATCTCAGAGAACCAGCTTTTAGTTTTATTGATCTTTGTTATTTTTTCTTCATTCCTTTTTCATTCGTTTCTGATCTGATCTTTATGATTTCTTTTCTTCCACTAGCTTTGGGGTTTCTTTTCTTTTTTCTCTAATTGCTTTAGGTGTAAGGTTAGGTTGTTTATTTGAGATGTTTCTTATTTTTTAAGGTAGGATTGTATTGCTGTAAACTTCCATCTTAGAACTACTTTTGCTGCAACCCATAGGTTTTGGGCCATCAGTTTTCATTGTCATTTGTTTCTAGGTATTTTTTGATTTCCTCTTTGATTTCTTCAGTGATCTCTTGGTTATTAAGTAGTGTATTTTTCCGCCCCCATGTGTTTGTATGTTTTACAGATTTTTCCCTCTAATTGATATCTAGTCTCATAGCATCGTGGTCAGAAAAGATACTTGATATGATTTCAGTTTTCTTAAATTTATGGAGGCTTAATTTTTGACCCAAGATATGATCTATCCTGGAGAATGTTCCATGAACACTTGAGAAGAAAGTGTATTCTGCTGTTTTTGGATGGAATGTCCTATAAATATCAATTAACCCCATTTTTTTTTTTTTTTTTTTTTTTTTTGGCTGTATGTGGGCCTCTCACTGTTGTGGCCTCTCCCCTTGTGGAGCACAGGCTCCGGACGCCAGGCTCAGCGGCCATGGCTCACGGGCCCAGCCGCTCCACAGCATGTGGGATCTTCCCGAACCGGGGCACGAACCCGTGTCCCCTGCATCGGCAGGCGGACTCTCAACCACTGCGCCACCAGGGAAGCCCCAATTAACCCCATTTTTAATGTATCATTTAAAGCTTGTATTTCCTTATTTATTTTGATTTTGGATGATCTGTCTATTGGTGAAAGTGTGGTTTTAAAGTCCCTTACTGTGATTGTTACTGTCAATTTCCCCTTTTATGGCTGTTAGTATTTGCCTTATATATTGAGGTGCTACAATGTTGGGTGTATAAATATGTACAATAGTTCTATCTTCTTCTTGGATTGATCCCTTGATCATTATGTGGTGTCCTCCTTTGTGTCTTGTAATGGTCTGTTTTAAAGTCTATTTTGTGTGATATGAGAATTGCTACTCCACCTTTCTTTTGATTTCCATTTGCATGGAATATCTTTTTCCATTCTCTCACTTTCAGTCTGTGTGTGTCCCTAGGTCTGAAGTGGGTCTCTTATAGACAGCATACGTACGGGTCTTGTTTTTGTATCCATTCAGCCAGTCTATGTCTTTTGGTTGGAGCATTTAATCCATTTACATTTAAGGTAGTTATTGACATATATGTTCCTTTTACCATTTTCTTAATTGTTTTGGGTTTGTTATTGTAGGTCTTTTCCTTCTCTTGTGTTTCCTGCTTACAGAAATTCCTTTAGTATTTGTTGTACAGCTAGTTTGGTGGTGTTGAATTCTCTTAGCTTTTGCTTGTCTGTAAAAGTTTTAATTTCTCCATCAAATCTGAATGAGATCCTTGCTGGGTACAGTAATATTAGTTATAGGTTTTTCCCTTCATCACTTTTAATATGTCCTGCCACTCCCTTCTGCCTTGCAGAATTTCTGCTGAAAGATCAGCTGTTAACCTTAGGGGGATTCCCTTGTATGTTATTTGTTGTTATTCCCTTGCTGCTTTTAATACATTTTCTTTGTATTTAATTTTTGATAGTTTGATTAATATATGTCTTGGCATGCTTCTCCTTGGATTTATCCTGTATGGGACTCTCTGTGCTTCCTGGACTTGATTAACATTTTCTTTCTCATGTTAGGGAACTTTTCAACTGCAATCTCTTAAAATATTTTCTAAGTCCCTTTCTTTTCTCTTCTTCTCCTGGGACCCTTATAATTCAAATGCTGGTGCATTTAATGTTGTCTCTGAGACTGGCCTCAATTCTTTTCTTTTCTTTTCCTTTCTTTTGTTTATTTTGCTCTGCAGTAGTTATTTCCACTATTTTATCTCCTGGTCATATCCATTCTTCTGCCTCAGTTGTTCTGCTATTGATCCCTTCTAGAGAATTTTTAATTGCATTTATTGTTTTGTTCATCACTGTCTGTTTGTTCTTTAGTTCTTCTAGGTGCTTGTTATACGTGTCTTGTATTTTCTCCATTCTATTTCCAAGATTTTGGGTCACCTTACTATCATTATTCTGAATTATTTTTCAGGTAGACTGCCTATTTCCTCTTCATTTGTTAGGTCTATTCAGTTTTTACTAGCTCCTTCATCTGCTGTGTGTTTTTCTGTCTTCTCATTTTGCTTAACTTACTTTTTTTGGGGTATCCTTTTCACAGGCTGCAGGTTCATAGTTCCCGTTGTTTTTTGCTGTCTGCCCCCAGTGGCTAAGTTTGGTTTAGTGGGTTGTGTAGGCTTCCTGGTGGAGGGGACTAGTGCTTGTGTTCTGGTGGATGAGGCTGGATCTTGTCTTTCTGGAGGGCATATCCACATCTGATGGTGTGTTTTGGGGCTTCTGTGGCCTTATTATGATTTTAGGCAGCCTCTCTGCTAATGGGTGGGGTTGTGTTTCTGTCTTGCTAGTTGTTTGGCATGGAGTGTCCAGCACTGTAGTTTGCTGGGTGCTGGAGCTGGGTCTTGGTGTTGAGAAGGAGATCTCTGGGAGATTTTCACCATTTCATATTACATGGAGCTGGAGGTGTCTCTTGTGGATCACTGTCCTGAATTTGGCTCTCCCACCCCAGAGGCACAGCCCTGATGACTGGCTGGAGCCCCAAGAGGCTGTCATTCACATGGCTCAGAAAAAAAGGGAGAGGGCTTCCCTGGTGGCACAGTGGTTGAGAATCTGCCTGCTAATGCAGGGGACACAGGTTCGAGCCCTGGGCTGGGAGGATCCCATGTGCCGCGGAGCAACTAGGCCTGTGAGCCACAACGACTGAGCCTGTGCGTCTGGAGCCTGTGCTCCGCAACAAGAGAGGCCGCGATAGTGAGAGGCCCACGCACTGCGATGAAGAGTGGCCCCCGCTTGCCACAACTAGAGAAAGCCCTAGCACAGTAACGAAGACCCAACACAGCAAAAATAAATAAATTAATTAATTAATTAAAAAATAAATTAATTTAATTAAATTTAAAAAAAAGAATAAAAGGGAGAAAAAAAAGAAAGAAAAAGATAAAATAAAATGAAGTTTAAAAGTTATTAAAATAATAATTATTAAAACAAATTTTTATGTAATTAAAAAAAGATGAAAGAAAGAAGAGAGCAACCAAACCAAAAAACAAATCCACCAATGTTAAGAAGTATTAAAAACTATACAAAAAGAAAAAAATGGACAGAAAGCACCCTAGGACAAACAGTGCAAGCAAATCTATATAGAAAAAAAACACACACAGACATAAACATACACATGCACAAAAAGAGAAAAAGGGAAAAATATATATATATCATTGCTCCCAAAGTCCACCTCCTCAATTTGGGTTGATTCGTTGTCTATTCAGGTATTCCACAGATGCAGGGTACAAGTTGACTGTGAAGATTTAATCTGCTGCTCCTGAGGCTGCTGGGAGATATTTCCCTTTCTCTTCTTTGTTCGCACAGCTCCTGGGTTCAGCTTTGTATTTGGCCCTGCCTCTACGTTTAGTTCACCTGAGGGCATCTCTTATTTGTTCAGATAGGACGGGGTTAAAGGAGCAGCTGATTCTGGGGCTCTGGCTCACTCATGCTGGGGGGAGGGAGGGGTACAGAGTGCGGTGAGAGCCTGAGGTGACAGAGGCTGGCGTGCGGTTGCACCAGTGTGAGACATGCCATGTGTTCTCCCAGAGAAGTTGTCCCTGGATCACAGGACCCTGGCAGTGGTGGACTGCACAGGCTCCTGGGAGGGGAGGTGTGGATAGTGACCTGTGCTTGCTCACAGGCTTCTTAGTGGCTGCAGCAGCTACCATAGCATCTCATGGCTGACTCTGGTGTTCGTGCTGATAGCCACGGCTCATGCCTGTCTCTGGAGCTCCTTTAAGCAGTGCTCTTAATCCCATCCCCTCACACACCAGGAAACAAACAGGCAAGAAAACATCTCTTGCCTCTTCGGCAGCTCCAGACATTTTCCCAGACTCTCTCTTGGCTAGCTGTGGCACACTAGCTCCTTCAGGCTGTGTTCCTGCAGCCAACCCCAGTCCTCTCCTTGGTGTCTGAAATCCGAAGCCGAAGCCTCAGCTCCCAGCCCCCACCCACCCAGGAGGGTGAGCAGACAAGCCTCTCGGGCTGGTGAGTGCTGGTCGGCACCTATCCTCTCTGCGGGAATCTCTATGCTTTGCCCTCTGTACCCCTGTTGCTGCACTCTCCTCTGCGGTTCCAAAGCTTCCCCTCTCTTCCACTCACAGTCTCCTCCCATGAAGGGGCTTCCTAGTGTGTGAAAACCTTTCCTCCTTCACAGCTTCCTCCCACTGGTGCAGGTCCTGTCCCTGATCTTTTATCTCTGTTTTTTTCTTTTGCCCTACCCAAGTACGTGCGGAGTTTCTTGCCTTTTGGGAGGTTTGAAGTCTTCTGTCAGGTTTCAGTAGGTGTTCGGTAGGAGTTGTTCCACATGTAGATTTTTTTTTGATGTACTCGGAGAGCAAGGTGATCTCCATATCTTACTCTTCCGCCATCTTGAAGCACCTCTCTCAAAAGTGGAGTTTTAAAGTCCCGTTCTATGATTGTGTTACTGTTGGTTTCCCCTTTTATGGCTGTTAGTATTTGCCTTATGTATTGAGGTGCTCCTATGTTGGGTACATAAGTATTTACAATTGTTATATCTTCTTCTTGAATTGATCCCTTGATCATTATGTAGTGTCCTTCTTTGTCTCTTGTAATAGTCTTAATTTTAAAGTCTATTTCGTCTGATATGGGAATTGCTACTCCAGCTTTCTTTTGATTTCCATTTGCATGGAATATCTTTTTCCATCCCCTCACTTTCAGTCTGTATGTGTCCCTAGGTCTGAAGTGGGTTTCTTGTAGACAGCATTTATACAGGTCTTGTTTTTGTATCCATTCAGCCAGTCTATATCTTTTGGTTGGAGCATTTAATCCATTTACATTTAAGGTAGTTATCAACATATATGTTCCTTTTACCATTTTCTTAATTATTTTGGGTTTGTTTTTGTAGGTCTTTTCCTTTTCTTGTTTTTTCCTGCCTAGAGAAGTTCTTTCAGCGTTTGTTGTAAAGCTGGTTTGGTGGTGCTGAATTCTCTTAACTTTTGCTTGTCTATAAAGTTTTTAATTTCTCTGTCGAATCTGAATGAGATCCTTTCTGGGTAGAGTAATCTTGGTTGTAGTTTTTTGCCTTTCATCACTTTAAGTATGTCCTGCCACTCCCTTCTGTCTTGCAGTGTTTCTGCTGAAAGTTCAGCTGGTAACCTTATGGGGATTCCCTTGTATGTTATTTCTTGCTTTGCCCTTGCTGCTTTTAACATTTTTTCTTTGTATTTAATTTTTGATAGTTTGTTTAATATGTGTCTTAGCATGTTTTGCCTTGGATTTATCCTATATGGTACTCTCTGCACTTCCTGAACTTGATTGACTATTTATTTTACTATGTTATGGAAGTTTTCAACTATAATCTCTTCAAATACTTTCTCAGTTCCTTTCTCTTTCTCTTCTTCTGGGACTCCTATAATTCAATGATAGTGTGTTTAATGTTTTCCCAGAGGTCTCTGAGATTGTCCTCAATTCTTTTCATTCCTTTTTGTTTATTCTGCTCTGTGGTATTTATTTCCAATATTTTATCTTCCAGGTCACTTATCTGATCTTCTGCCTCAGTTATTCTGGTATTGATTCTTTCTAGAGAATTTTTAATTTCATTTACTTTGTTGTTCATCATTTTTTGTTTGCTCTTTAGTTCTTCTAGGTACTTGTTAAACTTTTCTTGTATTTTTTTCATTCTATTTCCAAGATTTTAGATCAACTTTACTATCATTACTCTGAGTTCTTTTTCAGGTAGACTGCCTATTTCCTCTTCATTTTTTTGGTCTGGTGGGTTTTTACCTTGCTCATTCATCTGCTGCATATTTCTCTGTCTTCTCATTGTGTTTAATTTACTGTGTTTGTGGTCTCCTTTTTGAAGGCTGCTGGTTTGTAGTTCTTGTTGTTTTTGGTGTCTGCCCCCAGTGGGTGAGGTTGTTTCAGTGGCTTGTGTAAGTTTCCTGATGGAGGGGACTGGTGCCTGTGTTCTGTTGATTGGGGGTTGTGGATCTTGTCTTTCTGGTGGGCAGGGACACATCCGGTGGTGTGGTTTGCAGTGTCTGTGAACTTAGTATGATTTTATGTAGCCTCTCTGCTATTGGGTGTGATCGTGTTCCTGTCTTGCTAGCTGTTTGGCATGGGACGTCCAGCCCTGGAGCTTGCTGGCCGTTGGGTGGAGCTGGCTCTTAGTGTTGAGACAGAGATCTCTGGGAGATCTCTTGCCGATTGATATGTGGGACCAGGAGGTCTCTGGTGGGCCAATGTCCTGGACTCAGCTCTCCCACCTTGGAGGCTCTGGCCTGACCCCCTGCTGGAGCACCAAGACACTGTCAGGCACACAGTTCAGAAGAAAAGGAAGAAAAAATAGGAGGAAAAATTAAATAAATTAATAAAAATAATAATAAAAATTTTAAAAAAAGAAGAGAGCAACCAAACCAATAAACAAATCCACCAATGATAAGAAGCACTAAAAACTAAACTGAGGTAAATATAAAAATCAGAAACAAATCAGTCACAGACAGCAAACCCCAAGTCTACAGTTGCTCCCGAAGTCCACTGGCCCAATATTGGGAATATTCATTGTCTCTTCATCTATTCCACAGATGCAGGGTTCATCAAGTTGATTGTGGTGATTTAATCCACTGCTCCTGAGGCTGCATGGAGAAGTTTCCCTTTCTCTTCTTTGTTCACACAGCTCCTGTGGTTCAGCTTTTATCTTCGCCCCACCTCTGCATGTAGGTCACCCTCAGGCATCTGTCCCCTGCCCAGAAAGGAGGGGGTTAAAGCAGCAGCTGATTAGGGTCCTCTTGCTCTCTCATGCGGGAGTGAGGGTGGGCTACGGTGGTCATAATTGGAATGCAGGGTGAGCATGTGGTGGCAGAGGCCAAAGTGACATTGCAACAGCCTGAGGCATGCCGTGTGTTCTCCCAGGGAAGTTGTCCCTGGATCTCAGGACCCGGGTAGTGTTGTGCTGAACAGCCTCCTTGGGGTGGGAGTTGTAATGCTTGCACACAGGATTCTTGGTGGCAGAAGCAGCAGCGTTAGCATTTCATGCCTGTCTCTGTGGTCTGAGCTGATAGCCACAGCTCATGCTTACCTCTGGAGTTTACTTAGGTGGTACTCTGCCTTCCGTGGGCACAGAGGAAAGGAATCCCCTCTCCTCACACACCTCAAAACAATGGTCTCTTGTCTCTTTGTCAGTTCCTGACTTTTTCCCTGACTCCCTCCCAGCTAGCTGTGGTCCACTAGCTCCCTTCAGGCTGTGTGCATGCAGTCAAACCCAGTCCTCTCCCTGGGGTCTGACCTCCAAAACCCAAGCCTCAGCTTGCCTGCTCACCCAGTGGGTGAGCAGACAAGCATCTCAGGTTGTTGAGCGCTGGTCAGCACCAATCCTCTGTGAGGGAATCTCTCCACCTTGCCCTCTGCACCCCTTTTTATGTGCTCTCCTCCATGGCTCCGAAGCTTCCCCCCGCTGCCCACCCCCTGCCTCCACCAGTGAAGGGGCTTCCTAGTGTGTAGAAACCTTTCCTCTTTCACAGCTACTTCCCAGAGATGCAGGTCCTGTCCCTCTTCTTTTGTCTCTGTTTTTTCTTTTTTCTTTTGCCCTACCCAGGTATGTGGGGATTTTCTTGCCCTTTGGAAAATCTGAGGTCTTCTGCCAGCGTTCAGTAGGTGTTCTGTAGGAGTTGTTCCACATGTAGATGTATTTTTGATGTATCTGTGGAGAAGAAAGTGATCTCCATGTCTTACTCCTCTGCCATCTTGAAGGTCCCCCCTACCCCATTAGGTTGTTTTTAAGAAAGTTTGTCTTGTTTTAAAAAAAAAAAAAAGTACAATCAATTAAATAATGTGCTATTCCCTCTCCCTCAACCACCCTCAGGGAAAAATTGGATTATTGACTCATGTAGCTAAATGTCCAACACAATCATTTCCCTGGTGATAACTGTTTGAAATGCAGAGCTAATATCTAAGGTTAGATAAAGCAGCCTGTCAAAGTCTAGGTCAAGGGTGTAGGAACTTCCTCATGCAAATCCAGGCTTGTGGCTTCTCTTGAAGAGGTAAGAGCTCTGACAAGGTCACATCTACATTTCCAAATGGTAACAACCAGCAAGAGCTGAGGACCAGCTGCCCCTTCTAGATAACATGAGTATACTGTGCATTTCACCTCAGTTCTCACAAGCCAAAATTAATATTATTGGCTTGGCCTTGTAGACTTTTAAGTTTATGATCCCTGGTGTAGTCTTATAGTCTCATATCCATAGGTCCAGTAAGCATCACAGATACCTAATATTCTTATTCTTTAGAGAAAGATTTTTTTATTACCTTGGAATAGACTCCATTGCCTTTTAAAAATATTTTAGTTCTTTGAATTTTGACCAGAAATTGGAATGCTGACCATCTTCATTTGTATTAGCAAGCTACCTTGCCCCATCAATTTTACTTTGAGTGTATTTTAAAAAGTAAATTAGACACTATCTAGATTCTAAAGTCTAATTACTAATAACATATCCACAAATTTCTGCTCTATCTCCTAGCATAATCAAGAAGGAAAATTCACTGTGGTTTATTGAAGAGGTTGAAGAATAACTCCCTATAAAATAACAGTAAACACCTGATGTACCTGCTTTCTCATCAGAGCAAGATATCCCATAATATTCAGTAATTAATTGTATGACCTATACATTATTGGGAAAATTAATGGAGTACATATTTCAAATAAAATCCATTTAGTAAATGAAAAATGTTTTAGTTCTGCACCATTATCCTCAAATAGAGATAAGCCAAAATATATGAATTGATAGAGTCAAGAAGAGGAATAAGAATCACATAACTAAAAGTATGGAGGCTGTTAGAGTCACTGCCAAAACATTAGTGACCCCCTCCCATATGAGCTGAGGCTCTTAATACATTTAGGGTTCAGTAAAATTGAGATAATTGGACAAAAGAAATCCCTAATGTAGGTAAGAGCTTTCAGGATTAAGAACTTCAGACTCTCCATCATTTCTCTTCTTACTTCCACTTCAGAAAATAAAGCAAAACAAAGATCTTTGCATTGTAAGCATTCTAGCTTAAAGGTTAAGAAATTTTTTTTTGGTTTTCCTCCTTTGGAAATGTGCTCACCTCTCTGGGGTGTGCTGTGAGGCATCAATAACACAAATGTATAATCAAGTGAGTCTTATTTAGAAATCCTTAAGGCAAATCAAGAAAAAAATATGCCAAAATATAAGAGGATTTGGAATATTTGAATATTCTCATATGAAAGCATTGCAAAATGGAAATGTTCCTCTTTTGAGATAATTCCTGTATCATTTTGATGCCTGGCCTAGACACCTCCTACATAAGTTTTTCTTAACCAAGAGGAACTTAGAAGTTTACTCCAGCATTTTAATGACCCCAAGTTAGATAGCAAGACACTGGGGGCTTTTTCTGAGACAAAAGAAAACTGCTGTAGGGTGACAGCCAAAACCCTACGGAATTATCAAGTGTGAGATGAAGGCAACACCAAATGAAGTTCTCACTGTTTTTTGAGGTGTTGGCCTTTTATCTTCTACACTTCAGAAGTTCACTTTGTGACTAACAATGCCAATGAATTATAGGGGTCATTTAAACTCTGAAGAGAAATAAAGAATTACACTTTGCTAAGAAATCCCCAGGCCCAGAGCTGTGATCACACTTCAGAAAAGAACATCTCTCACTAAGAACATCTCTCACTAAACCTTTTATTGAAGGTGCCAGAGTGATCTTCCAACAAGGACAATTGCATGCTCCAAGGCATCTCCAAAGGACTCCACCACCATCAGTCCAAGTGACTTGTTTCTCCCTCCGTTCCTTCAGCTGGGATATGAAGGAGCAGATCAGAAAATTTTCATTTCACTCTAATAGAGTGAGTTGAAATAAGAATAGTCGAAAAGGTAAAGAAGACACTAACTTAAACACACCCCCAGAACCAAAAGTATGGGAGGATTTTTTTTGGTAGGTGAATGGTTTTGGTAGCAGTCGGTCTGGGAATAACCAATAATGTATGTATCTATCACTAGTCATGAACCCAAACATTCCATATTTATTCACTTACTAAAGAGTAAATGTAGTCATTGGAAAGATTTCAAGATTTAAAGTCTGAAAGACCTTAGTTTAAACCCTGACTTTGTTGCACAAGGCTTTATGCTTTGAGTTACTTTACTTCTCTACCTCTTGGACTTCTCATCTCTACATTTCTGTTAATAATGTTTGCTTTCAGGACTCTTAATAAGGGTCGAGTGAAATAATATACCTAAAAGTCAGACATATATTAGTTGCCTAACTGATAACTATTATCTTGATTATTTTTATTATTAATTAATAAATCAGTGATCTCTTCAGAGTTTCCTTGTTTTTTTTTTTTTTGTTGTTGTTGTTGTTGTTGCCCCAATAGCATTGTCCTTATAGTTAAAGTACTCCTTTTGGGCTGCCTTTTCTATCAAAATCAAGCTTTGTCAAATCCTACGACATGGGCAGGAACAAAAGCTAGGAAGTATCAGGCAATCTAAAAAGGACACATTGCCAGTTGGGTGAGGCAAGTACCTGGAACACGGGCCTAACTGTATGTGTAATAAGATGACATTTTGTCTAAAAGAAATGTCATTCGTCTGAGATACAAAATGAGGTGGCTTTGAGTCAAGGAAAGTGAAGGGTTTCTTGCACTCTCAGGATCAGAACTTGAGGTTAGGGGAGAGCCTGATCCAGGCAGCACAGGTGGCTGATGAAAACCTCTTAGGAACTCACCCCTTTGACATGCCTGGGGTGGAGTGTGCATGGATGTTTATATGTGTTTGTATATGAACTAGTGAGCCAGCTACCCCAGAAGCAATAATGCTGGGATCCCAGGCCCACACTGGCACGGAATGACAGCAGTTCAGGATAAAACTTGAGGGCAGGACTTCCTCATCCAGACCTTCACCCCGAGCTGGCAGCCACAGCCCCCAGGCACTGAAGCATCTTTGTTCAGTGTACAACAGAATCAACCGAGGCTCCTGAATTTCCAGATATCAGTAGTAACATGACACTTAGCACCAGGTAACTGTGACTTTCTTGCCAGCAGGCTAGGGCAACACCAACATTCAGGCTGCCACCAGGTGCCAGTAACAACAACCCTGAACTTCCCAATGGACAGTAGATTTCTAGTTTTCTTCTTTGATGAGAGTCTTTGGATTGAGTAAGACCCTGAGAATTTTGTTATCATAGGATGAAGTACCCCAGAAGTGAAAGAAACATCTTTTCATCATAGGGAGGATGGAGACTCTGTCATTACTTTGAATATGAAAAGAAAATGTGGCCATATAGGTGATGATGGGCTCACAGTGTTGCAGGACAGTACTTGGGTAACATGGTGATGGAAAACAGACTGTATTTTCTTCAGTCATCAGTGAAGTGTGGTAAACAGTAACAGCAGGTGAGGACAAGAGGAACCCTAAGAACAATCATATAAGTGACTCTGGCAGGTAGACCAGCCCCAGGGAGTGCTGGTAGGAGGTGGTACCCCTCATTTCACAAGACTGGGGCTCAAGAAGAGACTGCTATGTTGGGTGGAGTAGAAGGGCAATGACGGCAATGCGGCAAGGGAAAAACAAGACCAAGTCATCAAGGACCAGGGCAGGGTAAGCTATTAAGACAAGGACCTCAGACACAGTCTGAATCAGGATGACACTTAGAACAAGGCCAGGTCCTGGTCCCAGAAATAGGAAATAAGAGACAGTCATTCATTTATTCACCCAACAAACATGTACTGAGTCCTACAATATGTCAGGTGATATTCAAGGCACTAGGGATATAGCAGCATAAAAAAATCCCTGCTCCCAATGAATTTACATTTTATCAGAGGAGATAGACTTATAAATAAAATAAATACGAAAATATATAGCAGAGGGTGATTAATGCAATGGAGAATAATAAAGCAGAGAAGAGAGACAGGACATAATGGGTGTGGGAGAAGGTTTTAAATGGGATGGCCAAGGAGGGATGGCCTCTCTTGGAAGGAGGTATGTAAGCAAAGACCAAAGAGATGAGGAAGTGATTCATAGGAGTATTAGGGCAAAGAGGGCTCCAGACAGAGGGAATAGAGTCAGAAAAGGCACAGAGGCGCGAGCAGTGGGCATATCTGTGTAACTGCAAGAATGCCACGGGGTGGGGATGAAGAGTAGGAGACAAGGCCCAAGAGCTGAGGGGTCAAACTGTGTGGGACCTTGTGGGCCAGATTAGGACTTGGGCTTTCACACTGAGTGGGTTGGGGGCCACTGGAAGGCTTTGGGCAGAGGGTTTGAGACTACTGGCCACATGGGCAGAAGTGGGAGACAGCTTAGAAGTGACTGGGATCGGCATGTCCGCCAGGAAGGTGGTGTTCTCAGTAGCTGGATTCTGGATGTATTTCAAAGGAGGAGCTGACACAATTTCCTGCCACACAAGGTGTGAAGGTAGAAAACAGAAACAAAGTCAAATCATTGCAAAACCTCTCTTTCAGATCCTTTAAGGTCAATGGAGCTCTGTCCCCCAGGTCACACCTCCTATTTGGGGTGGCACCAATGTCCTCTGAGTCTAGCAGCACAAATGGAGTCAAGTTGTACTGTTCTGCTTCCCTCTTACTTATCACCAGAGGAGTAAATCATTCTAAACACATAGTGTGAAAACAAGCTTTGTGAGGGGACGTGAGCATAAGACAAGGACAACCCTTCCTTATTTACCTTCTCCGATTAACCATAAATCAGCAATCTTAAGCTGTCAACAAACCGATCCCTTTGGTAACCCTTCAGACATATTTATATAACTGATGAATTCTACTTAATGCAGTCATTCTTATAGAGCCCACTCAAAACCTTTGTCCTATATCCCATACGTCGATCAAGCCATTTTTAGTGTTTTCATCCTACAGAGCTTTACCTCACCCCACCTTCACTCCTACTCCCACCATCTCTTCTTTCCTTGAAGTGAACAGCCCAGTACAACTGAAATTCCTGGAATCTCTTTTTCAAGACCCTATTGCTTGCTTCTCTTTTCATGCTTTTAAAGGCCCACTACTCTCTTCCTCCCTGTCTTTCCACTGGTGTTTCCATTAATGGATGTCTGCTTCAAAATAGTCTAACAGCATAACTCTTTATACGGTATCATTGTAGATAATACCCTGGCAGTTTTCACAGTAAAGCTGCCTAAACTCTCTTTCCATTACCCTAACACACACACACACACACACACACACACACACACACACACACCATACATCCTTCATGTCTACTTAGCTTGTGAAATCAGAGCTCCCACCTCCCAATTCATTTTGACAACTACATTTTTTTTTTTTTTTTTTTTTTTGCTGTACGCGGGCCTCTCACTGTTGTGGCCTCTCCCGTTGCAGAGCACAGGCTCCGGACGTGCAGGCTTAGCAGCCATGGCTCACAGGCCCAGCCGCTCTGTGGCATGTGGGATCCTCCCGGTCCGGGGCATGAACCCATGTCCCCTGCATCAGCAGGCAGACCCTCAACCACTGCGCCACCAGGGAAGCCCTGACAGCTACATTTTAGCTACAAGTCCCTCTCAGGAATGGTCACCTCTGAGATATATGAAATTCTCCCTGTTGTGCCTTTGCAGATGCTGAGAAGGTGAATCATTCACAGAGATGCTTTGCTCTTGAACTCTTGGGAACATTCTTGCAAATATATTGGTGCTCTCTGTGCTTTGGGGCATGGTAAAGTAGTCACCCTGTTATCTCCAGCAGTTTATTTTTAATGAAATGCTGACAGTTTAGCATTTCCTTGAATAACTGCATTCCAGAGTATCTGTCAAGAATGACAGCTATTCAAGAAAGCATGGAAAATAAGCCACCAGTTATCAGTCCTGTCTTCAGTTTTCCTACAAATTGCTATACTCTTGAAACTAATTTTAGTTGGTAATGGAAAATCAATACAAATAACAAGAGATTGTTTAATCTCCTTAGGTATGTTGTAACTCATATCACTGCATACATATTCATTCCCCGGAAACACACTGGAGATAGAAGTTCCAGAAAGAAATGCAGAGCATGAAGGAAAGAGTATCAGTGTGTAGATAAAGGGCAAGATTTGGATGATTCATCTTATTAAATTGTCCATGTGACAAACATGCTTTTCTCAGCTGGTGAAGAAAATTAACAGCGTGAGTCACACTGAGTTCTGAAGATTGGTTCCCAGCACGATTTCAGTATGGGTAGTCAGGTACCAGTTTCAGTATGGGCAGGCTGGTACCAGTGTTGTTTGGAGGGCACTGCACCAGATTTCATAGCACTTTCTTCCCCACTCTAACAATATGTGCTTCTCTGCTGTAATGACCCCAGTAAGAGAAAGTTGTGGCACAGTCACCTTTCCTGGATTCTGGAAAATTCAGCAGCCATTCTTCCTTATGAATATAATGCTTTTTTTTTTCTGGTACCACCAGATTTTATATGGATTAAAATACGTTAAATTCACATTTTTCATGACTTTCAGGTCCTGCCATTGGCCAAAGAAGGCTTCAGAGAATTGTCAAAGATAACCTGAAGATAAGTGGAACAAGTCAGACATGAAGGGACAAGTATTGTGTGATTCCACTTATATGGGGTACTTAGAATGGGCAAATTCATAGAGACAGAAAGCAGAATATAATTTACCAGGGGCTAGGGGTGAGAGAATTGGGAATCCTTGCTTAATGGGAACAGAGTTCCTGTTTGAGGTGATGCAAAATTTTGGAAATAGGTAGAGGTGATGATTGCACAACATTGTGAGTATAATTAATGCCACTGAATTTTACACTTAATAATGGCTAAAATGGCAAATTTTGTTATATATATTTGACACAATAAAAAATAGTTTAAAGATACGAGTCTGAAGAAATTGAGGTGAGATTTTCACCCCCCACTTCAGTAAATAAAGGTGTCTTCTCCCGCTCCCCCCAAACTAAATTAGTAAAGGATTTGTGTCATTATACAGAAAAGGCTCCTATACTCATGCCATCAGATGATGGAGGCATCACCTGTGCCCCTCCTTAAGGACTGGAGGGAAAGATGGTTCAGAAATTTCTTCAGGATACAAATTTTATATACATAAATTACTTAGCACGACAGCTTATAATGGAAAACACCAGTTATTTGGTCGACTCATCCCCCTCTGTGACATCTCTCCTTAGGGGGAACCATTTTTAATTATTTTTCTGGTGGTTACCTATAACTCTCTAAACAGTATGCTTAAATCACTATTTCATAGTGTATCATCTTTAATGATTAGCTGCAGTTGATGAAGGTTGTAATAGATAAAGTTTAGTTCACTTGTACCACCTTGCACTTCCTCTACCCTCTGCCTCCAAATATAGTTATATCACTCTTCTCAGTTCATGTCTGAAACTTCAGACTTAAACCTCCACCATTCAGACAGCCAATTTTTCTTGTCTCCCCATTTTGGAGCTGGGGTTATTGGTGGATTCCTTCTTCTCTTCACTTTCTATTCCCCCTTTACCTCCTAACTCCTGTCAACTCTAACTTTACTTTCATAGTCAAAGATGATGGTAGTTATGATGGTTAAGTCTTTCATCATTCCTTTACAAATTGATTGCAAATGTTGCACACCAGTAAATGATGTTTACATTATTGTAATCATGTAAATATTATCTGCAGAGACACCCTGTATACTATGAGTATTCTTCCTTCTCCAAGACTCTGATGCCATTTGAATTGCCATTAAAGTGTCAATTCTCTGACACTTGAAGAATAATTCTCACATTTAGTTTAAATGGACACTCCTGCTCTGCACTCACCAACTGCTAATAGTCTTGTCCTATTTAGTTTACTGCAGTTTGGGGTCAAAACCATTTTTTTGAAGTTTTCACCTGTTCTCACATTTACCTCTAATTCGTCTTAGATTATTTGTTTCTGGTTTTGTTTTTCTTCTTTAGAGGGTAAAGAGAGGTCTTTTACTTTATGTTTCTATATATCCCAAATATGTCTAGACTCTTGATGTCTATTTATATTTTAAAATGAAGCAACAGGGCCACAGTGTACGTGGGTGAGGCTGTTGCTTCACAAGATTCACTTTAAGGTAAGTGAGCAAGAGAACCCCCAAAAGCCAGATGGGGAATTAATGTATATATCCACAGTGGTACCTTGTTTCTCCCTAAATATTTCATTCAGTCATTTAAAGAAAAATTGATCCTTTGCTGTACAGGGCTATGAAGTCTGTCTGTGACTACCCTGTGTAAAACAGTCTCCATACTCAGTGACTATTTCATTAACCTGTTGTATTTCCTTTATAATTCTTTATTATCCTCAAAACCATGTTTTCTGCTTGCTCATAGTTTATTTCTCCCACTGGATGATAAAGTCCATGAAGAAGAGCTCCTGATATTTAATTCACTCTTGTAGCCTCAGTGCCTGGAACACTATCTGACACAATAAGTACAGAATAAGTATTGCTTGAATTAATGAATTAATTATCTAATGAATACAAATGTTATGTCTAGACCACTACAGTCCCAAGAAATTATTCATACAAGTTACAATAATAGGGGGAGTTGCATGATGTCATAGAAAATTGAACATGCTCACTACATTGTGTGTTTCATTTTGAAACCAGAAAAAACCCAATCCTTGGGCCCCAAATAAAAAATGAAAACTTTTAGTTGGATGTCATCACTGCCAATCATCTCAAGGAAGCAGGTCATCATTCTTCTAGGTAAGTGGGGCTCAGAAGCAGTGGCCAGCTCATCCTCAGAGCTTGCCCTTGAACTAACTTCTCTTTGTCTACCCCACTTAAGGCACTATTTGGACTTTTGAAACAATTCAAGAAAGGAAAACGTCATCAGCAGAGGCCTGAGAAATAGGTACAGATATATCAGATTATTGCTTAGGATTCTCTTGAGTAGAAAATCAATGTAATTTTGTAGAAATTTCTTTTGATTTAAGAGCGCCTGTTAGAATCCGAATTTTTCACTCACTACATTGTAAAAAATAATTGTTTCACTAAAACCAGGCATGAGGAAAGAACTTTTCTCTGATCACTTGTCAAGTATTCCCCTAAAACACTGGCTGGCCAATTTAATAATTTAAGATTGAGCCCTGAGAACACTGAGTCACTAGCAGGCAACTGTCTTCTGAAAAATGACATGAGAAGTAGTATAGTTAATCGTGGCCCACATTTCCTTTACTCCCTGCATGCAAGTCTTATGCCAGGGAGAGCCCTCTTTATGTTCAGTTGAACAAACATTTATTGCTTGCCCACTTTGTATTGCAATGCAATTAGGCAATCTCTTTTCCATTTCCACAACTGAGTGTCTTAGGTCTTTAATTTCCTCTTTCCACTTTAAGTGGCTTATTCCATACTTGATTACCTTCTAATCACCCCCAAAGAATAACATTTTAAAAAATTCCCCAGGGCTTCCCTGGTGGCGCAGTTGTTGAGAGTCTGCCTGCTAATGCAGGGGACACGGGTTCAAGCCCTGGTCTGGGAGGATCCCACATGCTATGGAGCAACTAGGCCCGTGAGCCACAACTACTGAGCCTGCAGGTCTGGAGCCTGTGCTCCGCAACAAGAGAGGCCACGATAGTGAGAGGTCCGCACACCGTGATGAAGAGTGGCCCCCGCTTGCTACAACTAGAGAAAGCCCTTGCACAGAAGCGAAGACCCAACACAACAAAAATAAATAAATATTTTTTAAAAAATTTCCCCGGTTAAGCCATGGTACATCCAGACACAGACAGTGGAATATTATTCAGTGCTAAAACAAAATGAGCCATGAAAAAACATGGTGGAACATTAAATGCGTATGACTAAGTGAAAGAAACCAATCTGAAAATGCTACATATTGTGTGATTCCAACTATATGATGTTCAGGAAAAAGGCAAAACTATGCAGACAGTCAAAGGACCAATGGTCTCCAGGGTTTAGGGAGGAGGAAGGGGGAATAGATGGAACACAGGGGGTTTTTAGGACAGTGAAAAATACTCTGTATGGTACCATAATGATAGATACATGCCATTATACATTTGTCTAAACCTATAGAATGTACAACACGAAGAGTGAACCCTAATGTAACCTATGTACTTTGGGTGATATGAGTTGTCAATGTACAATAGGTCCATGGATTGTAACAAATGTACAACTCTGGTGTGGGATGTTGATAGGAGGGGAGGCTGTTGGGGGTGGGGGACAAGAATATATAAGAAATCTCTGAATCTTCCATTCAATTTTTGTGTGAACCTAAAACTGCTTTAAAAATAAAGTTTATCAAAAAATTCCCCATTCTCTCTGAATAAGTAATCCCACAGTATGACTATGTGGATGTTTAGAACACAGCAGTGAAGAAAAATGTAGCCTATAATTCAATCTTTATTTTTTTTCTAATTCATCTTCCTTCTATATGCACGAATACATTGCAAATGTGCACCTGAACATGCAAAAGTTTGTACTGCCCGGTGTTCATTGCTGAGAGCCAGAACATGGAATGTATGTTTGTGATTACATTTGTAATTCTAAACTCTGGGCCAATGAACCTATAAGTACCAAACCTATTGTAAACCACTGACCTCTGATTAGTTACTGTGTAGACACAACTTTTCAAATATGAAAGGCCTTTGAGCTCTTCTCCCAACTAGAAAAAAAAATTGCTGCTTAAGGCAGTAATTAATCAATAAGCCAATTAACCCAAAGGGCACTATATTACTAGGTAAATAAATAAGCACTAGAACTTGGAAAATGGTGTAGCTATTTTCACCTTGTGAACCTGAGACACAGCCAAGAATCAATAGTTGAAAAGTCACCAAGTGCTCAGTTCAAACACCATTCTTGGCATGCACTAAAAGCAGAAGCCATGTTTATACAGTACAGTACTATATTTGCTTAACAGAGGCTCTATTTCAAGGAGCCAGAAATTGGCATTGCAAGTTGGATATTGCTGCATTTCCATAACTGATTCTGCATGTGGAGTGTGATACTGGACTCCCACATGCATTTCCTCTGTTTCTCTGACTTACCATCTCATTGTCTCCTGAATGGGTGGTATGGAGCATAGCACCAAGTTGTGAGACACAGAGCCAGGGTTTGTTGGGTTTACAACAAAGTAATTCCATAATATCCTTGGAGGGCACTGGAAGTTAGACTCATTTCTTCCAAATAAATGTGGAAGTCCAGACCCCCAAATCGTATGAGAGATTAAGGAAGAACCTCTAGGTTTCTTTCCTGGCATAGTATCCACTGTATCCACAGACACTTACAATTCAGGAGACATTCTTAGGTTCTCAGTTGTAAAGAAGTAAAGACTCACTCATTATGTCAAGTAATTGGGAATGGGAATGGGACAGGGACATTGGTACAGAGAAGAACTCCTGTAAAAGCTCAGAAATTCAGGAAATTATGAAGAACTATGCCTCAGAAATAACAAAATCTGGAGCATCTAGAGACTTCTGATGCAGGGATATTTGATGTTCATTATAGAACAACTAGAAGAAGAAAACACAAATCCTCTTTGGAGAATCTCTTATTCAAAACAGATCTCAAAGAATTCCTATAAACAAGATTCCAGGAAATGAACTCGAAGTAAAAAAAAAAAAATCACGAACATGAAAAGTAAAGTATCATTAGTGACATTAGCAAAAATGTCGAGGAACTGGACATTTCATACAATGCTGATTGGAATCTAGCAATGGTACAGCTACACTGGAAAACTTCTTGGCCTCTTCTTATAAACTTAAACATGCTTTACTGTACATTCAGGCAATTCCACTCTCAGGAATTTACCCATAAGAAAAGAAAACATGTGTCCACCAAAAAACTTGGACTAAAATGTTCACTGCAGCTTTAGTAGACCCAAACTGGAAATAGCTCAAATGTCGACCAAACAGGTGAATGGATAAAAAAAATTCAGCATGAACTTACAATGGAATACTACTTACCAATAAGAAAGGAATAAACTACCGATAAATGTAATATGCTTAGTGAGAAAAGCAAGAATAAAAGAGTACATCTTGTATGATTCCCTTTATACGAAATTCCGGAGCAGGCAAAACCAATCTATTCTTTCATAAAGTGGAACAGAGATTGCATCCAGCAGGGAGTGGGTGGGGAATTAGCTGCAAATAGACAGACATTTCAGAGGAATGGAAATAGGCTTTATCTAGGTCGTGGTGTTACTTACATACGTAAATGCATTTGTCAAAACTTATGGTTGCATTTTATTGTATGTAAATATACTGCAATAATATTATTTTTTAAAAAGAACACCATAAAAGTAATAAAAATTCATTATTTTATCCTTTCATAAATAAGCTATTGACGGGCCCTTTGTTTACTCAGACTTATCACATGTTATTATATTTGAAGTCAGAAGACTGCCTTTGTTTTAAATTAAGTGTTTATTTTCTTTAATATTTAATGTTGGGATTAGTGGACTTTAGTGTAAATTATTCTCCTGGAAGGAATAAGCCATCCCCTCAATCAACTAGACATTAACCTCTTTGCCCTCAATTTTTTTCCCTATTAATTTTTACCTTTGGGGTAGAAAAACAGCAAAACATAGATTATGAGTACAGTTCCCTGAATAAAGAGCAAGAATATATTTTCCAATCAAAAATAAGTATGATGGAGTCATTCAGACTTCATTGTGGGTTTGGAAGGAGGTTGCAATCTTTGCCCCCTAATATGTTAGGTAATCAGTGTTCAAAAGACTTAACAGGTCTGCTGCAGCACTGATAGAAACACATGAAGAATTTTTAAATTTCTATGAATTGAAGTTGAAAGTTTCATTATTTATAGACATTTATTCAGACTTTCAGCAATAAAATTGCATGCTTTAAACAAAGGAACCAATTTCCATGCTGTCTTAGTTTTGTTTTGTTTTTTAACATCTTTATTGGAGTATAATTGCTTTACAATGCTGTGTTAGTTTCTGCTTTATAACAAAGTGAATCAGTTATACATATACACATGTTCCCATATATCTTCCCTCTTGCATCTCCCTCCCTCTCACCCTCCCTATCCCACCCCTCTAGGTGGTCACAAAGCACCGAGTTGATCTCCCTGTGCTATGAGGCTCCTTCCTACTAACTATCTGTTTTACGTTTGGTAGTGTATATATGTCCATGCCACTCTCTCACTTTATCCCACCTTACCCTTCCCCCTCCCTGTATTCTCAAGTCCATTATCTAGTAGGTCTGTGTCTTTATACCTGTCTTGACCCTAGGTACTTCATGACCTTTTTTTTTCTTCTTTAGATTCCATATATATGAGTTAGCATATGGTATTTGTTTTTCTCTTTCTGACATACTTCACTCTGTATGACAGTATCTAGGTAGATCCACCTCACTACAAATAATTCAATTTTGTTTCTTTATATGGCTGAGTAATATTCCATTGTATATATGTGCCACATCTTCTTTATCCATTCATCTGTTGATGGACACTTAGGTTGCTTCCATGTCCTGGAAGCAATAGAGCTGTAATGTAAATACAGCTGTAAATAGAGCTGTAATGAACATTTTGGTACATGACTCATTTTAGATTATGGTTTTCTCAGAGTATACGCCCAGTAGTGGGATTGTTGGGTCGCATGGTAGTTATATTTCTAATTTTTGAGGAACCTCCATACTGTTCTCCCTAGTGGCTGTATCAATTTATATTCTCACCAACAGTGCAAGAGTGTTCCCTTTTCTCCACACCCTCCCCAGCATTTATTGTTTCTAGATTTTTTGATGATGGCCATTCTGACGGGTGTGAGATAATATATCATGGTAGTTTTGATTTGCATTTCTCTAAGGATTAATGATGTTGAGCATTCTTTCATGTGTTTGTTGGCAATCTGTATATCTTCTTTTAAGAAATGTCTATTTATGTCTTCTGCCCATTTTTGGATTGGTTGTTTGTTTTTTTTTAATATTGAGCTACATGAGTTGCTTGTAAATTTTGGAGATTAATCCTTTGTCAGTTGCTTCATTTGCAAACATTTTCTCATATTCTGAGGGTTGTCTTTTGGTCTTGTTTATGGTTTCCTCTGCTGTGCAAAAGCTTTGAAGTTTCATTAGGTCCCATTTGTTTTTATTTCCATTTCTCTTGGAGGTGGGTCAAAAAGGATCTTGCTGTGATTTATGTAAAGAGTGTTCTGCCTATGTTTTTCTCTAAGAGTTTCATAGTGTCTGGCCTTACATTTAGGTCTTTAATCCATTTCAAATTTGTATTTCTGTTTGGTGTTAGGGAGTGTTCTAATTTCATGCTTTTACATGTAGCTGTCCAGTTTTCCCAGCACCACATATTGAAGAGGCTGTCTTTTCTCCACGGTATATTCTTGCCTCCTTTATCAAACATACTGTGACCATAGGTGCATGGGTTTATCTCTGGGTTTTCGATCCTGTTCCATTGATCTATATTTCTGATTTTGTGCCAGTACCATACTGTCTTGATTACTGTAGCTTTGTAGTATAGACTGAAGTCCAGGAGCCTGATTCCTCCAGCTCCATTTTTCTTTCTCAAGATTGCTTTGGCTATTCAGAGTCTTTTGTGTTTCCATATAAATTGTGAAATTTTTTGTTCCAGTTCTGTGAAAAATTCCAGTGGTAGTTTGTTAAAGATTGCATTGAATCTGTCGATTGCTTTGGGTAGTAGAGTCACTTTCACAATGTTGATTCTTCCAATCCAAGAACATGGTATATCTCTCAATCTATTTGTATCATCTTTAATTTCTTTCATCGGTGTCTTATAATTCTCTGCATACAGGTCTTTTTTCCCTTAGGTAACTTTATTCCTAGATATTTTATTATTTTTATTGCAATGGTAAATGGGAGTGTTTTCTTAATTCACTTTCAGATTTTTCATCAGTCGTGTATAGGAATGCAAGAGATTTCTGTGAATTAATTTTGTATCCTGCTACTTTGCCAAATTCATTGATAACCTCTACTAGTTTTCTGGTAGCATCTTTAGGATTCTCTATGTATAGAATCATGTCAGCTGCAAACAGTGACAGTTTTACTTCTTCTTTTCCGATTTGGATTCCTTTAATTTCTTTTTCTTGTCTGTTTGCCATGCTAAAAATTCCAAATTTATGTTGAATAATAGTAGTGAGAGTGGGCAACCTTGTCTTGTTCCTGATCTTAGTGGAAATGGTTTCAGTTTTTCACCACTGAGGACAATGTCCTGTGGGTTTGTCATGTTCCCTCTATGCCTACTTTATGGAGGATTTTTATCATAAATGGTGTTGAATTTTGTTGAAAACTTTCCCTGCATCTATTGAGATGATCATTTGTTTTTTTTTCTTCAATTTGTTAATATGGTTTATCACCTTGATTTATTTGTGTATAGTAAATAATCCTTGCATTCTTGGGATAAACCCCACTTGATCATGGTGTATGATCCTTTTAATGTGCTGTTGGATTCTGTTTGCTAGTATTTTGTTGAGGATTTTTGCATCTATGTTCATCAGTAATATTAGCCTGTAGTTTTCTTTCTTTGTGACATTTTTGTCTGATTTTGGCATCAGGGTGACGATAGCTTCGTAGAATGAGTTAGGGAGTGTTCTTCCCTCTCTTATATTTTAGAAGAGTTTGAGAAGGATAGGTGTCAGCTCTTCTCTAAATGTTTGATAGAATTCCCCTGTGAAACCATCTGGTCCTGGGCTTTTGTGTGTTGGAAGATTTTTAATCACAGTTTCAATTTCAGTGCTTGTGATTGGTCTATTCATATTTTCTATTTCTTCCTGGTTCAGTCTTGGAAGGTTGTGCGTTTCTAAGAATTTGTCCATTTCTTCCATGTTGTCCACTTTATTGGCATATAGTTGCTTGTTGTAATCTCTGATGATCCTTTGTATTTCTGCAGTGTCAGTTGTTACTTCTCCTTTTTCATTTCTAATTCTATTCATTTGAGTGTTCTCCCTTTTTTTTGTAATGAGTCTGGCTAATGGTTTATCAATTTTGTTTATCTTCTCAAAGAACCAGCTTTTAGTTTTATTGATATTTGCTATCATTTCCTTCATTTATGTTTCATTTATTTCTTATCTGATCTTTATGATTTCTTTCCTCCTGCTAACTTTGTGGGGGGTTTGTTCTTCTTTCTCTAATTGCTTTGGGTGTAAGGTTAGGTTGTTTATTTGAGATGTTTCTTGTTTCTTAAGGTAGGATTTTATTGTTATAAACTTCCCTGTTAGAACTGCTTTTGTTGCATCCCATAGGTTTTGGTTTGTCGTGTTTTCATTGTCATTTGTTTCTAGGTATTTGTTGATTTCCTCTTTGATTTCTTCAGAGATCTCTTGGTTATTAAGTAGTGTATTCCTTGGCCTCCATATGTTTGTATTTTTTCCTGTAATAGATATCTAGTCTCATAGCTTTGTGGTTGGAAAAGATGCTTGATATGATTTCAATTTTCTTAAATTTACCAAGGCTTGATTTGTGACCCAAGATATGATCTATCCTGGAGAATGTTCCATGAGCACTTGAGAAGAATGTGTATTCTCTTGTTGTTGGATGGAATGTCCTTTAAATACCAATTTAGTCCATCTTGTTTAATGTATAATTTAAAGCTTATGTTTCCTTATTTATTTTCATTTTGGATGATCTCTCCATTGGTGAAACTGGGTTGTTAAAGTCCCCCACTATTATTGTGTTACTGTCAATTTCCTCTTTTATAGTTGTTAACAGTTGTGTTATGTATTGAGTTGCTCCTATGTTGGGTGCATATATATTTATAATTGTTATATCTTCTTCTTGGATTAATCCCTTGATCATTCCATAGTGTCTTTCCTTCTCTCTTGTAACATTCTTTATTTTAAAGTCTATTTTATCTGATATGACTATTGTTACTCCAGCTTTCTTTTGATTTCCATTTGCATAGAATATCTTTTTCCATTCCCTCACTTTCTGTCTGTATGTGTCCCTAGGTCTGAAGTGGGTCTCTTGTAGACAGCATATATATGGGTCTTGTTTTTGTATCCATTCTGCAAGCCTCTGTCTTTTGGTTGGAGCATTTCATCCATTCACGTTTAAGGTAATTATCAATATATATCTTCCTATGACCATTTTCTTAATTGTTTTGGGGTTGTTTTTGTAGGTCCTTTACTTCTCTTGTGTTTCCCACTTAGAAAAGTTTCTTTAGCCTTTGTTGTGGAGCTGGTTTGGTGGTGCTGAATTCTCTTAGCTTTTGCTTGTTGGTAAACATTTTAATTTCTCCTTTAAATCTGAATGATATCCTTGCTGGGTTGAATAATCTTGGTTGTAGGTTTTTCTCCTTCATCACTTTAAATATGTCCTGCCACTCCCTTCTGGCTTGCAGAGTTTCTGCTGAAAGATTAGCTGTTAACCTTATGGTGATTCCCTTGTGTGCTATTGTTGTTTTTCCCTTGCTGCTTTTAATATTTTTCTTTTTATTTAATAATTGATAGTTTAATAAATACGTGTCTTGACGTGTTTCTCTTTGGATTTATCCTGTATGGTACTCTCTGTGCATCCTGGACTTGATTAATTATTTCCTCTCCCATATTAGGGAAGTTTTCAACTATAATCTCTTCAAATATTGTCTCAGACCCTTTCTTTTTGTCTTCTTCTTCTGGGACCCCTATAATTCCAATGTTGGTGCATTTAATGTTTTCTCAGATGTCTCTGAGGCTGTCCTCAATTCTTTTCATTCTTTTTTCTTTATTCTGCTCTGTGGTAGTTATTTCCACTATTTTATCTTCCACATCACTTATCCATTCTTCTGCCTCAGTACTTCTGCTATTGATCCCTTCTAGAGAATTTTTAATTTCATTTATTGTGTTGTTCATCAATGTTTGTTTGCTCTTTAGTTCTCCTAGGTCCTTGTTAAACGTTTCTTGTATTTTCTCCATTCTTTTTCCAAGATTTTGGATCATCTTTACTACCATTATTCTGAATTCTTTTTCTGGTCGACTGCCTAATTCGTCTTCATTTTTTAGGTGTGGTGGGTTTTTTCCTTGCTCCTTCATCTGCTATGTGTTTCTCTGTCTTCTTATTTTCCTAAACTTACTGTGTTTGGGTATACTTTTTGCAGGCTGCATATTCGTAGTTCCCATTGTTTTTTGTCTCTTCCCAGTGGCTAAGGTTGGTTCAGTGGGTTGTGTAGGCTTCCTGGTGGAGGGGTCTAGTGCCTGTTTTCTGGTGGATGAGGCTCGATCTTTTCTTTCTGGTGGCCAGATCCACATCTTGTGGTGTGTTTTGGGGGTGTCTGTGGCCTTACTATGATTTTAGGTGGCTTCTCTCTTAAGGAATGGGGTTGTGTTCCTGTCTTGGTAGTTGTTTGGCATAGAGTGTCCAGCACTATAACTTTCTGTTCTTTGAGTGTTGCTGCGTCTTGGTGTTGAGATGGAGATCTCTGGGAGATTTTTGCCATTTGATATTACGTGGAGTTGGGAGGCCTCTTGTGGTCCAGTGTCCTGAACTTGGGTCTCCCACCTCAGATGCACAGCCCTGACACCTTGCTGGAGCACCAAGAGCCTGTCATTCACACTGCTCAGAATAAAAGGGAGAAAAGAAAGAAAGAAGAAGGTAAAATAAAATAAAGTAAAATAAAATAAAGTTATTAAAATAAAATATAATTATTAAAAAAAATTTTAGTAATCAAAAACAAAGAGAGAGAAAGAAGAGAGCAATGAAATCAAAAAACAAATCCACCAATGATAACAAGTGCTAAAAACTATAAGAAAAAAAACAAAAAACAAAAAATGTACTGACAGAACCCTAGGACAAATGGTAAAAGCAAAGCTATACAGGCAAAATCACACACAGAAGTGTTCACATACATACTCAGAAAAAGGGAAAAAGGGGAAAAAAAATATATATATATAGTTGCTCCCAAAGTGCACCTCCTCAATTTGAGATCATTCGTTGTTTATTCAGGTATTCCACAGATGCAGGGTACATCAACTTGATTGTGGAGATTTAATCCACTGCTCCTGAGGCTGCTGGGAGAATATTCCCTTTCTCTTCTTTGTTCACACAGCTCCTTGTGTTCAGCTTTGGATTTGGACCCACTTCTGTGTGTAGGTCGCCTGAGGGCATCTCTTCTTCACTCAGACAGGACGGGGTTAAAGGAACAGCTGATTTGGGGGCTCTGGCTCACTCAGGCCGGGGGGAGGGAGGGGTATGGATGAGGGGCAAGCCTGCAGCAGCAGAGGCCAGCGGGACATTGCTCCAACCTGAGGCACACCGTGTGTTCTCCCGGGGAAGTTGTCCCTGGATCACAGGACCCTGCCAGTGGCGGGCTGCACAAGCTCCCAGGAGGGGAGGTGTGGATAGTGACCTGTGCTTGCACACAGGCTTCTTGGTGGCGGCAGCAGCAGCCTTAGCATCTCATGCCAGTCTCTGTGGTCTGCGTTGATAGCCGTGCCTCACGCCCATCTCTGGAGCTCCTTTAAGTGGTGGTCTGAATCCCCTCTCCTCACGCACCAGGAAACAAAGAGGCAAGAAAAAGTCTCTTGTCTCTTCGGCAGCTCCAGACTTTTTCCCAGACTCCCTCCCGGCTAGCCGTGGTGCACTAGCCCCTTCAGGCTGTGTTCACGCTGCCAACCCCAGTCCTCTCCCTGGTGTGTTATAACCAAAGCCGGAGCCTCAGCTCCCAGCCCCCGCCCACCCAAGAGGGTGAGCAGACAAGCCTCTCGAGCTGGTGAGTGCTGGTCTGCACCGATCCTCTGTGCGGGAATCTCTCCGCTTTGCCCTCCACACCCCTGTTGCTGTGCTCTCCTCCATGGCTCCAAAACTTCCCCCTCCGCCATCCTCAGTCTCCGCCCGCGAAGGGGCTTCGTAGTGTGTCGAAACCTTTCCTCCTTCACGGCTCCCTCCCACTGGTGCAGGTCCCATCCCTATCCTTTTGTCTCTGTTTTTTCTTGTTTCTTTTGCCCTACCCAGGTACGTGGGGAGTTTCTTGCCTTTTGGGAAGTCTGAGGTCTTCTGCCAGCATTCAGTAGCTGTTCTGTAGGAGTTGTTCCACGTGTAGATGTATTTCTGATGTATCTGTGGGGAGGGAGGTGATCTCCGCGTCTTACTCTTCTGCCATCTTGATGCTCCTCCTCCCTGCCTTAGTTTTATAACATCTGCTTCTCAGGTATATTAATGGAGGTCTTATTTAATGTTAGGCTAATTTGTTCATGGCAGCAGACAAGAAGCGAATGTGATCTGATCGCTGGTTCTTTTCAGAGGTATCCAGAAATCCTACACCCTTGGGTCAGGATTGCTGCATTGTAAAGGCCACTTTTTACAAGTCTCTCTCAGAACTGCCGTTCTCAGCCAGGTCTGTCCTAAGCCCAAAGCCTGTCCTCCTAACTTAGCTCTGTGCTGCTCCATCTCCACATGTTTGCAGTCAAGCTCAGGACACTGGACCAACTGATGTGAAACAACACACACTCTGGCTTCACGTTCTTCTCTATCCTGATTGAACCCAATGCATCTCACTCTGCCTGACCTTCTGCCAAGCCTCGCATGTTAATCCCCAACCCAGGGCACTCCCTTTGCCTGCTTTCACTCTGGCTTCCCAGCTGCTGAGTAGGGCCAGAAAAAGTCAAGAAACTAGAGTCATCTGTGACACCACAATTCCATATTATCTTAGGTCAGCTATTCCTCACTGCTACTTGGGAATTATTTTACTCTTTTTGCTATGGAATATTTAGCTAGGGCTATTCTGCTTCTTCCCATTCCTTCAAGTTTCTAATACTACAGTTCCTTACTCTCTTTATAAAAGAATAAATCTTACAAAGAAAATAAATATCATTATTTTTATATTATGATATTATTATTATTTACATTGTTAACCTTTTTCTCCATCTAAGAATTTCTGTGCATCTTGATTCTTTCCCTACTCTCCCACTCCCTCCTCGACTTTATTTCTTCAACTCTCTCCCTCCCTCTCATCTTTGTATTCCCCTCTCTCCTGTCTTTTCCTGCATACTTCCTTTGGCACTCTCAAGTGGGCTGTCACCACTACACCTCTCCTCTGTGTAGACAACACTCCCTTTTCTGTAGTATTCTCAGCTGGGTAACTCCTCGGTTCCTTTAAATGTGGCTTCCTTCAACCATTCTTTTAAAATGGCTTTCTTTGAGGTCTTGAGTAAAGTACTAATCTCAAATCCAATGTCCTCTTCTTGGACCACATGCTTTTCAGTCTCTCTCAATATTGCACACACTGTTGACTGCCATTTCCTTCTGGTACTTTGGCTTCCATGATGTTACTCTCTCATGATTCTCTCCCACCCTGATATCTTCTCAGTCCACTACCGTTGCCCCTAATCTTTCTCCCTCCTTTATAAGGTGCTCAACCCTCAATCACCTTCCTCCCCTTCTCTTCCCTCCCTCACACATTCTCCCTCACAAATTTCATAAGCTTTACTCTGCCTTCTTTTAGATCCTATAAACCTGTCTTGGTGCTTGGCTGAGCCACCACTGACCACTGACTTTCAGCACTGCTGTCACCCTCACCTCCTCTTCTACTTCACCCGTTTTGGTAACCGTCATTGACTTACCCTGAAGAATAAAGCCTCATGTCATGTCTGGGTATGTCGCTTCTCAAGTCCTGTAAGAGAAAATTAAAACCAGGGTCTTATTGCCTTCTAAGCAGCAAGAGAACCTCTATTGTACCTATAGTGAAAGGGTTAATTAATACTATTCTTTTGAGGTTATAGACAATAGTTAATTATCAAAAAACTAATTATTTTATACCTATGGGATCAAATTCAATTCCTTCCATAAAACCTATACTAACAATACAATATCCTCTACTGTGTTTTACACCTATTAAACCATCACATTTTTCTGGTCTCCTTCCCTACCTCACAGTTCTCTGGCATATTTAATGCTGAAACCTACATATACCTTTACACTGAAAGTCTTTCCCAAGAATATTGTGCAACTTTGGGTTCTATTCCTATTTGAACTGGACTATTGCTACAGATTTTTAAATTTATTTTTCTCCCTTCTAAGTGGCATTTTAAGATAGTCTATGACCCAAACACCCAATAATTTACTCTGCTATTTCCCACTGCTTCCCAAATCCATGGTACAAATATGTCCCATGCTTTCCTCCTCCACATTTACTTAAGGCTGCTATTCCTGTTCAGAATATTCTTCCCTGTACTGTACCTGGTGAAATCCCATTTGCTATTCAAAGGCCAGTTCAGTACTACTTCTTCATGGAGTCTTAATCTCTTTGGCTTTTTCTTTAAGGATGTGTTTATGCCTGCTCTATGGTATCTTCCCAATCTTCCTTGTTTTGCTCTTGTTTGTATAAATTTCTTAATTCTGCTGTAAGAGTGTATTACCCTGAAGTAGCCACATGCTTTGTTCACATTTATTGTCCCCATAGCATTAAGCATAGTGCCTTACACATAGTAGGAGCTTTCTATAGGTTTTTAAAATTATTACTATTAACAATATAAAACATTGAAGAAAGTCCTATGAGAAATAAGCACACTAATTATCTTAACTGACATTTATTTCTGTGACTTTAAACTCTGTTAGCTCACAGAGTTTTTGATAGTCCATTGAAAGCTATTGATTTACATGGAGTTTTCAGATCCCATTAAGCCATTCATGAACTCAAGCTTAAGAGCTACTATTTTTGACAACCTGTGGTCAATTAATCTTCTACAATGGAGACAAGAATATACAATGGAGAAAAGACAGTTTCTTCAGCAAGTGGTGTTGGGAAAACTGGGCAGCCACATGTAAATCAATGAAGTTAGAATGCACCCTCACACCATACACAAAAGTAAACTCAAAATGGCATAAAGACTTAAATATAAGACATGACACCATAAAACTCCTAGAAGAGAACATGGGCAAAACATTCTCTAACAAAAATTGTACCAATGTTTTCTTATGTCAGTCTCCCAAGGCAATAGAAATAAAAGCAATAATAAATAAATGGGACCTAATCAAACTTACAAGCTTTTGCACAACAAAGGAAACAGTAAACAAAACAAAAAGACAACTATGGACTCAGAGAAAATATTTGTAAATGATACAACTGACAAGGGCTTAATTTCCAAAATATACAAACAATTCATACAACTCAATAACAACAACAAAAAAAAACCCAACCAATCAAAAAATGGGCGGGTGACCTAAATAGACATTTCTTCAAAGAAGACATACAGATGGCCAAAAGGCACATGAAAAGATATTCAATTATTAGAGAAATGCAAATCAAAACTACGGGTTATCATTTTACACCTGTCAGAATGGCCATCATCAAAAAGTCTACAAATAACAAATGCTAGAAAGGGTCTGGAGAAAAGGGAACCGTACACCATTGGTGAGAAAGTAAATCAGTGCAGCCATAATGGCAAACAGTATGGAGGTTCCTCCAAAAACTGAAAATAGAGTTGTCATATGACCCAGCAATCCCATTCCTGGTCATATACCCAGACAAAACTATAATTTGAAAAGATGCATGCACCCCAGTGTTCACAACAGCACTATTTACAACAACCAAGACATGGAAAAAACTTAAATGTCCATGGACAGATGAATAGATAAAGATGTGATATGATATATATATATATATATATATATATATATATATATATATATATGTATGTATTTTTAATTTTATGTATTTATTTATTTTTGGCTGCGTTAGGTCTTCATTGCTGCATGTGGGCTTTCTGTAGTTGCAGTGAGTGGGAGCTACTCTTCATTCCAGTGCACAGAATATATATATATATATATATATATATATATATATATATATACATATATATATATATAATATAACAATGGAATATTACTCAGCTCTAAAAAGAATGAAATAATGCCATTTGCAGCAACATGGATGGACTTAGAGATGATCATATTAAGTGAAGTAAGTCAGAAAGTGAAAGACAAATACCATATGATATCACTCAAATGAACCTAAAATATGACACAAGTGAACTTATTTACAAAACAGAAACAGAGTAACAGACATAGAAAACAAACTAATGTTTACCAAAGGGGAAAGGGAATAAGGGAGGGATAAATAAGAGGTTGAAATTAGCAATACAAGCTACTATATATAAAATAGATAAACAACAAGATCCTACTGTATAGCACAGGGGACTATATTCAATATCCTGTAATAAACCATAATGGAAAAGAATATGAAAAAGAATATGTATGTATGTGTATATATATATATATATATATATATATATATATATATATATATATATATCTGAATCATTTTGCTGTAGACCAGAAATTAACACAACATTGTAAATCAACTATACTGCAGTAAAATAAAGCACTGCTGTTTTATACGGTTTATTGATTTTATTGTTGTTGTTATTACTATTATAAATATGGTCAGTTATCTGTACAGAATGAGAGATCAAGAATGTCCCATGCCTGTGGAAGAATTATTCCCTTGGGTTCCAGTGGTGAGGGAGACCCTTCCTTTGAGAATAATATCTGTCCCCTATTACCATACTGGCTAACACAGAAACAGGAAGGAAATCAATCTGAGTACAGTTTTGCAAAAGCAGCTCATGTCTTGGGTGATCACCAATGATAGTTGCTGAAGACACTGTGGTGAAACAGCTCTAAAAATAGCTGACATCCCAAAGAAGCAAAGCTAGAAGTTCTAACCATCTTTCAAAACTATGTTCTTGAATTTGAATTGCTTGATCTTCTGATTAAATTGTAAGTCTTCATGCTGATATAATATTTTTTTCTTACTTTACACAGCATTGGTTATATTGTCAGTACCCCAAAATAGTAAATAATAATTAGGGAGATTAAAATGGCAAAGCTTTAATTTTTTGATGTTATTTACATAAATCACGAACTTACTGCATTGTGAAAGGTTTTCAAATGTGTTGACTAAGGTTATTAGTGATATTTAACTGTTATTAGGATAGTAATTTGATGTGGAATGCAGTTTAGAGGAGTTGCAGGATGTAATTGTTAGGTATCGAAGCTAACTGCTTAGAAAAAAATACATATTTCATTATCTATTAAAATAATTGCACATTCATTTACATAGTCTATTTTAGGACACAGCTGTCCCAGTTTGCCTAGACTGAGTTAAGGGATTTTCCAAATGTCTGTATACAGCTCAGAAATCAGAATTATATTGGCCTTTCTAATTATTGAGTATTCCTTCAATATTATTGTTTTCAATAACAAATATCCTCCATTTTTATAGGACTTTACAATGTGCAAAGAACTTTCATATACATTGAACATTTCATGTGATCTTTACCCTTTGAGCTACATACATTGGGTATTATTAAGCATATTTAGGTTAAGAAACTAAGATATAAAGTGCTATGAACTGAAATGGGCCTGCCCACCACCCCATTCATATGTTGAATCCTTAATCCTTAATTCCCAATGTGACTGAATTTGGAGATAGGGCTTTTAGGAAGTAATTATGGTTAAATGGGTCATAAGGTTGGAGTCCTAACTTGATAAGATTGGTGGCTTCATGAGAAGAGGAAGAGAGAGAGAGAAAAGTCTCAAGTCTCTCTCCACCTTGTGAGCACAAAGCAAGAAGTTGGCCTCTACAAGCCACGAGAGAGGTTTCACCGGAACCTAAGCCTGCTGGCATCCTGATCTCAGACTTCCTAGTCTTCAGAACTGTGAGAAAATTAATTTCTGTTGTTTAAGCCACACAGTCCGTGTCATTTTGTTATGGCAGCCAGAGCAGATTAATGCACGGGGGAATTTGCCCAAAAATCTCATAAGTAGTGGCACTGAATTGAGAACCTTGAGCCCTCTCTTATTCCAGGGCTGTTCCCACTAAAAAAATATCACTCCTGATAAGCTAAGAATGATTTTTCACTCAAATTGTTATATAAAGGGCAAGAAAGAAATTTGTACTAGCAGGAAAATGAAGAAATCAATGCACAGGAAAGAAAATAATAAATATTTAACTTGATGAAATCCCATGGCCTCTGAAAGACGTTAATCTTCTATTGTGCTTTTCCTTCATCTTAGTTTGTGGTCAGGGGAGGGAGATTATCAAGTGAAACATTCTTGTTGCCCTGCGATCTCCTGTGGGACCCTTTCACCCTGAGACCCCACCCAAGGTGGGCTTCCTGCATGAGACATCAGCAGTTTCAAACTAATAATAAAAACGGTCTGGGGAACCATACGGGAACCTCTATTTCTCCTACAAATCACAAGAAACATATTTTTGGGTCAAAAAATGATAAGGCATGTTGGATTTAGTAGAGGAATTTCACAGCATGCAGGCCTATTTTGCCTTTTTGAGAAATGGTAAACTGAGCTATTTGAAATATATCAGCCAAAACATAGCTTGAGAGACTGTAAAAACTATTCACTTATTTTTAAAATGGCCCTGTTTTCCTTCTGAAAAAGCAGAAAGGCAAAGAAACTCTAGATCTTTCAGAAACAAAGTAAAAACGCAACTCGACACAAATAAAAAGTGGATTTATGTAGAATTGGATGCACTGTTTTATCCATATTCATTCAGTGTGCTTTTTCTTTTAATCTGACAACTTTAACAAGTATTTTGATAGATTAATAATTATAATTTATTTCATTCTATTATAATGTTAGATCATTTCTCTGGGCTAATTCAAACTGGCAATATGGTCTGAAATCGATTTAGAAAAATTTCACAATGTCCAGATGATCTGAGAGAAAGATTGTTTCTTTTATTATTTCTGGCTTCAACTGTTGTAAATCCCTATTCTCAGAATGCCATTGAACAGACTAGGAAGCTTGGTACAATACCTGAATACCAGAACTCCAACTCTCCCCCATCCCATACCTACCTGATTCTGCCAATGTCAGAAGTGTGTAGAAGCTACCAGAATCTCTTTAAAGAAGTAATGGTAGCAATGGAAATGGAAGTACTGGAAACAACACAGAGAGTTGGGAATATTTAAACCTGGTGGGCAAAGGAGAAGGAGGAATAACTAAATGGAAACCACTGTGGGTGAATGGAGTAATTCCAGAGTAATTCTTTCATACAATCTCCATGTCTACTTTTAGAGTATCTCCATCTCTGCACACTTCCTATGATCACTCTAGACATTTTTATGGTCCCTACTTAGCGTTTCCCAGCACTTTGTGCCCATTTCATTTTGGCATTCAGATATTTAGAACACACACAAGTTTGAATCCAGGTTTCACCACTTAGTAGTTATTTGATCTTGAGCAAACTACCTAACCTATCTAAAATGTCATTGCTTCATCTGTAAAATATGAAGGGTATCTATGTCACAAGTTGTTTTGAGAATACAGTTACATAATGCATGAAAAGTGATTAGCAAAGTGTCTGAAACATATGTCCCCTGTAAATGTTAAGCTACTATTTTTTTAGCACTTTCTTCATTGTGTTTTAGTTGTTGGTTTATGCACATGTCCTACTCTACTTTGAGATCCTCTAAGGCAGAGACCATGTTTTATTCATTTTTACCTACCTGTCTCTAGCATACATAGTTCCTGCCACTTAGTAGTAAATTAATAAATCAACCATCAAATGTTCACTGAGAACTACATGAATAAATAAATCAGTTTTTCTAGGTTCTGAGCTTCATCTGAGGGGCTAATCCAGATCTGTGATCAAAGGTGTCATAATATGTTCATTTAATCACTTATTTATTCAACAGACTTCCTTGTTGTATTATAACTAGGCATTGGGGCAAGGGTCTGGCCAGTCAGGTAAAGGTGGTGTCTGCCCTGCTCTGGCTATTTGATCCTGTAGACAGTTCCCCAGGTTGAGGAATCTTTACCCATCCTGACATCCTCAGTTCTGTAACACCACTGGATACTTAGGTCAATATCCTACTTTTGACATTTGGAAGATCCAGGCTCTTGCAATTTGATATTCTTCCACATTTTTTTCAAAGCTGTTATCTCTGCCAGGGGCTTCAAGGCTCAAGGCTGAGTACTAAATCATATCTTCCCTTCTAAATTTTTATAGTAAGGGGGTGCATGTGGCTTGCCCAACTAATCACCATGGCAAGGTTAGAACAAATTGTGAGGATAGCACCGGAGAACAATTAGCAATCAACATATTATCCTGTCTCACATGTATATTTTGAGAATAAAATGATCTCATTCTCTCCTTACCTAGCATCCTCCTCCAAACACACACACACACACACACACACACACACACCCCTTAGATGCTACTAAAAAGATTTTTTAAGCATACTTTGACCTTGTCAAGAAGGAAAAGGAAATGAACTAATATTTATTAAATGTCTGCTCCATATGCCAGGCTCTTTGTTAGTTGCTTTCATATAAGTTATCTCTTTTATTTTTGCCAAGAAAGAAAGAGAACTTGTTGGTACCTTGTCCCTAAGTGCACAATTGTTAGTCTTCCCTACTCAACCTCTGCCTCATGAAGAAATTCTAACATTTCCCAGAAAGTCCCTGTGAAAAATATCTTCATAACTCGTCTTCCATGCTTTCATTTCCACTGCCCTTGTTAAGTTTATCACTGGAATTGAGAGCAGACAGAAGTTATTCCAAGAGGGCCCCTTGGTCAAGTGATCTGGAAGAGACCACCACACAACCAACATCACACCAGAGCTGACCCTGAGGCCAATTTGAATTCAGGTTAGATTCTGAAACTACCTCAGAGAAAAACTGGTATGAACAGGAACCTTAATTACAAAGTTAATGCAATTACTGATTGCCTTTTAACCCATGTGCTTTTCATTCACTCAAAAATATTTAGGTGCCTAGGCTACTATAAGCAAGAAGGCAAACATCAACACATATGCAATACCTACCTTTCTGGAGTTCTTAGACTTTCGGTATTGTCCCTGGGGTGTCTGTTTCATATAAAAATAAACAAAAACTTTAACCTACCAAATAATTGTTTTCATGTAAACAATGCTCCCTGCAACGGCTACACCAAAAAAAAAAAAATTGCCATTTTTCTCCCACTGAATTAATTAGTTTTCTGATTAAATCTTGGATGAATTGTTAGTGATTTTGATGTGGTGTGAAAAAAATCTCCTGACACTATCTCACTTTTTGTCCACTCTAGAAAGACCTAGGAATGGCCAAACCCACAGCACACACTAGGGATAAGAAAGCAAGCGTGTCTGTTCCACTCTGTTTTAATCAGCACAAGTTAGAAGGACATTGTCTTTGCTGGAGATTCCATGAGACTTTCCAGAGCCTCTTATTTAGATACCCCCAATTAATTTCCCTAAGAGCTTCATAAGTTAATAAATAAATAAGCACTAACATTAGTGAAAATGAAGGACAGGACTGATGTTTATTAATGCCACTGATGGCATTTTAATTTGGAGTTTGTAATTACAGACATTTCCTTTTACTTAAAACAAATGTCAGTCAACAGGGTTGTTGCTCTTCTTGGAGAATCTTGTGGATTCATTAATCATGTTTAATGATTTATATCTTTCTTAATGGTCCAGGGAAAATAATTTAGAAACCCATACCATAATTAAAATACTCTCTTGAGTATTTATGCTAAACATCTCAAAAAAAATGTCTTCCTACTTTTTAACCACTATTACAACTGATGTTCTGTTTTCACTATTGTTTTACTATGGAAATCCTAAGGTATAAGTGTTGTCTTGCCAACTACAAACTGACACTTTCCATCTACCTCTACAAGGATTTAATCATAAGCTGCTGCAGCTATTGACCTTCAACACCCCTTGAAAAGACTTCAGGGTGGAGATCAGGAATGAGACACTCTGTGCTCTGGGAAAAACTGGCAGAACAGGTCTTCAGATAGTTAGATATATTCAGGAGATTTTATGAGCCCAATTCTTGCATCTCCTCATATATAGAAAAGCACTAAAATCCTTCATGGTGACGTCTGCTCCTCATGACTAGCAGTAATGTTCACAAGACTAGCAGCAACCTTCTGCAAAAAATATGTGCTTCATTGCATGTAATCCCCCTTCACCAAAAAGACCTTACCCCCTAACTCTCTGGAAGGGTTTTTCAGAGCTATGTGAAATGCTGTCTCTAGGGCTATAGTCCTCATTTTGCCCCAAATAAAACTTAACAAGGGAGTCAAGATGATGGTGTGGGAAGATGCAAAGTTAGCATCTCCCCACTACTAGAGCACCTGCTGGCTGCTTGTGGGGGACTCTGACGCCCAAGGAGACGGGAGGAACACCAGAGTGAACTGGTAGGACATAGGGGGGGCATAGCGGGGAGGAGAAATGGAGGCCAGACAGGATCGGCACCCCTGAGGATGGGGAGATCAGGGGACGCAGGCGTGAGGGACTCTCCGGGAAGAGGAGGAGAGGTGCAGAGGGCGAAAACCTGGCCTATTAGGGCCGGGGGGACCTGCTGAGCTCCCAAGCCGGTTTCCCCCCTCCAAAGCCACATCCGGGCCGCATGGGTCCTGGGGGCATAGGAGGGAGACCAGGGAGATCAGGAGAGGCAGTCAGGAGGGGACCTAAAGGAGGAGCAGGTGAGGAGCAGAGGACGTTTGCCTTGCTCAATCAAGCCCAGGAAGCCTGCTGGGCTTCCAGGTGAGGTCCCCCACCCTCTGAGACTGAGGTGGGGGGCAAGACTAGGCCCCTTCTCTTCCATTAAGCCTAAGTCCCACCACTGCCCCACAGCCTCCAGGGTCTTTTCCAGCCCTCTGGGTCCTGAGCATTGGCCTCACCCACCACCCAAACCTTACCCTTGTTTAGGACCCGTCCTCCACAGCCAAGGCCTTCCCCCCTCACTTTTTTTTTTTTTTAATTTTCCCTCCTCCTCTTTTTTACTATTGTGGTACTGACGTACTTTCTGTTTGTTGACTCATCTCTATTTTTATTTTTATATTCTATTTAACACATCTGTTAGTTTCCTAATCTAATTTTATTATTTACTTTGTTATTGTTTTCTTTTATATTTTATTATTATTTTTCTGCCACTTCATTTGGCTTGCAGGATCTTTGTTCATGAGCCACAGGTTGGGCCAAAGCTCCTGCAGGGGGAGCTCCAAGTCCAAACCACTGGACTAAAAGAGAAGCTCAGACCCCAGGGAATATTCTTCAGAGTGAGGTCTCATGGAGTTCCTCATCTCAGCACCAAGACCCAGCGCTACCAAATAGATTAAAAATTCCAGTGTTGGAAGCCTCAGGCCAAACAATAAGTAAGACAGGAACACAATCCCACTCATTAAAAAAAAAAATGAGACAGCAAAAAAATATGTCACAGCAAGGTAAAAACCTACAAGACCAAACAAGTGAAGAGGAAATAGGCAATCTACTTGAGAAAGAATTGAGAGTAATGATAGTAAAGATGATCCAGAATCTTGGAAATACAATGGAGGCACAGATTGAGAAAATACAAGAAAGATCTAGAAGAACTAAAGAATAAACAAACAAAGATGAACAACAAAATAACTGAAATGAAAAATACACTAGAAGGAATCAATAACAGAATAACTGAGGCAGAAGAACAAATAAGTGAGCTGGAAGACAAAATGGTGGAAATAACTGCCAAGGAGCAGATAAAGAAAAAAAAAATGAAAAGAATTGAAGACAATCTCAGAGACCTCTGGGACAACACTAAATGCACCAACATTTGAATTATAGGGGTCATAGAAAAAGAAGAGAAATAGATAGCACCTGAGAAAATATTTGAAGAGATCATAGTCAAAAACTACGCTAACATGGGAAAGGAAATAGTCACTCAAGTCCAGGAGCCATAGAGTGTCCCATAAAGGATAAACCCTAGGAAAAACAAACCAAGACACATATTAATCAAACTAACAATAATTAAATTCAAAGAAAAAATATTAAAAGCACCAAGGGAAAAACAAAATATAACATACAAAGGAACCCCTATAGGTTATAAGCTGATTTTTCAGTGGAAACTCTGCAGGCCAGAAGGGAGTGGCAGGGTATATTTAAAGTGATGAAAGAGAAAAACTTACAAACAAGATTACTCTACCTAGCAAGAATCTCATTCAGATTCCATGGAGAAGTCAAACGCTTTTCAGACAAGCAAAAGCTAAAAGAATTCAGCACCACAAAACCAGCTTTACAACAAATGCTAAAGACAGTTCTGTAAGTGGGAAACACAAGGGAAGAAAAAACCCCACAAAAACAAACCCAAAACAATTAAGAAAATGGTAATAGGAACATACATATTGATAATAACTTTGAGTGTAAATGGATTAAATGCCCCAACCAAAAGACAAAGACTGGCTGAATGGATACAAAAACAAGACCCCTATATTTGCTGTCCACAAGAGACCCACTTCAGACCTAGGAACACATACAGACTGATAGTGAAGGTGTAGAAAAAGATATTCCATGCAGATGGAAATCAAAAGAAAGCTGGAGTAGCAATACTCACATTAGATAAAATAGACTTTAAAATAAAGACTGTTACAAGGGATAAGAAGGGACACTACATAATGATCAAATGATTGATCCAAGAAGAAGATATAACAATTATAAATGTTTATACACCCAACATAGGAGCACCTCAATACATAAGGCAAATGCTAACAACCATGAAAGGAGAAATCGACAGTAACACAGTAATAGTAGGGGATTTTAACACACCACTTACACCAATGGACAGATCATCCAAACAGAAAATAAATAAGGAAACACAAGCTTTAAATGATACAATAGACCAAATAGACTAAATTGATGTTTACACAACATTCCACCCAAAATGTCAGAATACACTTTCTTCTCAGGTGCTCACAGAACATTCTCCAGGAGAGATCACATCTTGGGTCAGAAAACAAGGCCTCAGAAAATTTAAGAAAATTGAAATCTTATTAAGCATCTTTTCTGACAACAATGCTATGAGACTGGAAATCAGTTACAGGAAAAAAAAAACTGTAAAACACACAAATACATGGAGGCTAAACAGTGCACTACTAAATAACCAAGAAATCAATGAAGAAATTTAAAAAATACATAGAAACAAATGACAATGAAAACAGGATGACCCAAAACTTATGGGATGCAGCAAAAGCAGTTCTAAGAGGGATGTTTATAGCAATTCAATCTCACCTCAAGAAACAAGAAAAATCTGAAATAAACAATCTAACCCTACACTTAAAACAACTACAGAAAGAAGAAGTAAGAAAACTCAAAGTCAGTAAAAGGAAAGAAATCATAAAGATCAGAGCAGAAATAAATAGAAACAAAGAAAACAATAGAAAATCTCAATAAAACTAAAAGCTGGTTCTCTGAGAAGATAAACAAAATTGATAAACCCTTAGACTCATTAAGAAAAAAAGGGAGAGGACACAAATCAATAAAATTAGAAAAGAAATAGGAGAAATCACAACTGCTACTGCAGAAATACAAAGGATTATAAGAGACTACTACAAACAACTGTATGCCAATAAAGTGGACAATCACAAAGAAATGGACAAATTCTTGGAAAGGTGAAATTTCCCAAGACTAAACTAGGAAGAAATAGAAAATATAAACAGAAGAGTCTCAAGTAATGAAATTGAAACTGTAATTTAAAATCTTCCAACAAACAAAAGTCCAGGACCAGATGGCTTCAGAGTCAATTCTATCAAACATTTAGAGAAGAGCTAACAACGGTCCTTCTCAAACTCTTCCAAAAAATTGCAGAGGGAGAAACACTCCCAAATTCATTCTACAAAGCCATCAACACCCTGACATGAAAACCAGAAAAAGATATCACAAAAAAAGAAAATTATAGACCAATACCACTGATGAACATAGACACAAAAATCTTGAGCAACATACTAGCAAACAGAATCCCACAGCACATTAAAAGGATCATACACCATGATCAAGTAAGTTTTATCCCAGGAATGCAAAGATTCTTCAATATACACAAATCAATCAATATGCTACATCACATTAACAAATTAAGGAATAAAAACCATATGAACTTCTCAATAGATGCAGAAAAAGCTTTTGACAAAATTCAACACCCATTTATGATAAAAACTCTCCAAAATGGGCATAGAAGGAAGCTACCTCAACATAATAAAGGTTATATATGACAAACCCACAGCAAACATCATACTCAATGCTGAAAAACTGAAAGCATTTCCACTATGATCAGGAACAAGACAAAGATGTCCACTCTCACCACTGTTATTCAACATAGATTTGGAAGTCCTAGCCACAGCAATCAGATAAGGAAAAGAAATAAAAGGAATACAAATTGGAAAAGAAGAAGTAAAACTGTCACTGTTTGCAGATGACATGATAGTATACATAGAAAATCCTAAAGATGCTACCAGAAAACAATGAATTAGGTAAGATTGAAGGATACAAAATTAATGTACAGAAACCTCTGGCATTCCTCTACACCAACAATGAAAAATCAGGAAGAGAAATTCAGGAAACACTCCCACTTACCATCACAACAAAAAGAATAAAATACCTAGGAATAAACCTGCCTAAGGCGGCAAAATACTTGTACTCAGAAAACTATATAACACTGATGAAAGAAATCAAAGATGACATAAACAGATGGAGAAATATACAATGTTATTGGATTGGAAGAATAAATATTGTGGAAATGACTATACTACCCAAAACATTCTGCAGATTCAATGCAACCACTATCAAAGTACCAATGGCACTCTTCACAGAATTAGAACAAAAAATCTTACAATTTATATGGAAACACAAAAGACCCCAAATACCCAAAGCAATCTTGAGAAAGAAAAACGCAGTTGGAGGAATCAGGCTCCCCAACTTCAAACTATACCACAAAGCTACACTAATCAAGACAGCATGGTACTGGCACAGAAACAGAAATATAGATCAATGGTACAGGATAGAATGCCCAGAGATAAAGCTACACACATATGGGCACCTAATTTATGACAAAGGAGGCAAGAACATACAATGCAGAAAGAACAGCTGCTTCAATAAGTGGTGCTGGGAAAATTGGACAGCTACATGTAAGAGAACGAAATTAGAACACCCTCTAACACCATACACAAAAATAAACTCCAAATGGATTAAAGACTTAAATGTAAGACCAGACACTATAAAACTCTTAGAGGAAAACAGGAAAAACACTCTTTGACATAAATCACAGCAAGAACTTTTTGGACCCGCCTCCTAGAGTAACAGAAATAAAAACAAAAATAAACAAATGGGACTTAAATAAACTCAAAAGCTTTTACACAGCAAAGGAAAACATAAACAAGACAAAAAGACAACTCTCAGAATGGGAGAAAATATTTGCAAGTGAAACAACAGACAAAGGATTAATCTCCAAAATATACAAACAGCTCATGGAGCTCAGTATCAAAAAAACAAACAACCCAATCCAAAAATGGGTGGAAGACCTAGGTAGACATTTCACCCAGGGTGACATATGGATGGCTAGGAGGCACATGAAAAGAAGCTCAACATCACTAATTATTAGAGAAATGCAAATCAAAACTACAATGAGGTATCACCTCACGCCTGTCAGAATAGCCATTATCAAGAAATCTAGAAACAATAAATGCTGGAAAGGGTGTGGTGAAAAGGGAACCCTTCTGCACTGTTGGTGGGAATGTAAACTGATACAACCACTATGGAGAACAGTATGGAGGTTCCTTAAAAACTTAAAAATAGAACTGTCATATGACCCAGCAATCCCACTACTGGGCATATACCTGAGAAAATTATAATTCAAAAAGAGACATGTACCACAATGTTCATTGCAGTGCTATTTACAATAACCAGGACATGGAACCAAACTAAATGTCCATTGACAGACAGATGAATGGATAAAGAAAATGTGGCACATATATACAATGGAATATTACTCAGTCATAAAAAGAAAAGAAATTGAATTATTTATAGTGAAGTGGATGGACCTAGAGTCTGTCATACAGAGTGAAGTGAGTCAGAAAGAGAAAAACAAATACTGTATGCTAACACATATACATGGAATCTAAAAAAAAAAGGTACAGATGAACCTAGTTGCAAGGCAGGAATAAATAGGTAGACATAGAGAATGGACTTGGACTTGAGGACATGCGGTGGGAAGGGGAAGCTGGAGCAAAGTGACAGTAGCATCAACATATATATGCTACTGAATGTAAAATAGTTGGCTGGTGGGAAGCAGCAGCATAGCACAGGGAGATCAGCCCAGTGATTTGTGATGGCCTAGAGGGGTGGGGATAGGGAGAATGGGAGGGAGGCTCAAGAGGGAGGTGATATGGGGAAGTGTGTATGTATATTGCTGATTTGCTTTGTTGTGCAACAGAAGCTAACAAAGTATTGTGAAGCAATTATATTCCAATAAAAATCTATTTAAAAAAATAGGTCCTGATGCTAATAGGGGAAGTCCTCCCTCCCTGTTCTTTGGAAGTGTCCGTGTTATTTCTGGCCCAAAGGAATTCTGTATTACTTTTAGAAAATCTCATTAAAGTCAATGGAAAAAAAAAGAATAAATGAGACAAAATATTCCAAAAGAAAAAAAAAGCTTAACTCACAACTCTCATGGGGTGCATGTTTTTTCAGTTGACAGGTTCATCATCATCAAAACTTTCAATATGAGTTGAGTTGTGACTATGAAATAATGAGACTGACTTTCCGTTTTGCCTCTTATAATGAAATTTTCTGAATTGTTTTCATTCTCTTTAATTTAATAATGGACATCAAATAACTTGGAACTGAGAAGCAGTGAGATGCAAAATAAGAAACCTAAATTGGTCCAGCTGGCAGCTTGCAGCCTGGTGTGTGAAGACCATAGAGATTTAGAAGCAAAAGACCCATGTTTGATTCCTGGTTCAACCCCTTCATAATTGGGTCAAGTTACTCATTTGGTGTTTTCTTAACCTGTGAGATGGAAACAATAGCTATTTCACAGAATTCCTGTGAGAGTAAGAGTTCATTGAGGGTATGTGACAGTGCCTACCACCTTTCAGTGCACTAAAAAGTACATAATGAATGTTAATTTCCTTCCTTTCTCCTTCCATTTCTATCTTTTCTTCCTTCTTTGAGCCACGTGCAAAGTTCAAGAGATACAGCAATTTTTAAAAATTTCAATCTAGAGAAAGAAATATTCTGAACAGAATAACCAAGTTTCCAGCAAGTAGTCACAGTACAGGAATCAGACATCTGGGATGAGTGCCAGCATTCATCTATGAGGGAGGTCAGGAGCAGGGCCCCAGAAACACAACTGTCATTCAGGAATGAGCTCCAATTCCTAGGAGGTGACCTGGCAGAAAACAAAACAGAGTCTCTCAGTCTAGGAGGACACTGGGATACTGTATAGAAACCAGGTTAGATGTATAAAAATCAAGGCAGAATGCCAGGAACATGTCTTAGAGTACTCAAAGTGAATTTTAAGAACAAAGAGAAACCCAGTTGCCAGGATTCAAACACATGGAGGAGGAACTGGGGCTTGGGAATGATGGAGGAACCCAACCATGAGTACCTAAATATCCCATTAGGGTCAGACTAATGGCGACCGGGTGGCTTGCTGTTGAGTCTCACAGTTCAAGCAAGATGGAGCATGCCCATGGGAATTCAATGGCCCTACCTCTGGAGCAGAACTAGAAAATAAGCTAGGCCTGAAAACTATTTGCTCAGACCTTACCAGAATCCTTAAAGACATTTAAATGAAGGTATGTAATACCTTCTAAGACTTTATAGTGAAAAATAAAGGACAACAAAAATGGCAGTACTGCCCTAGGGAAGATTTATTAGTCAGATGCTAAAAAAAATAAGAAAAGAAAAACTTAACTTTTCATGCAAGGAGGGGATAAGTTCCATAGTACAGTGGTGATATTGGAGAGGCAGCAGTGAGTGGTGGCGTGAAGCGAGATCTTAGTTCCCTGCCCAGGAATTGAACCTGGGTAGCACTGGATGAAAGCCAGGAATCCTAGCCACTGGACCAGAAAGGGCTAGAGGATAGAAGCAAAGTTCCCCTGGCTCTTGCCGCCGCTGAAGAATGCATTTCTCAGTGAGGCACCTTGGTTGGGGGGGGGGGGGCTTTGGCATCACATATTATGGGGTGGTGCCCCCTCTTTTTTGACCCCCAAGGAGCCTTTCTGTGCATGTGCAATATCTCCCTTGCCCAAAGGACGGGAAATATGTGACCTCTTGATTTTTTACTCAGACAGGGTTTAGCCCCTCTCTCTTCTGGCCATGACTGTTATCTTAAAGTGTCCGCAGGGCACAAAAGCCCGGCTATTTACCCTGTTTCTGTTGTTATTTCTATTTTGAAGTGCAAACAGGAGGCTGGAGCCTACTTATCTCCTGTCTCAGGAAATGTAAACAGGAGGCCAGTTGTAAATGCCTAGCCTGGAGCCCATCTATCTTCTGCCTCAGTGGTAGAGAAAGAGGGATTCTTGGAGGAAGTGGGGTCTTAGAGCTACTTAGGCAGCATGAGAAAAAGTATGAGTGAGCACTATTTTCTAAATATGACTTGTTGAGAGAAAAAAGTACTGGAAGAAGATTAAGTGAAAAAAACTTAAGCTAATTTTTAGAAGAGGAAGAGAAGATATGAAATAGGAAGGAAAAGATTTAAGAATCAAAGTAAGCCAGACAACAAAAGGCATGGAATCTGTAAATCCAAGGTAGCACAATCAGAAAGGAATTCAACTTTAATTTTTTGTAGGACTGATAGCAACCCTACATTTTTACCGTACCTATCATCCTCAGATTCTTTGTAATAACTCTTTAAAAGGCAGCATATTAGCAGAGAGATGAAAATCACAAATAATATATTCTGCAAGTATCTGGTGTCGAGAAGGTTAGCTCAAATTATATTCTAGGCTAACCTAGGATATACTATGCTCTATTCATTCCTATAAAAATAGATTTAACAGCTACATTACGTACTCATTTGTCAGTTCAGAAAAAAAAGGTATTCATGAGAATGGTAATCCACCTTATAGTAGGTCTGTGGTGGAAAATGACCTCTTTAGCAGTGCCTTACAGTAGCTCTTCAAGAAAGAGCTTGGTTAAAGGCATGGAATTTTTATATTTTAGCCAAGTATGTGAAATAAATTATTTTCAATCTGGCTGAGGCCTACCCACTGGGACTTCTTAAATAATTGTGTAAGGAGAATGCTTACCTGGGTCAAGAAGAAAAGAACTAAACTAGAAATTTGAAAACAAAGGTCTTAAATCCAAACCCCATACACATAGAAACCTTTTTGTTAACTCAGTTAAACTTTCCTTTGTCCTGTTTTTTCATCTGTAAAGCGATATACCTCTCTGGTTTTCCACAAGCCCTCTAAGCTAAAACACTTAATGTATTAATCAGCCATTTGACTCCTAGGATATAACTTCTACCTTGAATCTCTTCTCCTATGTCCTCAGAGATTATTAAACTTTCCAGAAAATCCATCACACATCTTATCCTTGAAACTATAAATTCCATAAAATAAGAGACGAATTTATTAACTCTTTTACACTCTGTAGAGACAAAACTAATGACTGATTTTTTAAAATTTTTAATTCTAATTTTGTTTGTTTTTTTATACAGCAGGTTCATATTAGTCATCAATTTTATACATATCAGTGCGTACATGTCAATCCCAACTGCCCAATTCATCACACCACCACCCTCAACCCTCCATGGCTTTCCCCCCTTGGGGTCCATATGCTCGTTCTCTACATCTGTGCCTCAGTCTCTGCACCACAAGCCGGTTCATCTGCACCATTTTTCTAGGTTCCACATATTTGCATTAATATACGATATTTGTTTTTCTCTTTCTGACTTACTTCACTCTGTATGACAGGCTCTAGATCTATCCACGTCTCAACACATGACCCAGTTTCATTCCTTTTTATGGCTGAGTAATATTCCATTGTATATACATACCACATCTTCTTTATCCATTCATCTGTTGATGGGCATTTAGGTTGCTTCCATGTCCTGGCTATTGTAAATACTGCTTCAATGAACAATGGGGTGCATGTCCTTTTGAATTATGGTTTTCTCTGGGTATATGCCCAGTAGTGGGATTGCTGGATCATATGGTAATTCTATTTTTGCTTTTTTAAGGAACCTCCATACTGTTCTCCATAGTGGCTGTATCAATTTACATTCCCACCAACAGTGCAAGAGGGTACCCTTTTCTCCAAATCCTCTCCAGCATTTGTTGTTTGTAGATTTTCTGATGATGCCCATTCTAACTGGTGTGAGGTGATACCTCACTGTAGTTTTGATTTGCATTTCTCTAATAATTAGTGATGTTGAGCAGCTTTTCATGAGCTTCCTGGCCATCTGTATGTCTTCTTTGGAGAAATGTCTTTTTAGGTTTTCTGCCCATTTTTGGATTGGGTTATTTGTTTATTTAATATTGAACTGCTTGAGCTGATTATATATTTTGGAGATTAATCCTTTGTCCGTAGATTCATTTGCAAATATTTTCTCCCATTCTGAGGGTTGTCTTTTCGTCTTCTTTATGGTTTCCTTTGCTGTGCAAAAGCTTTGAAATTTCATTAGGTCCCATTTGTTTATTTTTGTTTTTATTTCCATTACTCTAGGAGGTGGATCAAAAAAGAACTTGCTGTGATTTATGTCATAGAGTGTTCTACCTATGTTTTCCTCTAAGAGTTTGATAGTTTCTGGCCTTACATTTAAGTCTTTAATCCATTTTGAGCTTATTTTTGTGTATGGTGTTAGGGAATGATCTAATCTCAAACTTTTACATGTCCCTGTCCAGTTTTCCCAGCACCACTTATTGAAGAGGCTGTCCTTTCTCCACTGTACATTCCTGCCTCCTTTATCAAAGATAAGTTGGCCATATGTGCGTGGGTTTATCTCTGGGCTTTCTGTCCTGATCCACTGATCTATCTTTCTGTTTTTATTCCAGTACCACACTGTCTTGATTACTGTAGCTTTGTAGTATAGTCTGAAGTCAGGGAGTCTGATTCCTCCAGCTCCGTTTTTTTCCCTCAAGACTGCTTTGGCTATTCAGGGTCTTTTAGTCTCCATACAAATTTTAAGATTTTTTGTTCTAGTTCCATAAAAATGCCATTGGTAATTTAATAGGGATTGCACTGAATCTGTAGATTGCTTTGGGTAGTATAGTCATTTTCACAATATCGATTCTTCCAATCCAAGAACATGGTATATCTCTCCCTCTGTTGGTATCATCTTTAATTCCTTTCATTAGTGTCTTATAGTTTTCTGCATACAGGTCTTTTGTCTCCCTAGGTAGGTTTATTCCTAAGTATTTTATTCTTTTTGTTGCAATGGTAAATGGGAGTGTTCCCTAATTTCTCTTTCATATTTTTCATCATTAGTGTATAGGAATGCAAGAGATTTCTGTACATTAATTTTGTATCCTGAAACTTCACCAAATTCATTGATTAGCTCTAGTAGTTTTCTGGTGGCATCTTTAGGATTCTCTATGCATAGTATCATGTCATCTGCAAACAGTGACAGTTTTACTTCTCCTTTTCCAATTTGTATTCCTTTTATTTCTTTTTCTTTTCTGATTGCCATGACTAGGACTTCCAAAGCTCTGTTGAATAATAGTGGTGAGTGTGGACATCCTTGTCTCGTTCCTGATGTTAGAGGAAATTCTTTCAGTTTTTCACCATTGAGAATAATGTGTGCTGTGAGTTTGTCGTATATGGCCTTTATTATGTTGAGGTAGGTTCCATCTATGCCCACTTTCCTGAGAGTTTTTATCATAAATGGGTGTTGAATTTTTTCAAAAGATTTTCTGCATCTATTGAGATGGTAATATGGTTTTTATTCTTTAATTTGTTAATATGCTGTATCACATTGATTGACTTGCATATATTGAAGTATCCTTGCATCCCTGGGATAAAAACCACTTGATCATGGTATATGATCCTTTTAATGTGTTGTTGTATTCTGTTTGCTAGTATTTAGTTGAGGATTTTTGCATCTATATTCATCAGTGATATCAGTCTGCAATTTTTTTTTGTAGTATCTTTGTCTGGTTTTGGTATCAGGGTGATGGTGGCCTCATAGAATGAGTTTGGGAGTGTTCCCTCCTCCACAATTTTTTGGAAGAGTTTGAGAAGGATGGGTGTTAGCTCTTCTCTAAATGTTTGATAGAACTCACCTGTGAAGCCATCTGGTCCTGGACTTTTGTTTCTTGGAAGATTTTTAATCAGAGTTTCAATTTTATTACTTGTGATTATTCTGTTCATATTTTCTATTTCTTCCTGGTTCAGTCTTGGAATGTTATACCTTTCTAAGGATTTGTCCGTTTCTTCCTGGTTGTCCATTTTATTTGCATAGAGTTGCCTGTAGTAGTCTCTCATGATCCTTTGTATTTCTGCAGTATCAGTAGTTACTTCTTTTTCATTTCTAAAACTGTGGATTTGAGCCTTCTCCTTTTTTTCTTGATGAGTCTGACTAATATCAATTTTGTTTATCTTCTCAAAGAACCAGGGATTAGTTTTATTGATCTTTGCTATTGTTTCCTTCATTTCTTTTTCATTTATTTCTGATCTGATCTTTATTTCTTTCCTTCTGCTAACTTTGGAGTTTTTTTGTTCTTCTTTCTCTAATTCCTTTAGGTGTAGTGTTAGATTGTTTATTTGAGATTTTTCTTCTTTCCTCATGTACACTTGTATAGCTATAAACTTCCCTCTTAGAAGTGCTTTTGCTGCATTCTATGGGTTTTAGATCATCGTGTTTTCATTGTCATTTGTCTTTAGGTATTTTTAAATTTCCTCTATGATTTCTTGAGTTATCTCTTGGTTTAGTAATGTATTGTTTACCCTCCATGTGTTTGTGTTTTCTATGTTTTTTTCCCTGTAATTCATTTGTAATCTCATAGTGTTGTGGTCAGAAAAAATGCTCAATATGACTTCAGTTTTCTAAGATTTACTGAGCCTTGATTTGTGACCCAAGATGTGATCTATCCTGGAGAATGTACCATGCGCATTTGAGAAGAAAGTGTAATCTGCTCTTTTTGGATGGAATGTCCCATAAATATCAATTAAATCTATCTGGTCTACTGTTTCATTTAAAGCTTGTTTCCTTATTTATTTTCATTTTGGATGATCTGTCCATTGGTGTTAGTGAGGTGTTAAAGTCCCTTACTATTATTGTGTTACTGTCAATTTCCTCTTTTATAGCTGTTAGCAGTTGCGTTATGTATTGAGGTGCTCCTATGTTGGGTGCATATATATTTATAATTGTTATATCTTCTTCTTGGATTGATCCCTTGATCATTATGTAATGTCCTTCCTGGCCTCTTGTAACATTCTTTATTTTAAAGTCTATTTTATCTGATATGAGTATTGTTACTCCAGCTTTCTTTTGATTTCCATTTGCATGGAATATCTTTTTCCATCCCCTCACTTTCAGTCTGTATGTGTCCCTAGGTCTGAAGTGGGTCTCTTGTAGACAGCACATATATGGTTCTCGTTTTTGTATCCATTCAACAAGCCTGTGTCTTTTGGTTGGAGCATTTAATCCATTCACGTTTAAGGTAATTATGAATATGTATGTTCCTATGACCATTTTCCTTACTGTTTTGGGTTTGTTATTGTAGGTCCTTTACTTCTCTTGTGTTTCCCACTTAGAGAAGCTCCTTTCGCCTTTGTTGTGGAGCTGGTTTGGTGTTGCTGAATTCTCTTAGCTTTTGCTTGTCTGTAAAGCTTTTGATTTCTCCATCCAGTCTGAATGAGGTCCTTGCCAGGTAGAGTAATCATGGTTGTAGGTTCTTCCCTTTCATCACTTTAAGTATATCATGACACTCCCTTCTGGCTTGCAGAGTTTCTGCTGAGAAATCAGCTGTTAACATTATGGAAGTTCCCTTGTGTGGTATTTGTCATTTTTCCCTTGCTGCTTTCAATAATTTTTCTTTGTCTTTAATTTTTGCCAGTTTGATTACTATGTGTCTCGGCGTGTTTCTCCTTGGGTTTATCCTGTATGGGACTCTCTGCTTTTCCTGGACTTGGGTTGCTATTCCCTTTCCCTTGTTAGGGAAGTTTTCAACTATAATCTCTTCAAATAATTTCTCAGGTTCTTTCTCTCTCTCTTCTCCTTCTGGGACCCCTATAATGCAAATGTTGTTGCATTTAATGTTGTCCCAGTGGTCTCTTAGGCTGTCTTCATTTCTTTTCATTCTTTTTTCTTTATTCTGTTCCACAGCAGTGAATTCCACCATTCTGTCTTCCAGGTCACTTTTCCGTTCTTCTCCCTCAGTTATTCTGCTATTGATTCCTTCTAATGTAGTTTTCATTTTAGTTATTGTATTGTTCATCTCTGTTTGTTTTTTCTTTAATTCTTCTAGGTCTTTGTTAAACATTTCTTGCATCTTCTCGATCTTTGCCTCCAATCTTTTCCGAGGTCCTGGATCATCTTCACTATCACTATTGTGAATTATTTTTCTGGAAGGTTGCCTATCTCCACTTCATTTAGTTGTTTTTCTGGGGTTTTATCTTGTTCCTTCATCTGGTACATAACCTTGTGCCTTTTCATCTTGTCTATATTTCTGTGAATGTGGTTTTTCTTCCACAGACTTCTGGATTGTAGTTCTTCTTGCTTCTGCTGCCTGCCCTCTCGTGTATGAGGGTATCTAAGAGGTTTTTGCAAGTTTCCTAATGGGAGTGGTTGGTGGTGGGTAGTGCTGGCTCTTGCTCTGGGCAACAGTTTTACTGGGCATAGCTCAGTAAAACTTTAATCTGCTTGACTGCTGATGGGTGTGGCTGGGTTCCCTCCCTGTTGGTTGTGTGGCCTGAGGCAACTCAACACTGGAGCCTACCTGGGCTCTTTGTTGGGGCTAATAGCAAACCCTGGGAGGGCTCACGCCAAAGAGTACTTCCCAGAAACTCTGCTGCCAGTGTCCTTGTCCCCATGGTGAGCCACAGCCACACCCCGCCTCTACAGGAGACCCTCCAACACTAGCAGGTAAGTGTGGTTCAGTCTCTCCTGGGGTCACTGCTCCTTCCCCTGGGTCCCAATGCACACACTACTTTGTGTGTGCCCTCCAAGAGTGGAGTCTCTGTTTCCCCAGTCTTTTTGAAGTCCTTCCATCAAATCCCACTAGGCTTCAAAGGCTGATTCTCTAGGAATTTCTCCTCCCATTGCTGGACCCCCAGGTTGAGAAGCCTGACGTGGGGCTCAGAACCTTCACTCCAGTGAGTGGACTTCTGTGGTATAAGTGTTCTCTAGTCTGTGAGTCACCCACTCAGCAGTTATGGGATTTGATTTCACTGTGATTGCGCCCCTCCTACACTCTCACTGTGGCTCCTCCTTTGTCTTTGGATGTGGGATATCTTTTTTGGTGAGTTCCAGTGTCTTCCTGTTGATGATTGTCCAGCAGCTAGTTGTGATTCTGCTTTTCTCACAAGAGGGAGTGAGAGCACGTCCTTCTACTCCGCCATCTTGGTCACAAGACATGACTGATTTTTGTTATATAGTAATTCAAAATTCTGTAAACAGATTATGGCCAGAATAAATGCTGGATTCTAAGATACAGTAAATAAGGATTCTGACTTCAAACATAAAGTTCAATGGGAAAACCTATAAAGTGCATGAACAGATTTTTTAGATTGTTTTGAAAGCATGATAAACTTGCAGCTGACTGTGAATACACATTTACCTCTGTTCTTTCTGAAAAAGGAAATTTTTTAAGTTTACATCCTCATATACGCAAAAAAGGATGCAGCGGATCTCAGACATATCAATGACATTTCCAAATGACTGGCATCGTGGAATGAATGGTAACTGAGTGTGAAACAGGGAATGCTGAAACCTAAGGGCCTGTAGAGTGTAATCCAAAATGATAGAGAGCCTCAAGAAAGGAGAAATTGGGACTGGAAATAGAAAGAATGATTACAAGTCCAGGGAAGAAGTAAATCCCTTGATCCCCAGCCCTAGTTCATATAATTAAACAGTTCCCTTCCCTGATTCCAGTAAAATGCAGTATAGTGACTCTCTGGAGAATTTGAAAGAGGAAGGCTCTATTCCAGAGAGCCAGATGTGGGTGAAGGTGGAGGTAAAAACAGAGATTTAGATGGAAGTGTTCATCCTCTACTCTGCTCTCAGAATGCCAGCAGATAGGTTTGTAACCTCCAGGGAAGAGATTGGGCGATTCCTCTCAGCCAGCCAGGAGAGAAGCTCTACAGATACTGGCAGGTACAGACCTATTGCCCCCAATGAGCCCCACCAATTTACACATCGTGCCAGTCCAGTTTTTAATGTCTCAGTCCCATTATTGACAGTCAAGGATCACCAGACATTTGAGAAAAAGTTCTAAAAATTATATTTTTAAAAAAGAGGAACTTAGAGAAAGATGTAAGGCAAGCAGCAGGAAAAAAATTAACTAAAAATATATAATTAAAATATCCAAAGATATTACTCCTGGAAATTAAAGAATACAATAACTAAAATGAAAACACAGGAGCTGGAATATAATATTGAGGGTCTCACAGAAAGTAGAACAAAAAAACAAAAACAAAAAGGTAGAAACTCGGGAGTGAAATGTAAGAAAGAGGATTCAACCAGAAGACCACGTATCTGAATGACAGTTCCAGAAAGAAAACAAAGGAAATGGAAGAGAAGAAATGCTCACATTATAAATACAAGAAAATTCACAGAAAGAAATGACATGACTTTTTGAAGATTCAAAGAACCTATAAGTGCCCAGTACAATGAACTGGAAATAAGGAAAGAATCCTAGAAGCTTCAAGCAACAAAAAATGAAGCAGATGAAAAGAACTGGGAATCAAAATTTTACCAAATATTGTTCCAGTAACCTGGAGGTGAAAAGCAAGAAAGAAATGCCTTAAAATAATGAAGAAAATTATTTCCAACTGAGAATTCTACATTTATCTAAGTACTTAATAAGTATGCAGGTAGAAAACAATTTGTTAGACTTGTTTGAACACAAAACATGAACACATACTAAAAAAATTTTTAATATTGAACGTGGTTTCTTCTGGGGAGTGAAAAGGGGGTAGGACAACAAGGGACTGCTATTTGCACATAAGCTATGTAATATTTTTTTAATTAAATGCATTGAAAGTGATGTTGATTTTTAGAATAGAAATCTATCTTGTATTATAATACAGATGAATTCCTTCAGATTGTTTTGTAACATTATTTGCAACAATTTTTAACCTCTTGACAAATAGTTTTGGGTTTTTTTGTTTGTTTGTTTTATCGAAATATAGTTGGTTTACAACATTGTGTTAGTTTCAGATGTACAGCAAAGTGATTCAGTTATATGTAATACATATAAATGTACATATATTATTTTTTTACATTCCATTCCATTATAGGTTATTACAAGATATTGAGTATAGTTCCCTGTGCTATACAGTAGGTCCTTGTTGATTATCTATTTTATATATAATAGTGTCCATCTGTTAATCCCAAATTCTTAATTTGTCCCTCCCCCTACCCTTTTCCCTTTAGTAAGCATAAATTTGTTTTCTATGTCTGTGAGTCTATTTCATAAATAAGTTCAAATAGGTTTAGTATTTATAATTTGTCATTTTGTCCTTCTTAACAACACTGTTCCCACATTTGATTTATTTTTGATTTATTTTTCAACATTCTGAGTAACATCATCAAGTAACTTCTTTGAGAAAGGTAACTGGGTTGCATACTCTTTGAGAACTTGCATACAAAAGAACATACATTTGTTTAACAAATATGTTTTACTAAGTGCCTGGAGTGCGCCAGGAATTTGTTTTTCTGTTCCCTTCACACCTGAAAGCACATTTTTTCTGATAATAAACCTGATTTGTTTTTCCTTTGTAGAGAACCTGTTTTTGTCTTATTGTTAAGGGTTTTGTCTCTTTATACTTGGATGCCTGTAACATTTCACTAGTCTATGTATAACTATGGATTTATTTTCTTATGATTTTCTTGATACCTCACTATCTTCACAACAAAAAAGTATAGTTAAAAATTACTGAATTCACATAATGAATGTCCTACATGGAATTTGTTAAAAGATTGCTGTCATGATCCTCAGCTTCCCCCTCTTCTCTCTCTAGTGGCATGAACATGGCAGATCCTCAACCCCAAATAAAAGTCTCCTGGCCGATGTAGATTTCTCACCTATTCATGTCTGTAATTCAAGCTGTTTCTATTTCTGAAGGGCTTACAACTTCAGCAGACCCACTATACTTCATGGTGTACTCCAAGAAATGCTGTATCAGAAGCAGTGGTCAGACTTGGTTGGTTTCTTTCTTTCTTTCTTAATCTCTCTCATTGACCATCACCTTGTCTAATGCCTGCCAAACAGTATGTTAATAATATTTTTTTTAGATTGGAGAATAAACCAACACACATTATTAAGCATTACTTTTGAAAGTAGCCCCCTGAAATTTTACTATTTAACAGTGTCCATTTCTGCTTTCTAGAATCTCTGCTTACTGTGAAGAAATCTCTGAAGAAATATCAACTAAGATTTTTTTCATGGTTCTTTAGGTGAATGGATAATATATCATAGATTGGAATCTAATTTTTATGAGCTAATTCAGGAAGCCATCAGTATAAATCAAGAAACAGCATTGTAGTTAAGAGTTCCAACACTAAGATGAATACAAATTATATCTCTGCCACTCATTGTATGACATGGGACAAATTATTTAACTACTCCAGCCTCAATGTAATCATTTATAAATGGGGATAATAACATTATTTACTTCAAAGAGTTATTGAGAACAGGGCAGTGCTAGGGTGAAGCAAGTGAGTCATCTGGGGTGCAAAATCTAAGGAGTTACACTGGAATTAACTCCAATGGATCATACACCTAAATGTAAGAGCTAAAGCTATAAAATTCTTAGAAGAAAATAAGAGAGTGAATTCACGACCTTTGGTTAGGCAAAGACTTCTAAGATATGCATCCAAAGCACAAATGACAAAAGAAAAAATAGATGAACTGAACTTCATAAAAATTAAAAACTTTTGTGCTTCAAAGGACACTATCCAATGAAAAGACACCTACAGAATGGAAGAAAATATTTGCAAATCATATATCTGACAAGGGACTTGTATCCAAAATATATAAAGAACTCTTACAACTCAGTTATAAAAAGACAACTCAATTTAAAAATGAGCAGATATTTAAATAAACATTTCTCCAAAAAAGATACACAAATGACCAATTATTACATGAAAAAATGCTCAACATCATTTACCATTAGGGAAATGCAAGTTAAAACCCAGTTGAGATAGCAATACACACCAACTAGGGTGACTATAATCAAAAAGAAGGAAAATGACAAGTGTGGGACCAGTTTTGGAACCTTGCTAGTGGGAATGTAAAATAGTATAGCCACTTCAGAAAATAGTCTGGCAGTTCCTCAGTGTGTTGAAGAAAGAATTACCTTTTGACCCATCAATCCCACTCCTAAGTACATATCCAAGAGAAATGAAAATGCATGTCCACATAGAAATGAAAATATATTCATATCAGCATTATTCGTAAGAGTCAAAAGGTGGAATCAACCCATTCAACTGATGAATGGATAAATAAAATGTGGTGTATCCAAGCAATAGAATATAGAATGTGCTGATAGATGCTACAACATGGATTTACCTTGAAACATTATATTAGGAAAAGAAACCAGTCAGAAAAAACCACATACTATATGATTCCATTTCTATAAAATTTCTGGAATAGGCAAGTCTACAGAGACAGAAAGTAAATCAGCAGTTGCCTAGAGCTCAAGGAGCTTGAGGGGTGGTGGGGAGTGAGGAGTGACTGCTAAGGGGTATGGGATTTGGGAGCTGATGAAAATGTTCTAAAATTGGTTGTGATGGTCACCCAACCCTGTCAATATACTGAAAAATGACTGAATTGTACACTTGAGTGAATTGTATAGTATGTGAGTTTTATCTCAACAAAGCTGTTTAATTTAAGGAGGCGCTCATTCTCAGGGCCGTGTAGGTGCAGAGTCACAGGGGGCACCTGCAAACTCTGAGAGTCAGGACTCCCTTAAGTTTTGTGTCCCAGCTGCCTTGTTAGCCTCACCCTAGTCTTGGCCTTGGTTGTATGAATTAATGAGACGTTACATGAGAGGTTTTAACACTAGTATAGTATGTCAAGTGACAAAAATAATACAATTTATTAACAAGATTGATGTCTTTTATTCAAGGGAAAACAAACGTATTGGTGGTACAGTACCTCACAAGCAGTGGGGCACTGTTCCCCAGGGATTTGGGGCAAGAAAAAGTTTTATAGAATGTTAAAAGAGGCAATGCAGAAACAGGGCATGATTGGCTAGAAGGTAGGGGATTTCCTGATAAGGGGATCAGGCCCTATTTTCTAGGGTAAGGTGAGCTCTCTAAGCTGGCTTAGAGAGTTGTGACTGGTGTATATTAGGTCTCCTTGACAGGTGTTTCCCGTAAGTACACGCTGCCTTCAGTTTAGGTTTGTGATGTGGTCTGGGCCACAGAGGTGGCCTCCATTTTGAGGGTCCCAATATACAAATTAAGTTTATCAATACCAAGAGGAAGTATTTATTGTTGCAGAGAAGAAAAACTAATTTTATCTCTACCCTTCTAAGTTCTTGGCTGAGACCCCTGTAATAAAACACAGATTATCAAAAGAAAGACATGTAGAAGTTTGTTACAGGTATACCTCATGTACACATGGGAGATCCTGGGGAAAATGATGACTCCCTGAGGTGCCCTAAGCCACTGGCTTAAACACCATCTCCAGCTAAAGACAAAAGATGATGGAGCAGTTACCAGGAAGGACACACTAAACAAGAGTGAGGTTTAATTATACAGAATAAAGTTGGTGTCTTCTCCATTGATAAGGTTCTTTTGTGATTTAGTGTTAACTTTCCCTTCCTAGTACAAAGAGGGAGACACCCTTACAAGTAGATATTTCTTTTATAAATGTAAAGTTCCCTCACAAAAGTGAACTTCCCTGTTTTCAGAGATTTCACTATGTTTCCTGTTTCTCAAAATAATAAACTCAAAATAATCCCTACGCCAAAAGGCATATTTGGGGGCAGCATATTCTGCTGTTCTTTATTGTTATGATTATTAAATATCAGGAACTTAGGCTCTGAGCATATAAAGACAACAATAATTGCTAAACTATATTAGGTACATGGATCAGGTCTCATTTCAAACACTTTCTGTGAAGTTTAGGTAATTGGCCCAAGTTTACACACTAGTAGGGGCACAGCTTGTAGAAAATGACAGGCAGCCCAGCTCCAGAACCTCTATACTAAACCACCTCATCAATAAGTGTGTCAAGATGGGCAAGATATTGTTCCTTTTCATTGATAATCCAACATGAGCCATAAAGAGGTTCATAAAAACTATAATATGGTAAATAGAAAAAAATTCCATTGGTGCACAGAGAAAAGTAATTCTATCTGTGAATGTAGGCAAGACTTCAGAAAGGGTTAAATTCCCTACCCCAACACCACTGCCCCCAGATCTTAAGAGGAAAAGGAGGATGCTGGATGGAGAAGGTGAAAGGGAACCTTCCAGGCAGAATGAAAATGAGCAAAGGCAAAGGGCTGGAACCAGCCAGGTGGTCCTGGGAACTGAAAGTTTTCTTGTGGAGCATCTGGAGTGGGAAGGGCCAAGCCTACAGTCATCCTAAGGTGGAGCTGGGTGTGAAGGCTTCCTAGACCACACAGGAGGCTGCGCTTCTTCTGAAAGAACCAGCAGAGGTCCGTAAGCAAGGGTGCAATAGAATCAGACAGGAGGTGGAGAGATCTTGCCAAAATAGAGTTGTTTTCACAGCAAAAGTAGACAACAGGGAGTTCTTCAACCCAAAGTTTACATTCCTTAAGTTTCTTCTTCAGGGCTGTTCACTGACTCTTAAGTTCCCTCACAGAGGACCCTGGAATAAGATCAAGTTTTCCCTTTGTATACTCATAACAACTGCTTTCATGATTTCTTTTTTGTAGCTAACATAATATTGAATGTTTTTAAATTTTTAAAATGTCATGGAGGGCTTCCCTGGTGGCGCAGTGGTTGAGAGTCCGCCTGCCGATGCAGGGGACACGGGTTCGTGCCCCTATCCCGGAAGATCCCACATGCCGCGGAGCGGCTGGGCCCGCGAGCCATGGCCGCGGAGCCTGTGTGTCCGGAGCCTGTGCTCCGCAACGGGAGAGGCCACAGCAGTGAGAGGCCCGCGTACAGCAAAAAAAAAAAAAAAAAAAAAAAAATGTCATGGAAACTCAAGTTGAAAAGTTTATCTTTTCATGTGTCACTTGGTAAAGCGTTCCATTTTGACTCCTCTCCCTTACCCCACATCTTAGTTTCAAGTATCTTTTAAATAAAACGAGTTCAGTGTCAACAACACTCCAGGATTTTATTAATCTTAAACCTTGCAGATGAAAGATGGTGGCTGAGTCAACAGGCTTCCTGAAGAGTACCCTGGGGAAGGGGGGCACCCTGTGTATCTGTTTGGAATTTCTGACCCACACACTTGGCCTCATGTCAGGCAGGAAAGGAATAACTACTTCTGTCAAAGCCACTCACAGATCACAATTCAGTCCCCACGATGTGAAACACCATCTCCTAACAGCACATGACCTTCTTCCACCAGTCTCCTACATTGTCACCCATAGTGGCGTCTATTAGCTCTGACACTGCTCTCTCCCTCTGGGCAGCTGATGCAGAGGTTCAGTACAGAACTGGACTGTTTGCATCAAGTGTTGAAAGCAAATTTGAGCTATTTGTTCTCCTGCTGCTATGGCAGCTAGTATCACCCAGGCTGATGTTCTTTTTTTGGTTTCACTGTTAAGCCTTCAAGCTCTCTACTTGAAACGTGTAACATGGTTTCCTCTTATAGTGTATCTGAGATACAGAAGGGGCTATGCAAGACACAGTGATGTTTTTCAACCTTATTCATAATGGCTGTTTTTTCATCACTGAAAGATTTAAAATATTCTTTGGAGCAGGGAATATGATGCATTTTATGGATTCATAGGTCATTGGGTTTAAAGAATACCTGGCATTTCCTCTATAGCATCCCCTCTGTGACAAGTTTGGCTGGAGGCCAATAGTCCAGTCTTTGCTACACCATCTCTAGTAATGAGTCACTCCCAAGGTGGCTGTGCCATTTTTAGGATCTAATTATTAAAAACATATTCCTCACTCTCTTTGTTGTAATTAAATCTATCCTTCCATATACTGCCCTTAAAATTTCAAAAGACTTTATATTATCTCCCTCTTTCCTTTTTACAGGCTAAACTAGGGTCTTGGTTGAATCTATACTCTCTGTGGGATTGCTATTTTCTTATCGTTAAAGTACTGACACTTCACTCTCGGTAAACTATCGAATTTCTTAGCTTAAAAAGAAATGAGATAGTAATGATAATATCTACCATACTGTGTTATGAAGGTAATATAAAATAATAAGATGAAGTTTATATAAAGAAAATATAGTGTTCTACAAGTGTCATATATATGGTATTAGTATTATTAAAAATACAGATATCTCTGTAGGATCCTAGAACAGACATCCTATTACTTAGAGTAAAATACTAACCAAATAGTTATCCAAAAGAAACTGAATTTAAGAACTCAGTCTTTAACGTTAGAAAAGAAAGAAGCCAAGGAATGTTTCATGAGCCCCTACTCTGTGCCAGGCATTGTTCTAGGAATTAAGGATGTAGAAATAAGCAGAGTAGACAAAGGCATGGCCTTCTCTCAAGGGATTTATATTTTAATGTGGGCAGCCTGGCAATGTATAATCTGATGTTGATGAATACTATGGGGAAAAATGAAGGACGGTACGAGTTTCTATGGATAAGGAGAGATATATTATTTTCTACAAATTAGAGACAGGCCTCATTGACATTCGAGGTGAAAGAAGAAGTAAATGAAAAGAATTAACCATGTGGGTAGCTGGAAAAAGCATGTTCAGAAAGAGGAGGTAGCACCCATAAATGCCCTGACATAGGCAGAAAAGGGCAGCAGCCAACGTGGCTGAGAGCAGTAGGAGATCTAGAGCCATTGCAAGGACTCTGGATTTTATTCTAAGTGAATTAGAAGCCATTGGAGGGTTTGAGCCAAGGAGTGATAGGACCTGACTTAGGTTTTCAGAGAATCACCATCCTATTCTATGATATATAGACAACAGAGATACCAGGTACAAAGTATTCCAATAAACCATACAAGAGATAGTGATAAATTGTACCAGGGTGGTATCATTGTATGAGCCAGACATGGTTTGATTTTGTATATATTTTGAAGGTAGAGCCATCAGCGTTTGTTGATGAATTGGATATGGAATATAAGAGAAATCAAGGAGCCAAGGATGCTCCAAGTTTTCGGGCCTGAGCAACAGGTTGACTGGAAATTGCAGAACACTTGGAAGCACAGAGAGGAGAGGAGAGAAGAGAAGAAAAGGAGAAAGGAAAGGAGAGGAGAGGGGAGGGGAGAGGAGAAGAGGGGAGAGGAGGGAAGGAAGAAAACGTTGAAAAGGTAGGCCATGGTTAAATTGGGAAGGACCTTGTACCTCATGCTAAAGAACTTGGACTTTAGCCTGTGGTTGCTAGGCTTTAGGCATAGAACATTATGTGACAAGCTTTGTATTTTGTAAAAACCACTCCCGAGGCACATGCAGGATAGAATAAAATAGGATGAAACTGGAAGTTGAGAGATGATTTAGAACAATATTGTAATAGTCCAGGCAAAACATAATGAGAGAACAGAGGGTGGGTGGCAGGCTCATCTTAGTGTCTGCTGGCCTAAAGGTGAGGTTACCATAGACTCACTGAGGAAAGGAGATAAACGACTTTAAGAACTATTTTCACCAAGTAATGGTGAGTGGACTCCAGTATATTCTAATTTTCACCTGATCAATTCATTTTTGCCTAGACAGCTCTAGAGAAATGTTGATGCATTCAAACTCTTCTAACTCATCCAGCATTTCTCCAGGAAGTATTTATTGAGTACCTACCACTAACTAGGCCAATACATTGTCTAGAATTATGGTTTTAAAAAAGGGAAAGGGCTTCCCTGGTGGCGCAGTGATTGCAAGTCCGCCTGCCGATGCAGGGGACGCGGGTTCGTGCCCCGGTCTGGGAAGATCCCACATGCCACGGAGTGGCTGGGCCCGTGAGCCATGGCCGCTGAGCCTGCGCATCTGGAGCCTGTGTTCCACAACGGGAGAGGCCACGGCAGTGAGAAGCCCGCGTACCGCAAATAAATAAATAAATAAATAAATAAATAAATAAATAAATAAAATAAAAAAGGGAAAAAATTTAGTTGGGACTAGGAATCAAAATGCCTGAGTGCTAGTCCTTGTTGTGTTTCTGGCTAAATTACTTCACTATTTTTGACCCTGGTGTCTACATCTCAAAATGAGGAAATTTGTTTACATGACCCCTCCCATCCAAGCACCTGAATTATCCAACACCCAACTGTGCAGAATAAAAAGTTTCATTGAAATATTTATTGGTTGCCATTCATATCCATTATATTCTCACATACAGATTTCTATTCAGTGAGCATTTTCAGGCATATGGTCGATGTGAAGATCGAACACACCTTGATTTGAACCTTTTGTTTAAGGGTGATGAGGTGGTAAATTGCTTTCATGTTGCAACTCAGTCAGAGATATTTTTTCTCTTACTATTTGCTGAACAAGAAAAATATAAACTAATCATGCAGCTAACCCTTAACATTTTGTCAGCTGTCTTGTATTAACAGGTAAAGTCACTGATGAGTATTTTGAAGCAGCAAGAATTCTTGGTATGTTTACAGTTTATGTGTACTGACAACACTACCTCTTCTTTCCTGCTAAAGTCTAAGCAAAAACTTCCTTTAACTTTTTTTTAATTGGATGTTAGACCGTTGCTTTTTTTTTTTAAATAGAATTTACTTTTGGAGTAGTTTTAGGGTGACAGCAAAATTAAGCAGAAGATACAGAGATTTCCTGTATACCTCCTTTCAAATATACACAGAGCCTCCTAGACTATCAACATCCCACACCAGAGTGGTACATTTATTATTGTACAATCAATAAACCTACACTGACACATCATTATCACCCAAATTCCATAGTTTACATTAGGGTCACTATTGGTGTTATATTATATTCAGTAGATTTTGACAAATGTATAATGACATGTATCCACCATTATAGTATCATGAAGAGTAGTTTCACTGTTAAAATTTTTCCAGAATGTAATATAGTTGGGATCATACAGTAGTTTTTCAAAGCAGAAGTACTTTTTTTTATTTTAATGAAATCCAGCTTACTGATTATTTCTTTCATGGACGGTGCCTTTGGTGTTGTATCTAAAAAGTTATCACCATAGCCAAGGTCACCTGGATTTTCTACTATGTTGTCTTCTAGGAGTTCTATAGCTTTGCATGTCATATTTAGGTGTATGATCCATTTTTAGTTATTTTTGTGAAGGGTGTGAAGTTTGTGTTGCTGTTGTTTTTTTTGGCTGGGTTGCCTGTGGATGTCCAAATTTTCCAACATATTTGTTAAAAATACTATCTTTGCTCCATTGTATTGACTTTCCTCCTTTGTCAAAGATCAATTGACTATATTTATTTGGGTCTATTTCTGGACTGTCTATTCTGCTTCATTGATCGATTTGTCTATTTTTTTCACCAATTCCACACTATATTGATGACTGTAGCTTTATAGTAAATCTTGAAGTTGGGTAGTGTCAGTCTTCCTGCTTTGTTCTTCTCCTTCAATATTGTATTGACAATTCTGGGTCTTTTGCCTCTACATACAACCTTTAGAATAGTTTGTTGATATCCACAAAATAACTTCCTGGGATTTTGATTAGAACTACACTGAATCTGTAGATCAAGTTGGGAGAACTGACATCTTACCGATATTGAGTCTTTCTATACAAAAACATGAAATATATCTCCAGTTACCTCCAGTTCTTTGATTTCTTTCATTAGAGTTTTGTGGTTTTACTCATATAAATCCTGTACATATTTTGTTACATTTATAGCTAAGTGTTTCATAGTTTTGGGTTCTAATGAAAATGATGTGTTTTAAATTTCAAATTCCACTTTTTCATTACTGGTATATAGGAAAGTTATTAACTTTCATATATTAATCTTGTATTCTGCAGCATTGCTTTAATGGCTTATTAATTTGAGGAGTTTTGTTGTTTTTGTTGTTGATGATGATGATGATGATGATCCTTTTGGATTTTCTATATAGGCAATCATGTCATCTGTGAACAAAGAGCTTTATTTCTTTCTACTGAATCAGTATTCTTTTTTTTTCTTATTTGTTTATTGCATTAGCTAGAACTTCCAATACAATGTCAAAAATGAGTGGTGAGAGGAACCATCCTTGCCTTTTTCATGATCTTAGCAGGAAAGCTTCTAGTTTCTTACCACTAAATATTTTGTTAGCTGTAGGTGTTTTGTAGATATTTTTTAATTAAGTTAAAGAAGTTCCCCTCTATTCTTAGTTTTCTGAGAGTTTTTATCATAAATGAGTGTTGGATTTTGTCAAATGTTCTTTCTGCATCTATTTATATAATCACGTGGTTTTTCTTCTTTAGCCTGTTAATATTATGGATTACATTAATTGATTTTTGAATGTTGGACCAGCCTTGCATACCTGGAATAAATATCACTTGGTCATGGTGTACAATTCTTTTTATACATTGTTGCATTTGATTTGCTAATATTTTGTTGAGGACTTTTGCGTCTACGTTTATGAGAGATATTGGTCTGTAGTTTTCTTACAATGTCTTTGTATGGTTTTGGTATTAGGATAATGATAGACTCAAAGAATGAGTTAGGAAGTATTATCTACTATCTTCTGAAAGAGAATTTGGAGTATTGGTATAATTTCTTCCTTAAACCTTTTGTAGAACTCACTATTGAACCCATCTGGGCATGGTTTTCTATTTTGGAAGGTTATTAATTTTTAATTCAATTTCTTTCATATATATAGCCTGTCTTAGTCTGTGCAGGCTGCTACAACAAAAATACTATAGACTAGGTTGCTAATAAAGAACAGAAATTTATTTCTCACAGTTTTGGAGGCTGAGAAGTCCAAGATCAAGGTGCCAGCAGATTCAGCATCATGCAAGGACCAACTTCCTGGTTAATAGACCCTCATTTTCTCCCTGTAATCTTAACCTCACATGGCAGAAGGGTCAAGGGAGCTCACTGAGGTCTCTTTATAAGGGCACTAATCCTATTCATGAGGACTCTTTTCTCAGGACCTAATCTCTTCCCCAGGGCCCACCTCCTACCATTATATTTGGGGTTAAGACTTCAACATATGAATTTAGGGGAGGGATACATAAATATTCAGTCTATAGCATAAGCATATTCAGATAGTCTATTTCTTCTTGTGTGACTCTGGCAGATTGTGTCTTTCAAGGAATATGTCTGTTGTACTTAGTTATCAAATTTGTGAGCAAATAATTGTTAATAATATTTTTATTACCCTTTAAATGTCGATGGGATCTATAGTGATGTCCCTTCTTTAATTTCTGATACTAACAATTTGCATCTTCTCTCTTTTTTTCTTAGCCTGGCTAGAGGCTTATTGATTTTATTGATCTTTTCAAAGAATCACTTTTGTTTAAAATTGTTGATTTTTCCTATTGATTTCCTCTTTTCAATTTCATTTATCTATGCTCTGATTATTATTACACTTTTCTTCTGGTTACTTTGAATTTAATTTGCTCTTCCTTCTCTAGTTTCCTAAAATGGAAGCTCAGGGAATTGATTTCATATCTACCTTTTATAATATATGCATTCAGTACTATAAATTTCCATCTAAGCCCTACTTTCACTGAATTCCACAAAATTTAGGAATTTTCCTTTTCATTTTCACTTATTTCAAAATATTTTTAATTTCTCGTGAGATGTATTCTTTACCTATGTGTTATTTAGAAGTGTGTTGTATAATCTCCAAGTATTCAGGGATTTTCCAGGTATCTTTCCATTATTGGTTTAATTTTATTTTGGTCTGAGAGTGAACAATGTACAATTTATATTCTTTTATATTCATTATGGTGTGTTTCATGGCCCAGAATGTGAACTATCTTGGTGAATGTTCCATATAAACTTGAGAAGAATGTATATTCTGCTTTATTGGATGAAGTAATTGATTATGTCACTTATATCCAATTGATGGATGGTGCTCTTGTATTGAATTATGTCCTTACTGATCTTCTGCCAGCTGAATCAGTCCATTTCTGACAGATGAGTGTTGAAGTCTCTGATTCTAATAGTGGATTTATCTATTCTCGTTTCATCAATTGTTGCCTCCCATTTGTGATGCTCTGCTGTTAGGTGCATAAATATTCAGAACTATGTATTCTTGTAGAATTGACCCTTTTAGTATTATGTAGTGCCCATCTTTACCACTGGTAACTTTCCTTACTCCAAAGCCTGCTCTGTCTGAAATACCTACTCCAGATTTATTTTGATTAGTATTATCATGATATATCTTTCTCCATCTATTTACTTTTAATCTATGTGCCTTTAAAGACATATAGACTTAAAGTGGATTTCTTTTAGACAATGTATAGCTGAGATTTTTGATCCACTCTGACAATCTGTCTTTTAATTGGTGCATTTAGACTAATGACATCCAAAATGATTATTGATACAGTTGGACTAATATCTACCATTATATTTGTTAGTTTTTTTCTCTTCATTGCCCTTGTTCCTTGTTCCTATTTTTATCTTCCACTCTTTTTCTGCCTTTTGTAGTTTTAATTGAGCATGTCATATGAGTCTATTTTCTCTCCTTTCTTAGCATGCCAGTCATACTTCTTCTTTTACTTTATCTAGTGGTTGCCTTAGAGTTTGCTATATACATTTACAACTACTTCAAGTCCATTTTCTTTTTTCTTTCTTTTTTTTTCTTTTTTTTTTTTTTTTGCAGTACAGGGCCCCTCACTGTTGTGGCCTCTCCCGTTGTGGAGCACAGGCTCCAGACGCACAGGCTCAGTGGCCATGGCTCACGGGCCCAGCCGCTCCACAGCATATGGGATCTTCCCAGACCGGGGCACGAACCCGTGTCCCCTGCATCAGCAGGCAGACTCTCAACAACTGTGCCACTAGGGAAGCCCACAGGTCCACTTTCAAATAATACTGTACTCCTTCATGTGTAGTGCAAGTATCTTATAAAAATAATCCTAATTTCTCTTTCTTGTCCCTTGTATCATGTATCATTGCTGACATTTATTACACTTATACATAAATATACCAAAGTATGTATACATATACATGTGTACATACTTATCGAACACATTGTTGCTATTATTTTTTTGAACAAACTATTATCTGTTAGATTAATTAAGAATAAAAAAATAAAAGTTTTTATTTTACCTTCAATTATTCCTTCTCCAATGCTCTTCTTTTCTTTATGTAGGTCAGAGTTTCTGACCTATATCATTTTGCTACTCTCTAAAGAACTTCTTTTAACATTTCTTGTAGATAAATCAATGGAACAGAATAGAGATCCCAGAAGTAAACTGATGCACCTATGGTCAATTAACCTATGACCAAGGAGGCAAGAATATATAATGGAGAAAAGAGTCTCTTCAACAAGTAGTGCTGGGAAAACTGGACAGCTACATGCAAAACAGTGAGATTACAACATTCCCTCACACCATATTCAAAAATAAATTCAAAATGGTTAAAAGACCTAAACATAAGACCTGAAACCAAAAAACTAGAAGAGAACATAGGCAGAACACTCTTTGAGCATAAATCGTAGCAATGTTTTATTGGATCAGTCTCCTAAGGCAAAGAAATAAAAGCAAAATTAAGCAAATGGGACCTAATTAAACTTAATATGTTTTGCACAGCAAAAGAAACCATCAAAATGAAAAGACAACCTATGGAATGGGAAAAAATATTTGCAAATGATGTGACTGACAAGGGTTAATATCCCAAATATATAAACAGCTCATACAACTCAATATCCAAGAAAGCAAACAACCCAACCAGAACATGGGCAGAAGACCTGAATAGACATTTCTCCAAAGAAAACACACAGATGGCTCACAGGCACATGAAAAGATGCTCAACATCACTAATTTTTAGAGAAATACAAATCAAAATCACAATATGATACCACCTCAGTCCTGTCAGAATGGCCATCATCAAAAGTCTACAAATAACAAATGTTGGAGAGGATGTGGAGAAAATGGAACCCTCATACACTGTTGGTGAGAATGTAAATTGGTGCAGCCACTATGTAAAACAGTGTGGAGTTCCCTTAAAAAGGTAAAAATAAAGCTTACCATATGATCCAGCAATTACACTCCTGGGTATATATCTGGAAAAAATGAAAACACTAGTTAGAAAAGATACATGCACCTCAGTGTTCATAGCAGCACTATTCACAATAGGCAAAACATAGAAGCAACCCAAGTGCCCATCAAAAAATGATTGGATTAAGAAGATGTGGGGGCTTCCCTGGTGGCACAGTGGTTGAGAGTCCGCCTGCCGATGCAGGGGACATGGGTTCGTGCCCCGGTCTGGGAAGATCCCACATGCCGCGGAGTGGCTGGGCCCGTGAGCCATGGCCGCTGGGCCTGCGCGTCCGGAACCTGTGCTCCGCAACGGGAGAAGCCACAACAGTGAGAGGCCCGCGTACCACAAAAAAAAAAAAAAAAAAGAAAAAAAAAGAAAAGAAAAAAAGATGTGATTATATATAATATTACTCAGCCATATAAAAGAATGAAATTCTACCATTTGCAGCAATGCGGATGGACCAACAGAATACCATGCTAAGTGAAAAGTACTTACTGTATAATATCACTTATATGTGGAATCTAAAAATAATACAAGTGAATGTATATGCAAAACAGAAACATATATAGGAAATAAACTTGTGGTTACCAATGGGAGAAGGTGATGGAGAGGTACAAATAAAGGGTATAGGATTAACAGATACAAACTATCACATATAAAATAGATAAGCAGCAAGGATATACAGTATAGCACAGGGAATCATATCCATTCATCTTATAATAACCTATAATGAAGTATAATCTGCAAGAATGTGGAATCACTGTGCCATACACCTGAAACTAACAGAATATTTTAAATGAACTATACTTCAATTTAAAAAGAAAATTCTTGTAAGGAGCCCTGATGGCAATAAATTCCTTCAGTTTTTGTTTGTCTGAAAAAGTATTTTGCAAAGGAAAATTTTGCAGGGTACAAAATTCTAGGTTAGTGATTTTTTTTCTCTCAACACTTTAAATATTTCACTCCACCCTCTTTTTGCTTGCATGGTTTTCTGAGGAGAAGTTGGATGTAATTTTTATCTTTGCTTCCCCATAAGTAAGCTGTTTTTCCTTGGTTTCTTTCAAGAATTTTTTCTTTAACTGTGATTGTTTGACTATGATATGCCTAGATATATACAAATGTTTGTCTTGCTTGATGTTCTCTAATATGTGGTTTAGTGTCTGATATTAATTTGGGGAAATTCTCGGTCATTGTTTCTTCAAATATTTCTTCATTTCCTTTCTCTCTTTCTTCTCCTTTTGGTATTCCCATTATGCACATGTTTTATCTTTTGTAGTTGTCCCACAGGTTTTGGATATTCTATTCTATTTTTCTCTGTCTTTCTTCTCTTGCCTTTTCTGTTTTAGAGGTTTCCTTTTATATAATCTCAATCTCAGAGTTTCTTTCCTCAGTCCATTAAGGGCATTCTTCATTTCTCTTATATTTGTTCTTGATTTCTAGCATTTCTGTTTGATTTTTCCTTAGGATTTCCATCTTTCTGCTTACATTGCCCGTCTGTTCTTGCATGCTGTCTACTTTACACATTAGTGTCCTCAGCACATTAATCATAGTCATTTTGAATTCCTGATCTGGTAATTCCAAAAGCCTTGCCAAATCTGTGTCTGATTCTGATGCTTGTTCTGTCACTTCAAGCTCTGTTTTTTGCTTTTTAGTATGCTGTAAATATTTTCTTGGCAGCCAGACATGATGTACTGGATAAAAAGGACTGAGGTAAATGAGGCTTTAGTAATGTGATGGTAAGGTGTAGGGGTAAGATAAGCACTCAGGAATCCTATGAGTAGGTTTCAGTCCATTAGTGATCCTTTGCCTCTGGACTGGGGCTTCACAAGTGCTTCTCCCTTTCCCCTGCCTTAGGTGAGAAATAATGACTAGAGTGAACTAGAGTTGGATATTTCCCTTCTTGCGTATGTCAAAAGATAGAGGGGGCTGTAGTTTGGTGTTTTCTATCTCCCATGTGGAATGCTATAGGGGTTAGGTTTTCCCTTCCCCCAGTCAGTTGGCTCTGATAAACCTCCAATAGTTTAGTCTCTGATAAAATAGTTTTTCTTGAGGGTAAGCCTTGTATGGACAGACTATTCTGGCATATATCAAAATGGTTCCTTTTCCCTTTCCCTGCCAGAAGCATGAGGGATTTTTTTCCTATGTTCACTGTGAGAACCTGGCCCAGCTTCTGGTGTTAAAACCCATAAAAGTGTGGGGCTCCCCTGTGGCTGGCTCTCCCAGGAGTTTTTAACTCTCAGGCTCTTCTACTCTGAGCCCTCCAGGAATTCTTCAATTACAGTTCAGGTTTTCTTACCCTGGTACTGACTCCCATGGAGGTTTCTGCTTATGGATTTCTGCTCCAGTAAGTTGTGATTCTCTGTATTCTCTTTTCTCTCTCTCTAATTTGGGGAGTGATGGCTTGCCTTGTGACCTCAGTTTTTTGACAGATCTAAGAAGAGTTGTTGACTTTCAGCTTGTTCAGGGTTTTACTTGTCAGGATGGAGTGATGACTTCCAAGCAACTTACATGCTAGACTGGAATCCAGAAGTCCTAAGTTTTTTCTTTTATTTTCTTTAGTAAAATTTAAAAGGCTCATTCCCAAATAAGCCATCATATTTTTTAAATGATATTCCAACAAGCCCCTTACTCTAAAACTTCTTAAGTTTGTTTTGTTTTGTTTTGTTTTGTTTTGTTTTGTTTTGTTTTTTGGCTGCACTGGGTCTTCATTGTTACACGTGGGTTTCCTCTAGTTGTGGCAAGCGGGGACTACTCTTCATTGCAGTGCTCAGGCTTCTCATTGCAGTGCTTCTCATTGTAGGGCATGGGCTCTAGGCGTGCGGGCTTCAGTAGTTGCAGCACCAAGGCTCAGTGGTTGTGGGATGGAGGCTCAGTAGTTGCAGCACAGGGGCCCTAGAGCACACAGGCTTCAGTAGTTGTGTCATGAAGGCTCTAAAGTGGAGGCTAAGTATTTGTGGCGTGTGGGCTTAGTTACTTCGCAGCATGCAGGATCATCCCGGACCAGGGATTGAACCCTTGTCCCCTGCATTGGCAGGCAGATTCTTAACCACTGCACCCAGGGAAGTCCCAAACTTCTCATGTATTGATACCTACAGTTCACAGGAATAGGAGCAATGACATGAGAGAGTGGAATAGAATTCTCTTGACTAGGTTGTGGTCCTGATTCTAACTCTACTTTAGTGTATAATCCTGAACAAGTCAATGCACACTTCCACATTTTGGAGTCTCATTCACCTTTAATTCAACAGTATAGCAAATATTTACTAAACATTCACTCTATGTTAAGCACTAGACTAGGCAAACAAGGTAGACATAATCCCTGCCCTTGGAGCTTTAAGTATAGTCAAGAAAGTAAACAATAACCAAGAAATGGCAATTCAATAAGCATTCAAGTAGGAGTATAGTATAAGGTGCTTCAGGAGCACATGGCAAGGGGATCTAGCCTATAGTCAGGTTTCCTTGAAGGATTAACCAGGTAATCTGTAAGATTCCCTTTAAAGAAAATAATGCAATGGGAATTCCCTGGCATTTCAGTAGTTAGGACTCTGTGTTTTCATCACCATGGGCCCAGGTTGGATCGCTGGTCAGGGAGCCAAGATCCTGCAAGCCACATGGTCAAAAAAAAAAAGAAAAAGAAAGAAAAGTGCCTTAAAGTATACAAGATTTTTCTGACTTTAATCTAGTAAAATGGACCAGATCAACTGATTTTCCACAAGGGTGCCAAGACCTGTGTAACACAGGAAAGAATAGTGTTTTCATCAAACCTCATTGTATACAATGGATACAAACAACTGGATAGCCTGCATGCAAGAGAATGAAGTTGAGCTCTTTCCTCACGCTATACACAAAAATTAACTAAAAGTTGATTATAGACATGTATGTAAGAGCTTAAAATATAAAACATAAGAGTAAATATTCATGACCTTGAGTCAGGCAAGGATTTCTTAAATACTGCACCAAAAGCACAGCAACAAAAATAAATATATAAATTATTAGACTTTTAAATAAACTGAATGTTTTATGCTGCAAAAATACTTCAAAAAAGTGAAATGGCAACCCACAAAATGGAAAAAAATATATTTACAAATCACATACCTGGTAAAGGACTTGTATCCAGAATATATAAAGAACTCTTACAAATGAATAAGAAAAGGACAAATAACTTACCTTCTTAAGTGAGCAAAGGATCTGAATGCACATTTTTCTAAAAAGGATACAGAAATGATCAATAATAACATGAAAAGATGCTCAAAATTGTTCACCATTATGGAAATGCAAAACAAAACCATAATGAGATATCACTTCACACACACACTAGAAGGACCACAATAAAAAAGACAGCCAATAACATATGTTGGCTAGGATGTGGAGGAATTAGAACACTCATACAGTGCTGGTGATAATGTAAAATTGTGCAGCTATTTTGGAAAATAGTCTGGCAGTTCCTCAAAATGTTGAATGTAGATGTACCATGCCTAAGATAAATGAAAACCTATGCCCACATAAAAACTTGTACATGAGTGTTCATAGCAACGTTATTCATAATAGCCCACAGAACAACCTAAATATCCCATTAACTGCTGAAAGGGTAAATAAATGTGATATATTCACCAATGGAATATTATTTGGCAATAAAAAAGGAATGAAATATTGTTACATGCTATGACATAAGTGAACTTTAAAAACGTTGAATAAAAGAAGTCAGTTACAAGAGACCACATATTGTATGATCCCATTTATATAAAATGTTCAGAACAGGTAAATCTATGGAGACAGAAAGTAGACTAGTAGTTCCCTGGGACTGGGCAGGGGACAGGAATGGGAAATAACTGCTAATGGATACAGACGTGTTTTTTGGAGGTGATAGAAGCATTCTAAAATTGATTATGATGTTGTTTGCACAACTCAGTAAATAAAAGGCATTGAGTGGTACACTCCAAGTGAGTAGATTGTATAGCATGTGCATAATATCTCTACAAACCTCTTTTCTAAAAGACAGAAAGATATTTTACATCACAACACAGCCTCTCTCTCTCTCTCTCTCTCTTTATTTCACTCTCTTTTTCTGACTCATACAAACAGTATAAAAATCTGTATAAAGCAACATTTTTCTTTTATATCTCTCTATTATTTTCTATTTTTTTATTCTATCTTACTAAAAAATTATCTTGACCTGTGTTCTGGTTATCTTCTGCTGCATAACAAAACACATCAAAACTTAGGGCTTAAAAATAACATTATCTCAAGGGGTTCTATGGGTTGAATGGGCTCCACTGAGTGTTTCCTACTGGGTGGGAGGTTTATACAATTGCAGTCAGGCAACCGACTGTAGGCTAGAGCTACAGACTTCTAGACGTTCAGCTGTGCTGGACTCACTCATATGGCTGACAGTAATGCTGGCTGTTAGCTGGAACTCAGCTCTGATTTTCGAGTAAGCAGCTACACTTGTCTTCTTCATGTAGTATGGTTTCTCATAAGTCAGCACCTGGGTTCTTAGAGAGAGTACCCCAAGAATGAGCATTCCAAGAGACCTGAGTGGAAACTGCAAAGTTGCTTATGACCTAGCCTCCCACGTCCTACAATGGCTCTTCTGATGCCTTCTATTAGTCAACCCAGATCCAAAAGGAGAAGATGCAGACTCTTTTTCTTAGTGATAGCAGAGTCAGAGAATTTGTGACATATTTAATCAATCACAATCAATTAGACTGATTTTACCACTCTCTAATGGTTCACAGCCTGTAGTTTGAAAAAATATTGCTCTAATCTAATGAGGTAATGTCCCTTCCAGTACTAACATTTCTTGAACCTACGAATTCATTAGATCTCATGTCAGGCTATAGAGGCTACTAATTTCTTCCACTTGAAAATAGGCAGGGGGGAAAGCAAGAGTACAAAGCAAAAGGTATGGTAAGGTCTGATATCTCTGGTCAGGTTTCTATCTAGAAGGACCTCACAGGATCTATTCTCCAGCCTCCCATTGCTCCTATTTGAGTCCAGGTAAATTTAGTGTAAATATCAATAATTTACTAACAGGCCACACCCACTGTGATGGGCATGTGTGACAGTTAGCAGTGACCAACCTTGGCAGTACTGCAGGTGTAGTAGAATTGAGTTTACAGATCAATGCAGCTATGAGATTAGGAGATTTACAGAGAGAGGCCCACATTTTTTAATGGACTTAGATGGCTGTGGAAATGACATTCTTAGTAAAATGTGCTTATTGAAAAGAAGCATTTCTTACACTCCCTGTGCCATAGTATCAATGTGTATATTATCTTAATTTTCAGAGTAGTCTTTTTCTATTAAAATCTGAGTACTTTCTATGAACAGATGTTTCCTATTCCCTTGGCTTATCAATGCAAGACTAATAGAAGGCAACAGGGTCATTAGGGAAAATAAAGGGGTAGGCACGAACAGTGTGAATTTATGAACCAACTGGAATTTTGCCGAGCCAAAATCTCTGGGGAAAGAAAGGAGAAAAATGTTCTCTGTCTGTGATTTTATTCTACTGGGTGTTATAAGATGTTTCTAAATGGACAGTCAGACTCCTAAATGACCATGTAATTCCCCATGTCTGCATGGCACGAAGAAGAGTATAAATATGCAAAAGCTGTTCTATTTCATGGTTGCATGGATACCAAGCAGATGGGTGGATGAGCATGAAGCTGTTCTTTACAAGCAGAGAGAACCTCTGTCAATCCAGGCTGCATCCATCTGCCTATACAATTACAACCCTGCTTTATCCAAGAGAGACAGAGTGGAAGAGAGAGATTGAGAGAATATATTATTAAGAGAGAAAGTTGTTTGGACTTTCGAATCTAATTAATATTAAAATAATAAACTAGCTCTCAATTATATAAAAGTTGGGATATAAACTCCTGTGGATGCACCTTGGAGACTGAAGATCTTTGGATAAGGTATTTAAGTGGCCTGTTTAATAATCCCAACACTACTTACTAGAAAGCTATTTAAGCTCTCAAAGACTCCATTTTCTTATCTATAACACGAGGGATGACATTGATAGGACCACTTAGGGTTTTTGTGAGGGTTAACTGAAACAATGTTTGCAAAGCTTTTTGCACCAAATCTGGCACATAATAAATGTTCAATAATTATAAAAATAATATGAGTAACTTTATCATGATTGTTGTCTTCACAACTACCTGCTCTTCCTGGGAAAGAACTTCCATCCCTTTTTACTCCTTCTTTCTCCTCCAGTTTTTTACAAGCATTGTGTGCTCTTCATTGCTCTTTGTTTTTCAATCATTAAAAATGCATGTTTATTCCATGAAATCTCACTGTTGCCTGGTAGACTCAAAAAGAAAACTCAGATGGCAAAGGAGACAGAAGGCTGCCTTCTCACTCTTCTCTCCTCCAATCTATTAGACGTTGCTGTGGCCTCAGAAGTCCTTTGGCCATTTCCTTTTTCTGAATAGTTTTATTTCAGTTATTTACATAATTAAGACTTGGTGATATCTAATTATGTGGTATTACATGCTTTCAGAATTTAAGATAACTTAGAGTTCAAATGACTCATTCCTCCTCCATCTCCCTCTCATCCATCACCTGCTCCCGGTCCATCCTCCCAGCTTCCATGCAGAATTCCCTTCTGCAGAACTTCTGACAGATGGTGTCCAGCTTTTGTCTGAATGTCTCTTTGCCTTGTGAGCCAGGCCAGCCTTCTTCAGACAGTTGTAATAGTTCTACATTTCTTTTATAAGCTGACCCCAAATCTGACTCCTACCCAATGGTCTTCTTTCTGACATCTGGAGTATGAGAGAATAAATGCTAGCCTTTCAAGTATTTGAAAACCTTAATTCTGTCTTCTGTTAATTCACCTCAAGCAATACCATGCTCTGATCCTTCCTTTTACATACTGAAATAATTCTGCAGCGTTTTCCTGTCCTATCTCCCTTCTCCTAAATGCCGTTTAACTTTCGCTACATGTTATTTAAACAGGGCACCTAAGGTTTCAGGCAGCATTCTATTATGGCTCAACAAGAGAACAGCAGTGTGGGGCTACATTTTCCTGAGGAAACACTGTACTTATCTTCACTCAAACACAAAGGGCTTTCAGAGTTGAGGCAGCTACTTCATTTGTTTGTATACATTAGTATACAGGCCTCCAGGTTCCCAAATATGACCTGCTTCAGGTCAGGTGAACCTCACTTATCCTGAATTTAAGTATTTCTGTTCGCAGAGATGTCCATCTAAGCTTTCACAGAACAATTAACAATTTTTATGTAACTAAGTCTTCATCATTTCTTGCTTGGAGGCTTACAACACCCTCCTAATCATTTTCTCCTCTTTCATTTGTTGATTCTCTCTTAACTCATGCTCTACAATTCTGTTTATCTCTTTTTAAAGTATAAGTCTTATTATGGCATTGTATCAGTTAAATTCTCCTTTTACTCCCCATGGCCTGAACCCGTGAATGTTCTATGGATGGACTCCAGGAGAAAGTCTGTGACCATCTTGAAGATATATGTGCAGAATGTTGTGTGGGAAGAAAACCCCATAGCTTTCAACAGGTTAAGTCTAAGAACTTATAACATAAAATCCAAATAGTTTATGGCTGGAGCAACTGAGGGGGGGTTGGAACCTGTTTGAAAAGAAAATCAGGGGAAGAAGATCCCAGGAAAAGCATTGATTAAAAATCTTTACACTGAATTCTTTCTGACAGTTGGGCCCTAAATCTGCTAAGTCTGGTCATTTTTATCTGCTTCTCCTCTTATCATGGTCCAGAACCTCACTACCTTTCCAGTATCATCCTCTTCTCCTTCACAATGGACCCTTGTTACACCCACATTGATCTTAAAAATGCCTATCCCTTCAAGATTCTACCAGAGGTCACCTCCTCTGTGAGTCAGAGCATTGGTTGTAGATAGTTGATGGCGTGTGACCTTGGGACCAAGAAAGACTTCAGTTTCTTGTTCTATCTACCACTTCCTAGCTTTGGAGACACACGAACATTTTTTGGCCTCTTAAATCTTTAATTTCCTCATCTTAAAAATGGAGACTATGTAATACCTCATGAGGTGGTCATAAGGATTAAATGACATAACATGTGTACAGTGGATAACTGTCAGGCTTTCTGGTTACCAAGCCTGTTTGGAATATTCTTGCTACATATGGAAATCATCTAGGCTTATGAGTCCTGTCTACTCAAGGCAAAAGCCCAGAACTCTCCAGCTTTGTTACAGCTAAGAGGATGGCATGTGACCTGGGCTCCACCAACCACAATTACTCACCAACCCAAGGCCCCAATCCCAAAGAGGGAGGCCTCGTGTGACAATCATTGGGCTGACTGTGCTGGGTGCAGAGACATAGAATTTCAGGGGCTGGGTAGTAGCAAGTTTGAGTCCTGACGCAGCAGGACCAGCCATGGTGATGTGATTGTTCTACTTCTCATTGGAGCCCATAGCACATCAAGGTTTCATATATTGTTCCCAGAAACTGTCTCGAACCTGGTTCTCCAGGCTAACAACTATACATCTTTCAAATAAAACTCCTTTTCTGAGTAATCAGCCAGAGTTGGCCTCTGTTGCTTGCAACAGTGACTCCTGACTCATACTCCTGACTCAAAGTAAAGCACTTAGAATGGTGCTTACCCTAAAGTAAGTGGACATAAAACTTCCTCTGTGATGTTGCCCCGAGGCGAGTCATTCTTCAATATTACTGCCACATCTGCAATGGATGTATGTCACTGTGGAACTGTGATTATTTGCACTCATGCTCGTTCTTCCCTGAACTAAGTGTCTCTGAAGGCAGAAACCCTGTATTATTCACTTTACACCCTCAGGGCCCAGCAGAGTCATGAGTGTTCAATAAATATTTGTAACTGAGTGAACTGCTCAACCAACTGTGACTCTCCCTAACTGTATTTCACCCAGCCTGCAGTCCATTATTTTTGTAATAAAATACCATGAGAAATTTTGTCAATCATTGAATTGAAATAAGATGGTAGAACCACAGCATTTCCACTAACTTACATCTCAAAAAAACAAAATGAAGTGTTTGGCAAGACATACTTTAAACACACACACATTTTTTTCTCAACATAAAAACCATATGCCCATCTTGCTAAAAGCTTGAGAAACTCAGAAAAACATAAAGATAAAACTAAAGTTAGTCATAATCTTACTATCCAGATATCAAAGCTATTTTCATTTTCATGAAAACATTTGTAATTCATTTATTATTATTTTTTCTTTTTTCCAGATATATTTCACATAGCTGAGATTATAAAATATGTTACAACTTTGTATTCTATATTTTAAAATTTTTCTCATACCTCCAAATAATCTTTGAAAATATCATAACATACCATTGTATAGATAATAGTAACTTGTTTAATAGAGTGAGTTTCAAACTGTGCTCTCAAAATTATAGGGTTCTTCCAAAGTGTCTCTGAAGAATCCAGTGCAAAGAGCCAAAAAGAGGTGGGGTAGGTAGACACCATCCCCAGAACAGATCTGCTATTATGTGTCTTGATTATTGAGGTTCTAAGTAAGATTTTGTTTAATTGAAAAAACTTCCGTTAGATTTTCTCAAAAGTCTAAAAATCATTAATTTAACATTCCTGTATTACTTGACATTTAGGCTATTTTTAGGGTTTTGAAAATACATATAATGCTGGAGTCAATTTATTTTGCTTAAAGTTTTATCTACATTTTTGAGAATTCCTTAACATAGAGTTCTAAAATTAAGATTAATGGAGCAAAGTATGGAAATCTTAAGGTTCACAGTATATATTTACAATTTGTTTTTCACACAGTTATATGATTCATGTTCCTGCCAACAGTGAAACAACACCAAATTCTTTCTAGCACTATTATAATATTTTTCAATCTTTTGCTTTGAAAATATTTTAATCATTGCTATGAAAAAACTTTTAATCATTTTAATTAGCATTTATTTGATTGCTAGACAGCTTGAATATTTTTTAAAAAATTTTAAAACATCTTTAACTTGAATATTTTTATAATTTTATTACTCATTTGTATTTCATCTTCTGTGAATGCATTTCTTCTACATGACCTTTCACAACTCATCTGTTGAGTCTCAAAGTTTTTCTTATTTATTTATTTGATTTTATGTAGAAAGTCAGAATAACCCTTTGTCTCAAAGTTGTGCCAAATATGTTTCCCATTTACATAGGTGCCTTTAGTAAATAAACTTTATTAAGGTACAATTTTCATACAACAAAATGCACTGATTTTGAGGGCATAATTTGATGAGTTTTGAAAAATATACACAACAGTATAATCAATAAAGATAAAATATTTACATCACCCCAAAAGTTCTCTCACTGCAAAATCCCACTTCATCCCCATATTCAGGAAAAATTTTTACCTGCTTTCTGTCATTATTGACTCTATGGAATTATACAACATGTGCTTCTCTGTGTCTGGCTTCTGATACTCAGCATAATATTTTTGATATTCATCCATGTTGTTGCATGTTTTGATATTGCATCCATGTTGCATGTTGTGTTCATCACTCATGTGTTCATTGCTGAGTAGTATCACATTGTGCAAATACATCAAAATATATCCATTTGCCTGTTTGATGATATTTTTAATTTTAGTCATTCTAATATGTATAGTGGCATCAGATTACAGTTTTAATTCACACTTCCCTGATGACTAATAATGTTGAATTCCTTTTCATGTGCATAATCACCATTTGTATACTTTCTTTTTTTTTTTTTTTTTTTTCCTGTACGCGGGCCTCTCACTGCTGTGGCCTCTCCCACCGTGGAGCACAGGCTCCGGATGCGCAGGCCCAGCGGCCATGGCTCACAGGCCCAGCCGCTCTGCGGCATATGGGACCCTCCCGGACCGGGGCACGAACCCGCGTCCCCTGCATCGGCAGGCAGACTCCCAACCACTGCGCCACCAGGGAAGCCCTGTATACTTTCTTTTATGAAGTATCTGTCCAAATCTTTTGCCTGTTTTTATTGATTATTTTTCCTTACTAGGATGTAAGTCTTCTTTATGCATTCTGTATACAAGTCTTTTATCAGCTATATTGCAAATATTATCTTCCCATCTGTGGCTTGCCTTTTTGTTTTCTTAAAGTTGTCTTTCAAATAACAGACTTTTTTTTTCATTTTTGTAAACTCTAATTTTCTATTTTTTCCTTTTTGGTTTATGCATATTGTATACTTTCTAAGAAATCTACAACTACTCCAAGGTGTGAAGACTTTCTTTTATGTTTTTTGGGGGAAGTCCTATAGTTTTAGTTTTCATATTTAACTCTATGATTCATTTTGAGTTAATTTATGGTGAATGGAACGAGATAAGAGTCAGGGTTCATTTTTTATGAAGATAAACAATTGTTGCAACAAGATTTTTTATAAGGCTATATTTTGCTTATGGAATTACCATGACACTTTTACAGAAAATCAAATAACCATATATGGATGGGTGTATTTCTGAGCTCACTATTCTGTCCATTGACCTATATGTTAATACTTAGACAAAACCACACTGTCTTGATTACTGCAGCTTCAGTTAAGTTGGAAGTTCTCCAACTTTGTTATTCTTTGTTAAAAGTTTTTAAACACTCGGGTCCTCTGCATTTCCATATAAATTTGGGAATCAAGTTGTCCATTTCTACCAAAAAAAGAAAAGTCAAGTGCAATTTTTATTGGAATTGAATTGTATGTAAGGATTATTTGTGGAGAATTTATATTTCAACAATACTGAAGCTTCCAATCCATAAACATGGCATCTCTCTATACTGACCTCATAAAAATGAACTATGAATTATCTCTACCAATTTTTCATCTGAAAGAATTCACATAAGATTGGTATTTTTCATTCCTTAAATATTTGGTAGACTTGACCAGTGAAACCACATTGACTGGACATTCTTTTGTGGGAAGATTTTTAAGTATAAATTCAATTTTTAAAGTAGATATAAAAGCCATTAATGTTTTTAACTTCTTCTTGAGTCCTTTTCGTTAATTTGTGTCTTTCAAGGAGTTGTCCATTTTACCTAAGTTGACGAATTTATTGTCATAAATTTATTCATAATATTGTCTTACTATTATTTTAATATCTATAGAATCCGTAATAATATCTCCCCTTTTGTTTCTTATATTGATAATTTGTGACTTTCTCCTTTTTTTTCTTTTGTTTTTTTTGGCCGCACCACGTGGCATGCGGGATCCTAGCTCCCCAACCAAGGATCCAACTCGGGTCCCCCATGCAGTGAAAACGTGAAGTCCTAACCACTGGACTACCAGGGAAGTCCCTCCTCTTTAAATTTTGACCAGAAGAACTACAGATTTATCAATTTTATTGATTTTTCTCTATTGCCTATCTTTATTATCTCTGGTAATATTCTTTTTCCTAAAGTCTACATTGTCTGATATTAATATAGCCACTCCTAGTTTCCTTTTATTAGTTTTTTGCATGGTGTATTTTTTTTCAATTCTTTTACTTGTATAGTACCCTTATCTTCATATTTAAAATATGCTTCTTGTAGAAAGCATAAATTCGGGTCTTCCTTTTTATACAATCCAACGTTCTCTGTCCTTTCATTGGCATGTCTTTATGAAGTCCAGTGTGGCTCAAATTTTCTCCAAATAGAGTAGAACAAGGTATATTTATGAAGTCAAGAATATGGCTTGTTCTGGATTAACAATGTTTATCCAAAATGATTCATATTTTTATTTTCTTTTTTCACTGAAATATAGTTGATTTATAATATTGGGTTAATTTCAGGTGTCCAGCAAAGTGATTTAGTTATATTTTTTCAGATTATTTTCCATTATAGGTTATTACAAGATATTGAATATAGTTCCCTATGCTATACAGTAAATCATTTGTTGCTTATCTTTTTTATGTTAATAACTTGTATCTGTTATTCCACACTCTTAATTTACCCCTCCCTCACTCTTTTCCCCTTTGGTAACAATAAGTTTGTATTCTATGTCTGTGACTCTTTTCTATTTTGTACATAGATTCATTTGTTTTATTTTTTAGATTTCACATATAAGTGATACAATATTTGTCTTCCTCTGTCTGACTTACTTCACTTAGTATGATACTCTCTAGGTCCATCCATGTTGCTGCAAATGATACTATTTCATTCTTTTATATGGCTGAGTAATATTCCATTGTGTGTGTGTGTGTGTGTGTGTGTGTGTGTGTGTATACCACATCTTCTTTATCCATTCATCTGCCGATGAACATTTAGGTTATTTCCATGTATTGGCTATTGTAAATAGTGCTGCTATGAATATTGGGGTGCATGTATCTTTTTGAATTGGAGTTTTCATCTTTTCCAAATATATACCCAAGAGTGGGATTGCTGGATCATACGGTAGCTCTAGTTTTAGTTTTTTTAAGTAACCTCTATACTATTTTCCATAGTGGCTTTACCAATTTACATTCTCACCAACAGTGTAGGAAGGTTCCCTTTTCTCCACACCCTCCCCAGCACTTATTATTTGTAAATTTTTGATTATGGCCATTCTGACTGATGTGAGGTGATACTTCCTTGTGGTTTTGATTTGCATTTCTCTAATAATTAGTAAATTTTTGTTGTTGTTGTTGTTTTTTGTTTTTTTTGTGTGTGTTAGGTGGGCCTCTCACTGTTGTGGCCTCTCCCCTTGCGGAGCACAGGCTCCAGGAGCGAAGGCACAGCGGCCATGGCTCACGGGCCCAGCCGCTCTGTGGCATGTGGGATATTACCAGACCGGGGCACGAACCCATGTCCCCTGCATCGACAGGTGGACTCTCAACCACTGCGCCACCAGGGAAGCCCATTAGTGATGTTTAAGGATGCATATTTTTTAATTGGCACATTGCATATAAGTATTTACATAATTGCATTTCAATAAGTTAGGATAGTGTCTGCTAAAACATACATCACAAATTGTACATACCATAAAATTACCAACCAGTTTTTTCCAACTCCACAATTCATAGATTGTATACTACAAGTCTTTGTTCAGTAATTACAATAGCATTATTTTAAAATCAATAATCACACTTATAATTGTCTTTTCTATGAATTCTTCTGGTGTTTAGAAGCTTGGGTAAATGATCTTCTATTCCAGCTAACAAACTTTGCCAGTATCATTTATAGAATAAACCATTTTTTTTCACATTAATTTTCCATGACATCTTATTTATACATTAAAGTTTATTTCTGAGTTCTTTATGACATGCCAATGATATTTGTGTACAATTTTGTTTTGATATCATATTATTTCAATCATTATAGCTTTGCAATATCTTTTGATATCAAAAAAGAGAAAAGTTTCTCATTAGTCTTTTTTTTAAACAAAATTGAATTTGGATATTTTTATCTTACTACTCCTCCAGAAGAAACTTGAATTTGTAATTTTTCCTGCATAGAAAAAAAGTGTTATTGAGATTTTTATTAAAATAGCATTAAAATACTAAATAAGTTGCAAGAATTGATATCTCTTATATGTTGTGCTCCCATCCAGTGACATGGCATGTTTTTCCAAATATTCAAGTCATCTTTCATCTTTTATATCATTTATTAATGTTTTGTGTTTTACTGCTCCAGGTTCCAATTCATTTTTTATAAGCTTACACATATGTAGTTTTTGTTTTGTTGCTATTGAAAAGGACATTTTTTCCATTATAGCTTCCAGCCTTCCTTTCTGGCATGTAGAAAGGCTATTGGTTTTTATATATTTATTTTATATCATAAATATTTATAAATATTTTTCATTTTAAAACTTCTTTATGAATCTAAATTTACTCATTCAATATCTATTGATCATCCCTCTGTGCCAGATACTGTGGGTTCTCACATCCTAATTCCTACTCATTACTACATTTTTTTCCCTGCACATCTGTAAACGATGTGTTTTTTCAAATAAGCTCTAAAATTTTCTATACAGTCAGGCACCAATTTTTTATTATGGCTCCTAAGCTAGGTTCTCTCTCTCTCAGTTCTAACCTGCCTTTCTGGGATTATCCCATGACATTTTCTCTCACACATCCTCTGTTACACCTGCTCAGAGAGGCGTTGTAATTCTTTCATAACTTGATTATTCATTTTGCATGCCTGTGATGCTCTTTCCTATTTGATTACTGGGGAATTCCAATTTATTATTTAAAGAGTAATGCAAATGTCACTTTTTATCTTCAGCTATCCCTGACCACATACTCAGGCAGAATTAATTCCTCATTTGTATAACCATACATACATACATATCTCTATTATAATACAGGTCACATCATGTTACATTTATTTTTTCATGCCTCTGTCTCCTCTAAGAGGCTATGGCTTCCTTCTTCCTTATTTTTGTATGCTCAGTAGTCAATATATTTTTACAGAATAAATAAATTGGATAATTAATTAATTACTTTATTATTTTTGTGATTTAAATAAAAATTAATGATTTTTGTTTCTGGAGCTTACCATTCTTTCCTAATAAGAATTGTGGCATTCTCCCATTTACATTCATTTGAGGCTACTGACATTCTCTATGATTTCTAAAAGATTATCACTCATAGTTCTAAGATCACATCTAAAGCCTTTTCAGTGGTATATAAAGTAGTGTGTCTGGAGCTAGCCCAGAGATAAACCCACACACTTATGGTGACCTAATCTATGACAAAAGAGGCATGACTGTACAATGGAGAAAACATAGTCTCTTCGGTAAGTGGTGCTGAGGAAACTGGATAACTACATGTAAAAGAATGAAATTAGAACACTCCCTAACACCATACACAAAAATAAACCCAAAATGGATTAAAGACCTGAATGTAAGGCCGGACTCTATAAAACTCTTAGAGGAGAACGTAGGCAGAACACTCTTTGACATAAATCTCAGCAAGATTTTTTTTGACCCACCTCCTAGAGTAATGAAAATAAAAACAAAAATAAACAAATGGGACCTAATGAAACTTAAAAGGTTTTGCATAGCAAAGGAAACCATAAAAAAGACAAAAAGATAACCCTCAGAATGGGAGAAAATATCTGCAAATGAAGAAATGGACAAAGGATTAATCTTTACATTATTTTAGAGTTCTAAGGGTCTACTAATCTCCTGTCCCCATCTTTGACTTAAGTTTCTTGTTTATGATGTTGAACTCTCCTTTTTTTAATAGGAATACCATCTTACTTGTAAAACAGAAAATAAAGTAAGAGTTCAAATATATTAATTCAAGTATTTATTCAGCCGATATTTATTCAGGTATAACTCAAAAGAATTACAGTCTGGTTGAGGCAATAGATATAAGCACCACAGTAAAGGCAGACTGTGACAACAACTAAGCCAGAGGTGTGGACGTGGTGCCATAGGAGAACAGAGAGTTTTCCAGCTGTGAAAACTGAAAAGGATTTCTTGGAGGAGACAGATTAAGCTTATGTTTGTAGGACGGGGAAAGATAGGAAGAAGAACACTCCAGGCAAAACAGCATAGCCTTTCTGAATTGCAAGTTAAAACTATAAAAGAAATATGTTAACAAGGATTTTTGTTGATTAATTAGATAGTAGACAAATAACATTTCAGAAAAAATCGCCTTTATCCACCTGTTTGTCCATCATAAAATTCATGCTTGATACGCCCCTTTCCTTTATCCTCAGTCTACACTCAATCATCTAGGCCTGTTCATTTAAACTACTGAACATCTCTCAAATCTGTCCATTTTTCACAGTGCCCATTGCCACCACCCAAAGCCACTTCTTTCTCCTGAACACTGACACAGCCACCTCCCCAACCTCCCCACAGCCACTCTTGCTGCCTCCAAACCACTTCTGCACTGTAACCAGAGTTGTCTTTTATAACAAGCAAACTGTGTTGTGCCTTGACTCTGGACACTTCAGTGGCTCCCCATTGTCCTTGACAGAAAGTTTCTATTCCAAGGGTTACAGAGCCTTTCACCATCCAGCCCTTATCTATCGTCAATGGGCCACCCACAGTGGGCCATTGTTTTTTCTTCTTTATATGCCTCTGTTTTGTTTTTGGTTTTGGTAAATTAACGTAATTTTTAAAATATGCTACTTGCTTGGGAGTCAGTGAGTAGTAGTGGGAAGATCCCAAGATTTAGAGTCAAAACTTAGGTTTATGTCAAAATTCTGTCACTTAAAATGTGTGTGTGTGACCTTAGATAAGTTATTTAGCCTTTATGACCTCATTTTTTTCTCATCTGTAAAACAGGGATAAAAACAATCCCTAAGTAACCATATAGTTGTGAAGATTAAATGAGATAATGCGTGTGAAAAAAACATTTTGTAAACTATAATACATGATGTAAATGTTAGTAATAACATCACCTAATATGGAACATCTACCATTAGGTAAATAAATAAACACTGCTTGGCCATTAAAGAGTCAGCATGAGCTAATACCTGGAAAGAGCTCAAGTTCTCATACAGAAAATAACTTTTTAAATAAATTACATTTAATATACAGTTTAAAAGGGGATATGGCAGTTCAAGACAATGGAAAAATTGAATCAAACTACTAAAGATTTAAGGAGTGACTAGCATGCAAGTTTGATCCTTTACATCTAAAGAACCTGATATATTTTCTTTCTTAATATTTTCTATTTTCTGACTTATTTGGAATATAGCACAATGTTACTGATACTTTAGAAATATTTCTAAATATTTTAATACTATTGCCAGTGTTTTTAGCAGATGGTTATTTTCCTTTAAATGAGTTATTTCAAAATATTTGCTGCATTCCTATGATTTAATAATATTCATGACCATTTTTTTTCTAAAGGACTATATCCCCAATTTAATAATGAAATCCAGTGAGGAAAAATGGGGTTTATTTAATGGAAATTAATTTTATGGCTTAAAAAGAAAACAGAAATGCAGTTACTTCATTAAACAAGAGACAAGTGTACTTGAAAACATTTTCTCCCATGTGACATGAATACCAAGCATGTTGAATTGATGAAGCAGCATTTAGCTAACTGTGCTACTTTCCTCTTTTATTTTCTCTCTGCCTTCAGTTCAGGTAACAGTGGGAAGCTGGAACTTGACTGTTTTCATACACATTCTCCTTGCACAGCAGGGATTTTTCAACCACAGGGAAGGAGTTCCTCTACTGCCACCTAGTGCATTTTATAAAGGGATTCATGGTTTAGTCAGATGAGCTGGTTTATATTTAGTTCAAACAATTGATACAGCCACTATGGAGAACAGTATGGAGGTTCCTTAAAAAACTACAAATAGAACTACCATACGACCCAGCAATCCCACTACTGGGCATATACACTGAGAAAACCATAATTCAAAAAGAGTCACGTGGCTTCCCTGGTGGCACAGTGGTTGAGAGTCCGCCTGCCGATGAAGGAGACACGGGTTCATGCCCCAGTCCAGGAAGATCCCACATGCCGTGGAGTGGCTAGGCCCGTGAGCCATGGCCGCTGAGCCTGCGCGTCCGGAGCCTGTGCTCCGCAACTGGAGAGGCCACAACAGTGAGAGGACCGCATACCACAAAAAAAAAAAAAAAAAAAAAAAAAAGGTTCATGTACCAAAATATTCCTTGCAGCTCTATTTACAATAGCCAGGACATGGAAGCAACCTAAATGTCCATCATTGGATGAATGTGTAAAGATGTGGCACATATATACAATGGAATATTACTCAGCCATAAAAAGAAATGAAATTGAGTTATTTGTAGTGAGGTGGATGGACCTAGAATCTATCATACAGAGTGAAGTAAGTCAGAAAGAGAAAAACAAATACCATATGTTAACACATATATATGGAATCTAAGAAAAAAAAGGTCATGAAGAACCTAGGGGTAAGATGGAAATAAAGACACAGACCTGCTAGAGAATGGACTTGAGGATATGGGGAGGGGGAAGGGTAAGCTGTGACAAAGTGAGAGAGTGGCATGGACATATATACACTACCAAATGTAAAATAGATAGCTAGTGGGAAGCAGTCGCATAGCACAGGGAGATCAGCTCGGTGGTTTGTGACCACATAGAGTGGTGGGATAGGGATGGTGAGAGGGAGGGAGATGCAAGAGGGAAGAGATATGGGAACATTATACGTATAACTGATTCAGTTTGTTATAAAGCAGAAACTAACACACCATTGTAAAGCAATTATACTCCAATAAAGATGTTAAAAAAATCAAAAAATATATCAAAAAAAAAACAACAACAACAACTTGGTTAGACTATGAAAAAAAAAGTGTGGGTGGAGGGAAATGAAGGGCAGGGAGCACAAAAAGCTAAAACTTTTTGAGACAGTTTCTAAAATGTATTACATTAATTAGTAAGAGGTGCTGAGTCACGGAAACATATTATGGGCTTATGAGCTAGATATCTCAGGGAAAGTTGCAGGAAATCAAGGAATCAGGTATGGGGGACAGAGCTCAACTAGATTAAGTTTGTGAAAGAAGATTGTCATAGTGGTGAAGAGCTCAGCTGAAAGCAAAGGGGAGGGGATTTCAATGGCAGTTACACATCTGCAGCATCTGTTTCTCTGGAGACACTATTATATATTCCTTTTAGGACCTTCCCATTCTCCAGCAAAATTCTTGCATTTGCCAACAAGTAAGTTCCGTTTCCAAGGCCCCTCTCTTTTTTCCAGTCCTCCATTTCCTGTCTCACCACCTACTCTAAGAGCCCCTCTCAGACAAGCCTTGTGCACTCAAGGCTCATTCCTTGCTAGCAGTTAGTGTCTCAACAATCTCTACTAAAAATGATTTAAAAGGTTACCTATCAACCCCCATCATCGGGATCTTTTGCCTTTTTATAGGAGACACTTGGATACTCTATAAAGACCCAATGGGGTTTTAGGTTCAAAAGATTGGTGAGGGAGGTTGGGGTTGACAACCTTTCATTTCTTAAATTTTTCCACATAAGCACATAAAACATGCTGTCATTCACAACGTTGCTCAATTAAGAAACCTGAGAGCCACCTTTGACATTTTCTTCTCTCTCATGCTTCTCATTCAACACAAAATACCAAATACACACACACATGCAAATCCAACTGACCTCTAAATATTGTGGATTCCAGCTTCTAAAAGTCTCTCAAATCCATCCACTTTTCTCTATTCCCACTTACATCACACTAGAATAAGTTACAATCATCATTCACCCAACTTATCTCCCCATATCCAGTATTCATCTGACAGCTAGAATAAGCTTTTTTAAATATTAAATTCAGTCATGGTACAATCCTGTTTCATATTCTTGAATGATTTTCTTTTGGTTTTAAAATAAATTCCAGACATTTTAATGTGACCTAAAAGTCCCTACATGATCTGGCCTCTGCCCAGCTCCCCAAATTGATCTATTGCCAGTCTCTTCCTTCTATTCCTGTATCAATGACATCAATCTTCTCTCATTTTCTTGAAAGGACCATGCTTCTTATCACCTCAGGGCTTCTTTTTTTTAAAGCAGAGGTCTTCTTAGAAGCCCATATGATTTAAATGTATTTATTTATTTATTTATGTCTGTGTTGGGTCTTCGTTTCTGTGCGAGGGCTTTCTCTAGTTGTGGCAAGTGGGGGTCACTCTTCATCGCCGTGTGCGGGCCTCTCACTATCGTGGCCTCTCTTGTTGTGGAGCACAGGCTCCAGACGCACAGGCTCAGTAATTGTGGCTCACGGGCCCAGTTGCTCTGCGGCATGAGGGATCTTCCCAGACCAAGGCTCGAACCCGTGTCCCCTGCATTGGCAGGCAGATTTTCAACCACTGCGCCACCAGGGAAGCCCCACCTCAGGGCTTTTGAACATGCTGTTCCCTGTGCCTATTCTTCATTCTCCTGGCATGCAGTACTTCTTTATTGTTGCACTAATTACAAATCACTTGTATAATTCATTATTTAATATCTACCTCTAAGCCCAAACTTTAAATTCTATGAAATCAGTACCAAGCCTATCTTATTTACTTTTTTAACCAGGCCAAAATAGGCAATTAATAAAAATCTGTTGAATAAATTAATGAATTAATTATTGCCTCCTATGATTTTTTGTTATTTTAAATATGCTTCCTGCTTGACAGCAAGTTCCTCAAAGATAATGAAATCTTTAATGATACCTTATGTTGGATATGGTTACAGAGATGATGCAGACATGATCTTGCAACCCAGTAGAGATAGAGCATGGCAACAAAGTATCATACAACATGTAAAATGTCATAATGTGCAAAATGAACACACTTCCTGGGAAACACAGAGGAGGAAGGGCTTAAGTCAGTTTGGCTGAATCTGGGTAGATGTGTCAGAGAAGATGAAATTCAAGTTGAAGTTTTGAAGGACAAATAAGAGTTCATAAGTAGCAAATAGAGGAAGGGTGATCAATGGAATGAGGTCAGAGAATTGAGAAAGAATGCAAAGGTTTTAATGTAAGAAAAGAATGGGTTGTTACCTATTTCTTCACCAGAACCTCCATCACAGTTATTAAATGCATACAGTAGACATTTAATTAACACTTGTGATTTGACTTTTGAAGAATGGTGAGAAATGTGGAAATAGCAATAAATATGGTATCTTGGTAAAGTCAGAATAAGAGACTAAATAAAATGAGTTTTCTTCCACTTTTAATATCAACAACATTGAAACAACTATATTTGATACTACTTCAAAAAAACTCTGATAAGAATGCCATTTCTGGGACTCCCACATGTTTGGTCAAATCAGCTTGCCTTTGAAACCTCTCTGAAAAAGGATTCTGAGTTTCAGGTGAAGGTTTACATGTGAAATTAAACCTAAATTTTCCCTCATAGAACACTATTCTCCAGGAGTATCTTCAAGTCCAGAGGATATTTTCCCCAAAAATTTCCTGTATTTCTGGCCTGAGAGAATGAGAGGGTGACATTCTTTTAGCCCCATGTTAACACTTTTAAACAAATCCTTAATCATTCTCCTTTGAAAGTCAAGAGGTGTTTACAACACCTTCTACTGATCCTTGGCATGTTTTTATCCAAGAATAATAAACATCAGATTTCTCTGCTTTTAACTATGTTTTCCTAAATCAACATAAAATATAGATGTAATCAATTAATTGTACCTTAAGAAATCTTGCCCCATCCTAAATCTCTTCTGTTGCTTAGAATTAAGTTTCAGGAAGCCAATCCTCCACTGCTTCCTCAATTTCTGAAGAATTGAAAATGTTATCAAAAGAAGTCAAGTTATTTATATTTCAAGAAGAAGAGAAATGTTTAATACTACATGTGAATTCTCAATTGTCTAAATGAGATATAAGGGAAATTACTGAATTGTTGCTTGTGAAAAAAAAATGGAAGAAGGAAGCATGTTTACAGAAAAGCTCTCTCTCAGGAACAAATTATAGAAGTTTGATGCTTTGCTTATATAATGATTTTAAGTAATCAGAAAATAATAGGAAACCTTAATTTTGGGCATCTTAGATAAATAACTTTTACTGTTTTCGTATTGAGACTCACTATACTTTTCTATCCAAAGTTTCCTATTAATATTAGTACAATTTATTATAGAAAGCATAGTATATTCTGTACTGAGAACTAGATTATCACATTAATGTTTTGTTTATGTCTATGTTTGAGAAGTATATTTCTGTGCCTTAGAACCCTAGGTTAAGGACTTCCCTGGTGGCGCAGTGGGTAAGACTCCGAGCTCCCAACGCAGGAGGCCCGGGTTCAGTCTCTGGTTGGGGAACTGGAGCCTGCATGCATGCCACAACTAAGGAGCCCGCCTGCTGCAACTAAGACCTGGTGCAACTAAGACCTGGCACAACCAAATAAATAAATAAATAAATTAAATGTTTAAAAAATAAATAAATAAAATAAATAAAGAACCCTAGGGTAGTATTCATCATTCCTGCTCTGATACTGAAGAACACGCCCTTTCAACAGAAATGTGTCTTTTACATCATCGAATGGATCTCAAAGGAAAAGTTCGGGAAGTCTGGAGTCTCTAGGACTGAGGGAACGACTTAGCACAGAGGTTGTCTTGAGTGTCACAGTCAGGGATTCTAGGTCCAGCTCCACCCCATTTGGCTATGGGACTGGAAGCAAGCCCCTTGAAAAAATGGAGGCTAGACCTGGAAGGAGAGAATGGCTCCAAGGGTCCTGCTAGCCTCAGACTACCAGGTGATGCTTCCAGCATTTACACTGAAAAATACTTATTTATTCAAGATTTACAACTTAGCTGAAACCACTGACTAAAGTGAAGGAACACTTTAATGATTTAAGAAGCTATTAAGTTGCCATAAAAAAGTAATTTTGTTTCTTCCAAACCTCCAGATAATTATGGAGATTTTTCTGCTGAGTCTTATTTTAAAAAGGCATTATGCACATCAAGATTGACATAGCCATAAGGAATTGTAGAAGTTTTAATATCTGTTGATATGGATAAGAAACTAAAATTTCCATATTTAAAACTGTCAGATGGGTTTTAAATGGATAACGTTAAATTACAGTCACAAATGTTCAATATTTTATCATCTATATACAATTGTTTCTTGGTAGAGGAAAACTGAAATCTAATTTCTTAGGCTAAATGGCCATTTTTCCACTTTCTCCCCAAGCTTGCTACCAAGCATGTCCCAAATGCAAGGGGATTAAGTTAAATTATTTGGGTGTGTGTGTGTGTGTGTGTGTGTGTGTGAGAGAGAGAGAGAGAGAGAGAGAGAGAGAGAGAGAGAGAAGCAAAAAGGTAAGAAGATAATTCTGAATGGCATATTTTTTTAATAATTTTTTTTTCTCAAAAACTATACAAGGTTTTTTAATGACACATATAAGGAGGGTATTTGGAATGAGAAGCCCATTCCGAAACAAACTTTTGTTCAAAGACTTTTCAAAATCTTTTGTTCAAAGACAGTTGCATTTTTGGTGTATTTATAGTGTTAACAGTTGAGAGTCCAAACATCAGGATTGATTTTAGTTTTTACATCCAACAGTATGAGAAAAAAATGAGAATTACAAAATCCTGCCTTAGCTTCTAAGGGCAAAAGAAAGAAGACAATTGGGACATTATGATGAAATGAAAGTTACAACCTGTTCAATTTCTGTTCAGAATGCAGTATTCTGTGAAAGGGATGCAGGACTTGGGGGAGGGGGACCATAGAGGTCATGTGTAAAACAAACCAGCTGCTACTTACACTTTCTCTCTTACATTTTTTTTTATCATTTTTTCCCCAACAGATCTAAGTACATATTAAGTCTAAATATTTCTTGATTGAGGACTTGCTAAAAGTAATAAATTGCCAAGTTTAATCAGCAATAACTAGTTTATCTAAATAGGTTCTAAATTGTACCCAGCTAGAGAGAAAAGTAGAGGTGGGTGGTAATTCTTGCAAGAGACGCACAGGTAGGAAGGAAGAAAAGGAGAGAGGGAGGGAAGGAATGAGGGAGGAAGAAGGAAAAATATCTTCATCTAGTTTGGGAAAAATAAACCAAGGCAGCTTCTGCGTTCTTAGGTTCAAAAAGGAGACTGGTAATAAGGGAAATAATTGTTTATTAAATATCTATCATGTGCCAGATACTCTGCTAAATTGGTGGGATTTTAAAATTTAATCTGTAGTTATTTCTATCTTCTTCCTGATATAAGGGTACCTAAAAACTAAATATCAGAGAATAAAAAGAAAACAATTCTTTAAATTAATCACAGAGCATACAAAAGTCTTACCACTCAGTGTGACTGAGACCTCAGAGTCATGTACAATTTCCCAGAGATTTTTGACACCAAAGTAAACTTTAGATGAGCGATAAAACATTAGTTAATTAATTAAGCTGTGAAGTTAAATAATACTAAGTACAGCATATACATTTTTCTTAAGGCATTTAATTCTTAAAAAGCTGAGCTTTGCTAGTAACTTTTAATGTTTAATTATATTAATAGTGTTTTGAAAAATACAAAAAGTGGAAAAAAGTTTACCTCTTCTTTAATCAACCTACTAATTTGACAATCTTCCATCATCTAGTGGTAAGATATTTGAATTGCAAGGGAAACAACAAAGGAAAAGTTTGTTACAGAGACATTAAAATGTTGATAATGCTTAATTATCTTTGCATGGTAGGATATTAGGTAATTTAAGTTTATTTTATTTTGTTCACTGTGTTTTATATTAATTATATATTTCTTGGGTAAATAAAGAAGAAAAACATAAGAATTAAAAGAAAATGGTATAGAGAGCCAATGGAAAGAGAACAATGACATCCAGTCTTATTCCTTCAGTGGCGTAGGGTTTTGACAAAAAGCCTGAAAGAAACTGCAGAAATATCCCTGAAATAAAAGAAAGGAGGGAAGGTTGAGTTCAGGAGAACAGGAAAGAAGAAAACACAGAAAGATAAATCCAAATGTTTCAAAAACTATTCTGTTACACTAACAAATGGGCAGGAGCAAAGATGTCTCTGCCCATTGATGGGCATGGAGGGAAAAGATAGGAGCGACTGGACTATTTAAACCACTTCTTCTCATGAAAAATGGGAAATGAGGTTTGGTTTCCACTGACCTAAGTGCACCAAATGTATCAGTGTTTTTGTTTCAGGGTATTTTAACTCCCTAACTTTGATAGTTCTTTTCACACCTTTATGTACAATAATTTCATTGATGGCATCATACTGGTCTCAGTTTCTGCTCGTATAGCTAGCCCCTTTTTATCACTTGGCTTTTTCACATACCATTTCATCTGGAACAATCTATTCTTCCATCTTCTCCAGTGTTTCGCCATGGCTAACTCTCTGTGGATCTCCAGGTCTCTACTACTATATCACCTTCTCTGAACTTTTGCTGATTACCCTAGTCCCCCATCTAAAGGAGCTGTAATCACATCACTAAATGACCTCCACTGCCCCCCAACTTTGGTCCTCTATCTCAGTCCCTGCATCATTGCCTTCAGAGATGTTAGCACAATTTGTAATGATTGTATTTATTTCTTTGTTCATCTGTTTTCTGTCTCCCTCATTAGAGTATGAAGTGCATGAGGGCAAGAACATATCTGTCATTACAGTTGTGTTTCCAGTCGACATACGGTTGACACTCAACAAATATGTGGGAAATAAATGAATGGTCTTGTGGCATCCTAGTGCAGCACACAGAGCAGAATTATTATCCTCATTTCATAGGTAAGAAAATCTCAGAGGTACTCCAATGACTTGTCCTAAATCATACAATCAGGACTATAATAGGTCTCTTTATTCAAGTCCAAGATTTGAGTCAGGCTGCCTTATATTAGGTGACATTTATTAGGCACTTTACAGAATCACTATGTCTCCATTTTTCCATCTGTAAAAGAGGGAATATAATAGTAACCTATCTCACTATTGTTATGGGGACTAAATAAATCAGTATATAAAACACTTAGAACAGCACCTGACACAGCAATCACAATGTGGATTAGCTATTGTCATTATTGCACTGTTCTCTTTAGCTCAGAACTGTGTTGAAGTTTTTTGGGGGGCACTGTCTCATTTTTGAAAGCATAAGTGTCTTTTAAAGGATAAATTAATGGTATTTAAAACTTTAAAATAAAAAAATGTGCTAAAGTGTACATTAAAACAATGGTAATTTTAAAATGTACTTTATCAAACTATTATACAATAAAGAGGTGGGTAGCCACCTCTTTTCCACACCCTTCTCATTCCTGTGTCACCACCTGAAAACACCACTCTCCTTAAGGAAACAAGGAGCCTTTACCAGATGGAGTGAATTCCAAAATGTCAGAGCCATGCCCCCCTCCCCCCCAAATAGCATGATAACCTATATAAATTATCCACTTAAGAATAAATAGCAAAAGAAAGAAACTTTTGAAGATGGTAAACGGTATTTTAGGAGAGGAAGTTCTGGGCAAAGGAACCATTGTGATAAAGGACTTCAAGAGCTGGTAGAGAGTTTAGGAGCCTCAGTCAAATGTTAAAAGTTGTGACTCAGCTGCCTCCCCAAGACCCCAGAACAATCCAGAAACAAGGATTCTAAGACTTGAGCTGAGCTAGGCTGAGCTGGTCTGGATTGGGCTAAGCTCACTGCCCTAACCAATGTTTACTTCTTCCTGATGCTTGTAATTTAACGGCCTTCAATTTCACATTTAGAACAGGGCTTAGAATGTATTTCCATTGGAAATGGGAATCTACTGACTTAATTTCACAGAAAAAATGTAAGAGTGTGACACTAGATCACAGATCTTGATCAAGGCAATAGCACTGAATTCTTGATGTGTATGTGATGGGCCGCGCTCAGAGGAGCTGGGAGGTTTCACAGCCTTGGGGATAAAGAAGTGCTGAAGGGGGTCTCAAAGGCAAACAGGAATCTTACGGTTCTGCGTCTGGTTAACCGTTTGCCAGTCATAACCCAGGTTCCCCTCTAGGTGCCTGTGGAGTCTGGCTTGTTTTATAAACCTTAAAAATGCATTTATGAACGTCAGATGTTGCTAGTGGCTGAATTAAGGCTCTATTTTCTTTCACCTTAATTTCTGAGTTAGTGCAAGATGCCCTTTTGCTTCACTCAGCAGCGCAAGCTCCGACCACGAGAGGGAGCCGCTCCATCAGCTGTGTGATAAATTGACTTCAGGCCCTACATTCCCGTGGCTGTGACTATGCCAGTTCCCTCAGAAGCATAAATTGATCATTGATCTGATCATCTCTACTTCGTGACCTTCAAAATGTATTCTCCCAGCCCCAGAGTTGTAAGGGTGGAAACACTCCTGTTGACCAGAATGAGTTCTCGGAGACCCGGTTTCCTTTCAGTGTAAATGTAACTCCCCCAGGCAACTGAGAATATTCCCCTACTTACGGTGAGGGGTAAACTGAGAGTGTCCTCCCAGGGAATTCCAACAGTAAACAGCCAAAAGCATAATCTCCCTTCTCTCTCTGAAAACACTCATTTCCAAAAACCTCACTGGGTGCTGGATTACATAATGCAGGACCTCAGGGAGGATACTGGTCCAGTAATTAAGAGTGGGGCCTCTGCCAGCTAAGACCTAGATATCAAGTACATGCAATGTAGGAAGAAATGCATGAAACTGGTAATCCCAGTGAGTCAGAAGAAATAAAACTGAATAGAAGTTCTTTGGAAAAATGAAAATTTTTTCAACCGGCTTCTGTGGGAAGTTTGCTTGTGCTCTCAAGCATATTCTGATTCCAACAATCCTTCAAAGGTCCACAAACTTAAAAGAATAAACCAGTATTACAGGGGGAGGGGAACAGACTGTAAAACATCTGTAGATAATGCAAGAGAAAGAGTTCCTATCTCTCCTGGAAGTTTTAAGATTTATGAATCTTAAATAAAAACAATTTATGAATCATTTTCTTGTTTCAAATTCATGTCTTATTCATTTAACAAAATGAATTATCTTCTATTGGCCAGGAACTGTTCTAGGTACCAGAAAGTGTGTATGGGACACAGGTACTAAATATAAGATAACATTTGCTTTATTTTTAATACATATACTTTTTAAATTCCCTATTTTGAGATAACTGTGGATTCATATTTAGTTATAAGAAATAATAGAAAGATCCCATAGACCCTTTATCCATTTTCCTCTAATGGTAACATCTTAGAAAACTAAAGTACAATATCACAACCAGGATATTGACATTAATACAGCTAAGATACAGTATTTCCATCACCACTAGGATCCCTCATGCTGTCCTTTTACAGCCACACCCACCTCCCCTGACACCACCTATAGCCCCACCCCTTAACCCCTGGTAACCACTAATCTGTTCTCCATTTTTATAATTTTGTCATCTTGAAATTGCTGTATAAATGGAAGCATACAGTATGAAATTTGTTGAAATTGGCTTTTTTCACTCAGCATAATTCTCTGGAGACCAAGCTGTTCATAGTTCATTACTTTTTATTGCTGAGTAATAGTCCATGTTACGGATATACCATGGTTTGTTTATTCGTCCATTGAAGGACCTCTGGAATGTTTCTAGTATTTGTGTATTACAAATAAAGCTGCCATGAACATTAGTGTATAGGATTTTGTGTGAACATAAATTTTTATTTCTCTGGAATAAGTGTCCAGGAGTGAAGTTGCTGAGTTGTGTGGTAGTTGCTTGTTTAGTTTCTTAAGAAACTGCCAACTGTTTTCCAGAGAAGCTGTACCATTTTTATTCTAACTAGCAGTGTATGAGTGATCCAGTTTCTCTACATCCTTGCTAGTTTTTGGTATTGCCACAATATTTTTTTTTAATTTTAGCCATTCTGATAGGTACATAGTGAGATCTCATTGTAGATTTATATTACATTTACCTGGTGACTAATAATGGTGTTGAACATCTTTTCTTATGCTTATTTGCCATCTGTATATCTTCTTTAATGAGATATCTCTTTGTGTCTTTTGCCCATTTCCTAATTGGATGCTTTGGTTAATTTGTCATTAAGTTTTGAGAGTTCATTCTTTTTTTAATATATTCTAGATACTAGTACTTTGTCAGGTATGTGGTTTGCAAATATCTTCTCTCAGTCTGTAGCTTGTCATTTCATCCTCTTAACAGGGTGTTTTCCAGGGCAAAAGTGCTTAATTTTAATGGTGTATAATAATTTATCAAATTTTTATAGATCTTGATTTTATTGTCAAGTCTAAAAATTCTTTGCCCAGCTCTAGATACTGAAGATTTTCTCCTGTTTTTATTGTTGTTTTACAGGAAGCTTATAGTTTCACATTTTATCTTTGAGTCCATAATCCATTTTGAATTAATTTTTATGTAAGATGTGAGGTTTAGGTTGAGATCCACTGGGGGTTTTTTGCCTACGAATGTTCAATTGTTTCAGCATCATTCGTTGAAAGGCAATCTTTCTTCCATTGAATTGCTTTTGCACCTTTGTCAAAATCAGTTGGGCATATTTGTGTGAGTCTATTTATAGGTTCTCTAATCTGTTCAACAGATCTCTGTGTCTATCTCTCCACTGTAGCTAAATAACATCTTGAAACCAGGTAGACTGATTCCTCCCATTTTGTTCTACTTTTTCAAAATTGTTTAACTATTTTACTTCTTTTCCATATAAATTTTAGAATAATCATGTCTTTACAAAAAAAAATCTTGCTAGGGTTTTGGTAAGAATTTCATCAAAGTTCTATATCAATTTGGGAATTATAACCATCTTTACTATGTTGTCTTCAGACTCATGAATGTAACATGTCTCTCCATCTACTTCAATCATTTTTGACTTTTTTCATCAGCATTTTGTAGTTTTCAGCATATACTTCCTAAATACATTTTGTTAGATTTACACCTAAGTATTTCATTGTGTTTCAAGGTATTCACAATCATTAAGCAATTGTAAATAGTATTTTCTTTCTAATTTTGGTGTCCATATGTTCATTTATAGTAAACAGTACATATAGTATACATATAATATACAATTGATTTCATAGGTTTAATGTATATCATGCAACAATACTGAATTTACTAATTAGTTCTACAGTGTAATTCTTTTTAGATTCCTTAGGATTTTCTGTATGGATACTCAGGTCATTTGCAAATAGAGACAGTTTTATTTGTCCATTCTGATTTGTATTTCTTTTGGTTAGAGAGAGCAGGCTTTTGTTTTAGCTTTTTACTTTTTTTTTTTTTTTTTTTTTTTTGGTCTGTCATTGTTGGTGTTTCCTGATTACCCGTTATTCAGCTCCAAGTCTGGGCTATATGAGGCAAAAAGAAAAAAAAAATCAGTCAAATCATTGCAGTGTTGTTGCCTGGGCCTCAAGGTCCCTAGCCAATCTGCTTTCTCTCCACTTTTCAGAGCATTCTTATGTTTGTTTTATATATAATCTCCAGGGGGTGTTGTTCTTCGCAGGAGAAATAGGGAAAAGCCTGTCTACTTCGTACTGCCAGAAGTAAAACCCAGTGCTATTTTTAAATAATATATTGAGATATTAGCTTGTATCATTTTTATTCTTTTTTTGTGTGTGTGGTACGTGGGCCTCTCACTGTTGTGGCCTCTCCCGTTGTGGAGCACAGGCTCCGGACGCGCAGGCTCAGCGGCCATGGCTTATGGGCCCAGCCGCTCCACGGCATGTGGAATCTTCCCGGACCGGGGCACGAACCCGCGTCCCCTGCATCGGCAGGCAGACTCTCAACCACTGCGCCACCAGGGAAGCCCCATTTTTATTCTTGTTAATTCTTGCTACCCATTTTGTCCTCTGCCCATAGAAGTCTTGGAATCTCTTGCCTACACGCAAGGAAGAGAGTAGTCAGATTTCAGCTTCTAACTTCTTAAGTAAGCTGATCACGCACATTTTGAAGATAAGAATACCAGATTTTTATTTCTAATTTGCAAGAGCCAAACAAAATACTTTTGCTGACTTCAAAGTAGTAAAGTGTAGAGGACATGAGTATAGAATGCTTAGTGTGAAACATAGAAAGATAGGATATGCGATATGATCAGGATTTGATATCCTAACAAAAAAAATAAAGGGTTTCTCCCAGCCAGGAGGCAGAAAAGAGAGATAGTAAGACATAGGTGAGTATACTCTCTCCTAGGATTGAGACTGGCTTGGTGCAAAATGGAAACCCCTAAGTGGGTTTAAGAATCTAAGGAAAGAAGAGTCTGATTTACACCAGAGAGAGAGCGCACGCACGCAAGAGAGAGAACTGCTGTGTGCCCTAAGCCCTCATAGTTCAGATTCAGGGGAGTAGAAATGTAACACAGCATATTTAGGTAGAGAGCCTTAGAGTTCCTGACCTTCATAGTTGGCTCTCATCCAACAGTTCCAGCATGCTGCATCAGGGGTGGGGGACAGGATAAGCAGGGCACAAAGTCCATGGGCCTGAATATCAGATGGCATGACTACAACAAAGGGCACCAGCTTAGATGTTGGTACATGTCAGAAGGATGAGCAGGAACTGGCGGCATGAGATACTCAGGTGGAGACCACCCTAGGCCAGAAACCCCACTTCTACCCCACACTATCATACAGGTGTCCCCTGTACCCAGAAGCCATCATAAGGAGGAGAAGCAGTACAAGAGGAGGAAGATGAGGGCTTCCCTGGTGGCGCAGTGGTTGAGAGTCTGCCTGCTGATGCAAGGGACACGGGTTCATGCCCCAGTCCGGGAAGATCCCACATGCCGTGGAGAGGCTGGGCCCGTGAGCCATGGCCGCTGAGCCTGCGTGTCCGGAGCCTGTGCTCTGCAACGGGAGAGGCCACAACAGTGAGAGGCCCGTGTACTAAAAAAAAAAAAAAAAAAAAAAAAGAGGAGGAAGACTAGGAGGGGGGGATCAGGGGGACAAGGCAAGAAAAAGCGAGCCCAGTAGAACCCTAGAGAGGAAAAGACAACCTTAACAGAGATCTTGAGTTTTTAATCAACTAAATTTAAATTCTGAGTAACCATATCAAAAGAATAATTCTAAACTAGAAGAAAATAAGGTACTTTGAAGTGGCTAAATACAACTGTTTGCTCTCCCTCTCTCTCTCTCTCTCCAAGAGATTAGAATAGGGACTATGAGAATTTCGTTTGGCTATAGAGAGGTAAAAAAAATATTACATGCTTACACATGCAGGGAAGATGTTACTGCCCTGCTTAAACTTCGGGTCCTGGAATGGACTTTAAAGGTATCTAGTCCAATTCACATTGGGTTGAGAGGAAACAGACAGGGAATAGGGAAGTAATTATCTCAGGGTCACTGAGCTAGTTAGCAACAGAACTAGGACAACATTCCACATCTCCAAAGCACCCTGCTATGTGAGTGTCCAAAATCAAGAGCCTTTTTCACCCACAGCAGTTGATGGTGGAAATCACTGGGTTCACTGGACATTGCTATCTCAGACTTATAAGCAACACACAACTCTTCTACCTTTGGGGCAAACCTGTCAGCTATTGGTGAGGACTTCCCTTAGTGCTTTGCTTTCACTGATAATTCCCTTTGTTGGTGACTATCAGTTTTTTGCAGTGCCAGCTGGTCATGACTGGTTGTAGTACATTGGATTTTGTTTTAAAGTCCCATGGTTGCATTTCAAAGCGAAAAATAAAATTATGTTGTATCGTCTGATATTTTCAGATGATCAACTACACCACTCCCCTCTTTTCTGAAAATAACAGAGGTAAGTGGATTTTAAAGTTCTGTTCTTTGAACAGCCCAATTCAGAGAACAACTGCATTGTACCATAAGCACATCTAATTTCAGAGAATTCAACTGAACAGATTCAGCCTCAATCCCAAAATGAGAGAGAGAAAAAGAGAAGTAGAGACAGCAACAGAGACCAAGAAAGACGGAAACACACAGAGAAAGACAGTTTCATTATCTCCTCTTGCCTCATTGTGGAGAATACTTAGACTCTGGCTAACTGACTCCCTTTATCTTCAAGAGATTCTCATCAGAGGTTATTTTCCCTCATTTCATGAGGTGCTTAAAAATATAGAATTAAATGTGTGTGTCCCAACCCTATGGAGTATGCATCCCAGTGAGCCTGAATTGTATGTGTTACTCAACAAACCTGCTTGTGTGTGCTACAAAAGTAGGGTGCATTTTAAGTGTGACCTCACACTCGGTCTCATTTTACTTTTCTCTGCCCATATTCCTTTACCCTGAATTCTACACCTGTTTTTAAATTTTATTTTACATAATTAAATGTTTTTGTAACCTAGTCTACAAAGATCAGATTATTAATCAATTTGTTTGTTTTCAGAAGCTTCAACCGACCTTTTTCTCACCCATCTTTAAATTGTTTACCCAAATTATATCTACAAGTCAAAATGAAGTGGAGGGAAAACAAATAAGGAAAAAATCCTGCTCTTGAGGATGAAAAGCATCTTTCATATAATAACTAGTAAGTTTTGCAGACTGTGAACACAGATAACGACAGCAAATAGATGTTTCAGTAAGGCTTTCACTCCACCCATAGGGATCTAATCTCAATTTAATGTTGTAACTAAACTTGAGTGAAACAAGAGTGAGATTTAACTGTTTTTAAGATCAGGGAGCACACTTTCTTTTAATACGTAATTCGACTCTCTTTTTGGGTAGACTCACCCAAGGTATGTGTTACATACTCTGCAAAAACAAGGAAGAAACTTAAGAACCTAAATAATAACACTCACTTGAAATACAAATAGTTACTTGAAAACCTATAGCAATGCAAGGTTAAATTTAAGATTTGAGTTGAGAAAGCCCTTGTGCTCTTGGCAAATTGTAAATGAAACAAATAGGGACTTCCCTGGTGGTGCAGTGGTTAAGAATCCTCCTGCCAATGCAGGGGACACGGGTTTGATCCCTAATCCGGGAAGATCCCACATGCCACAGAGCAACTAAGCCTGTGCGCCACAACTGAGCCTGAGGGCTGCAACTACCGAAGCCCGCAGGTCTAGAGCCTGTGCTCCACAACAAGAGAAGCAACTGCAATGAGAAACCCGTGCACCACAATAAAGAGTAGCCCCCGCTCACCGCAACTAGATAAAGCCCGCATGCAGCAACAGACTCAACACAACCAAAAAAAATCTTTTTAATTAAAAATAAATAATTAAATAAATAGGTCCCCTTCCTTTGTGCCATACACACAGTGTAGGGGCTCACAAGTACAGTGTTTGTACTAAGATAAATAAGATCATCAAGAATATGTCAGAGTACCCAACAATTTCTCTCTTTTGTGATTCTTCACTTTAAAATTACAAGTTCCAATTCAATGTAGACTACAACTGATATTCACTTTATCTCTTTTTTTTAAAACCCTTATATTTTTTAGCTTTTTCTAATCAAGGAAGTGAATAGGTATCTTGGCAAGAGAGGTCCTGAGGAAGATTGCAAGCATTATACTATGCTTTGCTGAGTGGGTTCAGAAGAGCTTATAATACATTATCATAAAAGCAGATTGTCATCAATAGCATAATTGCTGCATGAATAATCTTAGAACATGTGAGACCTTTCAAGACTTTTTATTGTAAGCAATCATTATGCTCACCACATTAAAAAAATGCCTTCTGGGAATTTTTTTTTTTACAAGACACAGCTTTCTCTAGTTTATATTTCTTGGTTTCAACATGAGATATTTAAAAGATGAAATAAGCTTTCTGTTCTGGCTATAGGGATAATACTGTATATAGCCATTGATGACTTATGCAGTAAATTAATGGGGAAAAAGTTGCAAATGTAATGAAATATTAGTGAGCTAGTCCTCATTACCATCATAATATTTGGTGATGAAATTTAATAACTTTCTGCACATAGATGTCAAAGAGCATTTTAACATTAATTAAAACCCCACGATGGTGTTGGATGAAAGGGATACTGTTAATGCAATTTTACATATAAGAAACAGAGTTATAGAGACCAGGACAGATTTTTTTAAATTATTCATAATGCCACAATATGTCACTGGTAAAAATGGAAATAGGCGTCGACTCCCACAAACCACTGCAGTGCTCAGTGTTGCCCTATAATGGAATAGAAGCCTGGTAATTAGGGCCTCTTATTTCTACAGATGTCCTCACTCACTCTTCTGCCCTGCATGCCTTCAGCACTAATGAATTCAGGATTAATTTGAAATACAGTACATGATTGAAGAAATAAAACACTTTCTTCAACCCCTGTAGGACAGAAACCAGTTCTTTGATTTTCTCTGAATTTCTTCATATTTTTTAGGCTCAGCTTCATAAAATGTGCAAGTAAAAGAAGAGTTCCTGGTCTAGGCAAAGTTAAAAGCCTCCTTCAAGAATTCTCTGAGACTTTACTATGCTGATGAACATTGCAAAATCCAAGAAGGAAATATTATTTGCAGATTTATGTGACCACCAAATCTCTATTTCATGGGTATGGAAAGCAGACTATTGACCACCCAAAGATGTCCATGTTCTAATCCCTGGAATTTTACATGGCAAAAGGGAATTAAGGTTGTTAATCAGCTGACTTTAAAGTAGGGAGGTTATTCTGGATTGTCTGGGTGGACCCAACGTAATCACCAAGGTCCTTAAAAGTGGACTTGGGAGGCAGAAGAGAGTCAGTAAGGCAGCATGAGAAGCACTCAACTGGCCATTGCTGGCTTTGGAGATGGAAGGGGGCAAAGCAATGCAGGTAGCCTGTAGAAGCTGGAAAAAGGCAAGGGAATGGTTCCCCGCTAGAGCCTCTAGAAGGAAAACAGCCTTGCTCACAACTTGATTTTAGCCCAGTGAGACCCTTATCAGGCTTTTTACCACCAGAACTGTAAGATAATAAATTTGTGTTGTATTAAGTCACCAAGTTTGCAAGTCATCTATTACAGCTGTAGTAACACACAGGGGGACACCTATTAACATCCAACTAACACCTCCCAGAATTATAGTTCTTTGTTACAATTTGGTGGGGAAATGCTGTCCTACCTGGAACAGGGGCCCACATCAAACTTGTAATCAATAAGACTATAGGTTGTATAATTAATTTTTATTGTGTGAAAATTCTTGGTACTTGTTCATTGGGCCAGTCAATATGTTCACCTATCCCACTATCTGCCTGTTTTTAATTTTAAAATAATGATAACTATCAACCATTTTGAATTATGAAGTAAAAATGTGTTTAATTTAAATGTTATAATAAACAGTTTACATCTCAAACTTTAATGTGCATGCAAACCACCTGAAGAAGTATGTAGTTCTAACAAGTGCTCAGGTGATGCCAATGTTGGGGATCTGTGCACCACACTTTCAATAGCAAAAAAAAGAGGGTGACCCATGCCAGACCCTTCATGGTTCTCTGCTGTAGAAGCCTGTCTGTTCTCACAGGTGGAAACAGCAGCACCTCTCCTTGCCCATGCTTTTAGGACCATTACTGATCTTAAGCAGAAGATATTCAAGCAATTTTAGTTTAATACTTAGAAGATTCAACTTCTAGATAATATTGTACATTTTAAATTTTAAAATATTCTCATGAAAGACAATTGGTAAAATCAAGGAAGAAAGAATAATTTTAATCATCCACAGTCCTAGCACCCAAAAATATACCCTATTAATATTTTAACGTATTTCCTTCAAGACTTCTTTCTCTGCATAGATTAGGTTTTATATATTTGAAATCGTATTGCCTATCTCAGTTTTGGCAAATTGAATTATTAGTCCCAATTCTTCACTTTAATTCCTCTAATAGAATTAGACATCCATATGCTTACCACTCCTGTAAACAGTGTCCGATTCTTCACTCCTTTCTAACAGAAGCATGCATTCATTCTCGCCAAAGCTGGTGAGCAGAGATTACTTCCTCACACCTCGACTTTGGGCTTGGCCAAGTGACTTAAATTGGTCAAAAGGATATCAGTGGGCAGGTGTTTTAAAATGTAGGCTTTATTATTCAGGTATAGCAAAGTCAACAGATCAGGAGATAAGTGCTATTGAAAAGATAGTTTGTTCACTCACAGACCTCAAGAAAAGGAAGCATGTCATACCACAGGGTCAGTCAGGAGGCAGAGGGAACAAGGGGAAAATGTGGGCAAGAGCTTTACTGAGGTATCTGTGGGAAGGAACAGGCAAAGCAGAATAGCAAGATTGGCTATTTTTAATAGTTTCAATGGGCTCTGTGGAGTTCCTAGTTGCCTGGTACCTGGCCCTGGGGTGATTAGGGAAGGGGAATATTGGCCAGGAATATAAAAGCTCCATAAAGGAGATGGTTGTGGGTATGGACTCTGTATTGGTTTGCATATGAAAGGCATACTGGAAAACTTAGTTATTCACTATCTCTGGGAATTAGCTAACCCTGGGAGGGGCAATCCCTCCAGGGTCAGCAAGGCCCTAATAACGTCAGAGCATCAAAAATACAGAATAAAAGGACAATACAACATGATGCAAGCACAGGCTTGGAATATGCTGATGTGGCTGGGCTTGTTCTCTTGCAATGTGTTTGTCCATAATGAGAAGAGCTCATGCAGCCATGGCTACAGAACAACCACAAGTAGAGTAGACCTGAATCCAAGGCAAGGCCAAGACCTAAGCCTATTTGCCACTGAGATGGAAGCTGAGCCAAACCCCAGCCAACCCACATAAGTAAGTGAGAAATTAATGTTTATTGCTGCATGCCTCTAAGATTTTGTGGTTATTTGTTACCTAGCATTATTGTGGCAATAGCTAAATAAAACTAAAATAAGTACTAGAAATAGGGTGCTGCCATAATAAATCCCAAAATATATGCCATCAGCTTTGGGACTAGGGAGCAGGCAACAAGGATATTGTCATGCGAGGCTGGAAAAATGTTGATCCCTGTTATTTAGTTCCCTGTTATTTAGTAGTGAAACATTTGTTAGAGCTGCTACTTGCAATACACTGAAAGTCAGAAAATGGACTTGATAAAGTTGGCATGATGGGCGAGCACAATGCCCAATGTTGACAGGGTAAGTGGGTTGTTGCTAATTGCATTTGAAAAGGTACCGTAAGAGATGGGGGCAGAGAAAACATGGCTGGTTTTCAAACAGAATTGAGAGTGAACAGAGCTCAGATATCCTAGGATTTGCAGGGATGAAAAATTAAATTGTATTGAGAAAAATTTGTCAGCTTGAACTAAAAGTGATCATGACTCTTTGAGATATGAAAATATCTCTAGACTCCTATTCTCCCAACTTTCTTCAGGTAGGGAGCAAGCTGAGAAGGCTGCTCCGCTAGCTAATTGGGCATATTCTCCATTGCTGTCTTCAGATGTGGCCAAGGGGGAATTTTGGCAAAGAAGGACCTCCCAAAGAGTAGTACCAAGAGCTTGAGGGAAAACCAGACTGGGGTCTGGGAAGTTATTCCCAGAGTGCAGTAATGGAATCTAATCCAAGAACATTCCCTTCAGCCGGGTAGGGGAGCCTGGCAACATTCGCCTACCAGGATTTCACAATTACTATAAACCCATGACTACTATATGCTTCTCACTCTTCCCCTATTAGAATGGGGATGTTTACTGTAGTCATCTTGTTCCTGTTCCACTTTTGTATGTTGGATGTGGGAGGGGGAGATAACTTGTCTAAAATTTTCAAAGGGCAACAACCCACTTACCCTGTCAATGTTGTGCATTGTGCTTGTCCATCATGCCAACTTTATCAAGTCCATTTTCTGACTTTCAAGAAGAATCACATCTGGAGTTGACATAGATCCAGAGATGCTATCTTTCTAGCCTGGTGTCATCATGGAATGAGATTTGGGGGGATGTTCAGATGGGGGTGAGTGTATGTGGCAGGGATGTGAATAACAGTGTTGGAAACCAGACTGTGGTAGATTGAATTATTGATGCCAATTCTTTATTCTCCTGTAATAGAATTATGCATACACATTCCTGCCACTTTCTCAGGGCAGGAAGAGGATACTTTTCCACTCCTCAGCTTTAGGCTTGGCCATGTGACTTTCTTTAGCCAATGGAAAGTTAACAAACATGAAGCAAGCAGATGCTTAAAATATGCTGTGCAGTTACTCTTGTCCTTGTGCCCTCATGCCTTCTTGCACTCCAGGGGTAGCAGATGTCCTTCAACTCAAGCTCTAAAGTGAATACAGTGCATCGTACCTGAGCCTGCAACCAAAGCCAGCTTATCTGAAGCCAAAAGCAGAGCCACATTCCAGCTAATCTGCAAACACATACATGAGAAATAAATGCTTATTGATGTATGCCACCCAGACTTAGTGCTTCTGTTATGGAGCTTTATTGAGACAATATCAGACTAAGACATGTATTTTCCATCTTTAAGAACACTTTAGTAAAAACATCAATTCCACTGAGTAGTTTCACTTAAGTAACCATTCCTTGATTTTGAATCATTTAAGTTTTTTCTCAGTTTTTTTTTTTCTAGTGGGCAGGGGGAGCTTCTTTTTTTGCTCCTTTTAGCAATGTTACAATAACACAGTGATATATAAATTTTTCCATACTTTGGTTTATTGTCATGGAGTTAAAACTGGATAATAATAACTACTTCATAGGGCTCGTATGAGAATTAAAAGACTTAAAACATATGCTAAGGATATTATCTGTTATATAAGAAGCATTCGATAAATGATCACTTTTATTGTTTTTTGTTGTAGAGTCTTAGAAGTTAAAAAAAAAATTAAAAACCCTTGTCATGAAATGTAAAGCTGTTTTCCAAAACAGTTATACTAATTTACACTGCTAATAGCAGCATAGGTACCTCAAACAACTGTAATTATTTTAAACTTTGGCTATTTTGACAGGTGGGAAACAGTATCTCACTGATATTTTAATTTTTATAGCTTTCACCACAAATGAGACGGAAAATTTTTAATGAATTTTCTAACGTGTTTTTTCTCTTCTGTGAATTAACAGCTAACAAAAGGCTGCCCATCAGCCCTCATTAGGCTAGGCTTCCTCCGGACTGACAGACTTCCCTGGTGCCCAAGCCTGACTGATTTCTGCACTGTCGTAGTCACGTGTGGCTACTGAGCACTGGAAGTAGCTAGTGCCTCCTGCTGACAGGATGTACTGGGTACAATAACATATATTATTAAAATTTAGTTCACCTGTTTCTATTTACTTTTAAAAAGGTAGCTGCTAGAAAATGTTAACTACATGTTCCTGTTGGGCAGTGCTGGTAAGACCCTTAAACATTGTTTGCTCTGAAATTCTCTGTGGTTAAAACACTCATTGCCCTCACACTCACGTGGGGTCTCCTGATGCTGCCTGTTGCACAGCCATCACCTGTGGTCTGTTGTCAGACCTTGTAGATAGTGCTGTGCTCAGTCCAAATCCCTCACCTGCAATCTCTCTTCCATTTTATTCCCCAAGTCCCACCTCCTCCTAATGCAGTTCCCTCCTTCTGTGGTTGACCCTCCCATGTCTGGCAGCACATTTCAGTTAGGATCTCTTACGTTTTCCCGGGTGAAATGGCAAACTTGATAAGGATTTTCAACCTTATAATGTGTTTTAAACAGACTGTATTCTCTTTTATCTGTATGTTCATACCCTATTCATACTACCATTGAGAATATGATTTTGCAAAGTTCTTTTCATATTTTTTCATTGAAATGTCACAAATGTACAAAGCTGATAAAAAATTTCATATGTTTTCCAAATTCCCTGCCTCTGCCCAGTTTCCAACACAACCCTGCATCCTCTCAAACCACATTAGTGAAGACAACCAAAGGTTATGCCTGTAGCCGCTAACGGTCAAAAGGTTCACCAACACCAACTCCAATTAACCAAAATGTCACAGACATTTACTCATCATTCCTGGTGGGTTTTAGTCTACAGAGCAGGGTGGGTATGTGTTAACCTACCTGGCTATAATAGGAAAAATCTGAAAAAGCCAGTTATGAAGAATTCAAGAAAAAAAAAAGTCATTGCTAATGCAAGGTAGAATTCTTAATGTGTTGAGGGATTATCATATGTCACTTGGAAATTCAGCCTCATTTTTTAGATTCACAGCTCTTGCCTGGTTGTCTGGATTTTCATGATTGTAGGGCTTCTTCACCTGAGGGAAATGTCTGTAGCACATTTTTAATGCCAGAGCAGCTTCCTCTGAGGCCCCTGCCCCTACCCAGCATGCTTCTCTTCCACATCCCCCGACAACCCACCCCCACCCCCCATGGTGCTGAGGGAATCAAAACCAATTTACATATGTAATCATGTGGAATGAAAAACTCAAGTGTACTCTCTGGGGTGCACTCACTACCACTCAGCTCCCTGCAACTAGTTTCATAAGTACCCCTGAGAGATGCTGAGAACACCATGTTGGCCGTTGACCTTCTAATGGTTTGGCCGTTCTCTGCTCCCACTGGCTAGAAGCCCAGCTCCGAGAAGGCACAGGAAGTGGGGCAAAGGAAGAGTTTCCCTCCTTCTAAGACTCACTGGGCCACACTCTCCACAGCCAGAGCAGGAGAGCCAGGCAGGCTTTGAATCAAGGTAGTTTTAAAGCATTCATTATTCTGACAATGTAGTTCAATGCAACTAGCTTTTATTCCTTTTACACAAGTCACATAGAGATTTCCCAAAATATATAATAATACCAGAAAGTCAATAACTATAGCCTTATTTTATGAATATGAGAAATTTCTGTGAAGATGCCTAAATATTTTGATTAATCTGAAAGTAGATGAGCTGATGTGTGGATATTTACAACATCAAAGGACTGTTCTGATTGAATCAGTTTCAAAAATGCAACATAAAAGGTAGGACACTTATCATAAATAGCAGTTTTTTAAATGGGTGCTTTGGTAGTCTGAGGCTTTCAGAATCTGATTAAACACCAGAGTGATCAGTTTGGAGGGAAGGGCCTCACTCTGGATTTAGTAGTCAGATCAGAATGTAAAAGTGCCTGCTGTACCTCTTGAATATAAAATAATAATGACCAATCCCAGTAAATATTTAAATGGCCACCTGTGTTCTTTCAGCTATCTCATCTTTTTCATCTTCGAAGCAGAGCCAGAGATAGATATTATTAGTCTTAATTGCTGGTGTTGCTGAGGTTGAGACTTCCTTCTCAGTTGCTTATAAGGTCTAAGAATCATTCATCCTTCCTGAGCTCAGGCATACCCACTCAGGGCAGAATTTCTGCAGATTGAGCTTGAGTTATTTATTTTTAGGTGGGCCTCCAAAAAAGCAGCTGCAATGCAAGTGGCACAAGTGCACGCCTTTTTGACTCAGCAGCTGAGAGTTCTGCTTCATGCTCCTCTCCTTCTCCAAACTCCTACAGTAATGGCACAGAGGGTATTTCGGATGGGCTGTGCTGGATTATGCACGTACTCCATCTCTCTAACGTGATTGGAAGCCCCTTGAGGTTTACAATATGTGAAAACTTATCACAGGGCTCTGAACACCCCACATTGGTAAATGTTCATTGATAATGAAGTTCTATAAAATTTCAGAGGCCACCATGTCCTGACCCCAAGGCAGAAGAGTGAGGGTCCCCAGAGACTGGGACATCTTGTCAAGACACAGTGAGGGGATTGGAACTGAGGAAATGGCAGGGCCTAGCCTGGCAGAGAAGTGAAAAACTCCATTTAACGGCTAGAGGTTTTGAGAGAGGAGGCAAAGTCAACCATCAGGCATCAGAGAAGAGTTTTCAGTTTTGTTCACTATTATTTCTTAAGAATCTTGCACTTTCAAACCTAGTGAGCCAGAGCACTTTCTCGGCGTCTGACCCACTGCTGCCATCTGCCTCAAAAAATGCCCATGGCTTTTCCTGTCCTTTCTGGCAGCACAAGCCAACTGGCCTCACCTTGCTTTAGTAGAACCACAGAATTTTAGATTTGGGAGGACCCTTTCTTGCAACAGTCTAAGACCCTACCAATTAGTTATCTAATGTTGTTGCTTCAAGAACAATGTTGTTGTGGGTGTGGTGATATAGTTATTTTGGCACATTTTTCTCCTAGTATTTCCCCTTTTCCAAGTATATGGGCAAGCCTGAGCTCATTGCCGCGGGGAAAGGATGCAGCTAGTCAAAAAGCAGAAATAGCCAATTGGCATTTTTTGTCTCTGTGTTTTAAAGGGGGCATCTTAGAGTTTGGGGGATGATGTATAGACAAAATGTGTGGGAGAAGTAGGGGTCAGAGAGCCATAATTCCTCCACTCCCTGCCTAGAATAGGGTTTTCCATGGGCTGAGGGAGGGAAAGTAAAGAGGAGGCAATTAGAACAGACAGAATGATGAGTCTGGGAACCAAGTTCCCTTCTTTCTAGTCACTGCCCCTGGCGAGTCAGTCAGACCCCAAAGAGGAAATGGCTTCTTGCAGAATGTCCTCAGCACAAATGATCCATTGTCTCTTAAAGTTTCCCTGTCCTTAAGTGATTTAGAAACCCTAACGGCTTGTGAGCCTCCAACCCTAAAGGGCTGTACTGCAGGCCATATGCCATCTCAGGGTAACTCAACTTCAACAGATGACTCCCCACTTCCCCAACTTACTGGACAAGGTACTGTGTAAATCCTTCCAAGGACTTTGTCTCAACCCTATGGATGAAGGGAGAAACAAAAATTACCTGAGATTATTACTCTTAGCCTGGCAGTAGGAGGGTTAATGTAGAATTGAGTTAGAAGAAATATTTAAGTTATTTTTCTGGATTAACTGAGTCTGTGGACTGAGATTTGTATATCTACAGTATGTATAAAATATCCACAACTACCTACTATATAATAAATGCTCAAAATATTATCTATGCTATTAATAATATTTTTATTAGTGAATTCAAAGTCAACTATAAAATCTGAAAGGTATTTTTCATTTGTACGACTGTCAGCTGAATTCTACATGGTTTTTGTGTCTGTATGGAAAAATCTTGATTCAGTTCATTGCTCTCTTAAAATCCATTCTTAAAAAAAGAAAAATGTTAATTAAAGATTTATTGTCACTTTACGGGAAAGAAAAAAAGCAAGAGTGTGCAGTGTATACCTTCATTCCACAGGAATTTGTCCTGGTCTCTGTTTCATTCAGCACTTTGCCAATTCCTTGGACAAGTGGAAGAACAGACATGTCCTATGAGATTTTTTCACTCTGCTAGATTTGACCATTTGTTCCAACAATGCTATTGTGAGTCTCAATTATGCTAACCAGTATTTTGGCTGCCGCTCAATATCACATGATTTTAATTAATCACAGTATGGCTCTACTTCTTCAACAGCTTCTTTCCCTTGCTCCTTGTTCTTTCATTTTACCATTTCTGCAGACCTCTCATTCTTAGACCATTCCGTCCATCTCCCTCTTCCTCTCCTATATCCTGAGGTGAGGGTGTAGTTCTACAGTTGAGGACTGTTGCACAAAAGTCACACATCAATGCCAGTTTGTGTCACAACAAAGCATGTCTCTCAAACCACCTGAGCCCTCAACACTGCGTAGCAGTATCCTCCTCCCTGTGCCAAGGTAACACCACTCTCTTCTGGTTCTCCTCCCATCTCCCTGACCTTCCTTTCTTAAATATTAGTGTTGCCTGCATTCTAGCCTTTGCCCTGAAGTCTTGCTCTCTTCTCACTCAACACACCTGAGAAATCTCAGCCACTGTGAAAATTTGACAGCCATGCAAGTTAATTAATCCCAGATCTGTGTCTCCAGTCCAGAGCCCTCTGAGCTCCATATCTGTATGTTAATAGACATCTCAACATCACTGACATATTTTAAGTCTAAAATGTAACTTGTTTTCTATTACCCCATTCAGCACCTACTGATTTCCAATTTTGGTAAAGACTGTCACCATTCTTTTTTGTGTACCTGGTCAGATCTCTGTCTCATCCCTTCCTAGAATATTTGATTCTATCCATGTTTATTAATACATGAACGTATTGCCTATTTCTCCAATAAAACTGTGACAGACAATATTCCTGCACCTAGTGTTTCAATAACTATTCGCTGGGTGAGTGAATAATTTCCATGATCTACTAGCTTAATAATCGTACCAGAAAGGAAAATGATGAAATTCACATTTAAGAACCAACGTCAACTCTTGATGATCATCCTTTTCCTTTCCTAAATGCTTACAAACAATCCATATAATATGTCACTTGGGTTAAACATAAGGCTTATTGGTTTATAATACATGAAGTTATGAGAATGAGTAGACTCTTCCTCTTCTCTCTTTTGGAAATCAGGATAAACTCTGTCTCTGTGTCATTGTCTGGACACATGCTCATGCTCTGTGATTCCTCATGGATTGCCATTTGTTGTTCCACAGTCTTGCCTACCTTTTTCCCAGTAGCCTATGACATGGTTAACATGAGCTCATTTTGATAGCTCTCTTTCTGTCTCTAAGAACTTAGATTCCTCTTACCAATTTTTATTCTTCCTTTTCTGACTGAAAATTCTTCTCTCTGACCAAGAAGAAAAAAATTAAAACACTAGTTCATTAGTTCTGCTTTTTTCTGTTGTCTGTTAACATTACACAATTAAAGTAGTAGGTACTCCTTCCTTATTTTTCCTTCCCTAAAAACGACTGAGGCTGTACTTTTGTTGTCCTGTGTCCTTATTTACAAACCTCTACTCAGTCTGAGTTTTAACCTTCCTGATCCAGCCTTTCCAGGTTCCTGATGCTTTCCATTTCTGCTTAGATTCTTTCCTCTCCTTCCAGCTTATGGTTATATCATTTTAAAATTTGTATTAAAATCTCAACAATAACATTGGCAGATAGCAGTTATTGAGCACTTATTGTGGACCAGACACCTCATCTTCAATCTTTTAATTTCACAATAACCCAATGGATCAGGTGTCAAAAGTTTATAAATAACAGAAGTAAATCCAATGAATCACCAAAGTAGTAAGTAGTAAAAGTTTACTACACACACACCAAAAAGACACTGTGCAAACTGAGAATGTTCAAACCAAAATATGGAAGGAAGCTCCAGGGTATATTTTTGTAAAGCAGTTTATATAATGAGAAAGCAGTGAAGAGACTATTTATTCTTCACAGTGATTGGTTATAGTATTAGAATTTTCTTAAGTGATAGGGAATTGGTTAGTGGTTATCTCAACAATTTTGGATAACAGTTTAAGTTTTCCTTATGATTTCCAGAGGCATGAGCAAGAAATGACCCAGGTCAAGCTTAGTCTTGCAAAATAAGCTAAATTAAGCTTTGCTGGTTTTGACTGCTTAGGGAATTTTCAAGGCTGGTTTCCATTTGTTTTTTATTTTAACATACATATCAATAAAAATCCCTATGTTGTAGATGAGGAAATGAGTCTTAATAAGATTCAGAAGCTTTCCAAGGTCACAAAGCTGGTAAATGGCAGAGACAGGAGCTCAAACCCAGTTGTGAATGACTGAAAGCCTAAGTCCTACTGCCCAGGTTTACTGGCAAAATCTTCTTGTGTGTGAAAGTTGCCACGGAACTGAGCTCACAAAGTCAAATCTGAGTGGAAAGGCCTAAGTGTTTGCATTTTAAACATGTTGGAATATTCTTTACTTCCACAAAGACATAAGTTTCTCCTGTTTTTGTTTTTGTTTTAATTTTCCACGTTCTGGAGAGATACATAGGGAAAAATATTTCTCTAAATAGACCAAAGATAGTGATGTGAGCTTGGTGAAAAATGTCAGGGATACCCAGGATAGGGGAACCAATAAGAAGTGAAAGGACCATGCTTTGCTAGAAAGCACGTTTCCTACCTCAATGGTTCTCAACGTGTGGACCCCGGACCTGCAGCATCAGCATCACCTGGGAGATTGTTAGAAATGCACATTTTTTGGATTCTGCCTGGCTGAAATGAAAACTCCCTGGTGGGGCCTGCAATTTGTGGCTTAACAAGGCCTTGCAGTGATTCTAATTCACTGCATGCTCACCTAAAATGTTTGAGAACCTGCTCTCCTTAAAAGGAACATCTGCCACTCTGCTCCAGCTGCTTGTTACCAGGAGGGGACTATGACTCCCAGGCCATCACACTCTCCCAGGTTTAAGAAAGCTGGAAGTCTCAATTATTTTCATTCTCCCAATTTTAAAATACTGCCTGAAATATTTTTAATACTGTATAGGCTAAACAAAAGATGTTTATAGGCTGGTTCTGACACACAGACCACCAGTTAATGACCTCTGAATAGAATCTGAGCTACAGTAAATATTGGAGTTATTTTATCAATAACTATGTATTGAAATGTCAGTTAATTGGCAAAATGAATTGTGGTCTCCTTTTCATTACAGCCACTTGTTGCTGGGGAAAGTGATTGCCTACCTTACAACAGCACTGAATGTAGTTTAAATGTTTTGATCATTAAACATTTGGGGCCATATTGTAAGGACAATGGAAAATTACTGACAGATTCAAATACAGCCAGAATTCTCTAAAAGTTGAGCCTTTAAAAGATCAGTTTGATTGTATTATGGAAACTTGATGGGAAAGTGTAGATGTGGAGCATATTAGTTAGAAAGTTATTCCAGGAGTCTTAGTGGCAGGTGGTGTTGGGGTGGTGGTAATAAAAATAAGGAGAATTATACGGATTTAATAAGCACTTAGGAAGTTGAATAGAAATGGCTTTGTGGTTACTGGTCAGACTTCAATAAGTCAGAAGACCCCGGTGCAAAGGGCCATAGCTGGAACTAGACTGCAGCATGCATGATCCAGGCTACTCTGACTACTCGCTCCAGGCTACTCTGACTACTCACCCCAGTGCTCCAGAGAAACCCAATATTGTTCCAGCTCCCTGCACCTGCTGCCTTCCTCACCCCACACCTATGCCATGCTCTGAACTCCTAGGCCTCATACTCCACATTTGCAAATGCATATACTGCCTTGAGAAAACAACCACCATTTACTAATCTTATGTGAAATTGTGTTGAGTTGCAAAACAATCAACTCCTGGAAATTAGCTTATTTTAAAGTTAGATATTCCTTACTCTTTGTTCACTATGGGATTCCCATATTTAGAGCCCCCAAACTACATTCTCAGTTATTAATTCTAATACAGTTCTGAACACCTAAAACTATTTTTCTGTCTCATTTTCCTTTATTAGAGCAAGATACATTAGCACAATTTCATCATGCTGACCTGACAAAGGCATTCCTGCACGTCAATAAATATCTAAGACATAAGAGACCTTCAAGATGGTGGAGGAGTAAGACGTGGAGATCAACTTTCTCCCAACAAATACATCAGAAATATATCTACACGTGGAACTGCTCCTATAGAACACCTACTGAACGCTGGCAGAAGAACTCAGACCTCCCCAAAGGCAAGAAACTCCCCCACGTACCTGGGTAGGGCAAAAGAAAAAACAGAGACAAAAGAATAGGGACGGGACCTGCACCTCTGGGAGGAAGCTGTGGAGGAGGAAAGATTTCCATACACTAGGAAGGCCCTTCGTGGGCGGAGACAGTGGGTGGCAGACGGGGGAAGTTTCAGAGCCAGGCAGGAAATCGCAGCAACAGGGGTGTGGAGGGCAAAGCAGAGAGATTCCCACAAGGAGGATCAGTGCCGACCGGCACTCACAAGCCCGAGAGTCTTGTCTGCTCACCGACTGGGACGGGCGGGGGCTGGGAGCTGAGGCTCGGGCTTCGGAGATCGGATCCCAGGGAAAGGACTGGGGTTGGTTGCGTGAACACAGCCTGGAGGGGATTAGTGTGCCACAGCTAGCTGGGAGTGTGTCCAGGAAAAGGCCTGGAACTGCCGAAGAGGCAGGAGATATTTTCTTGCCTCTTTGTTTCCTTGTGTGGGAGGAAAGAGGATTAAGAGTGCTGCTTAAAGGAGCTCCAGAGACGGGCGCAAGCCACAGCTATCAGCGCAGACCCCAGAGACGGGCGTGAGATGCTAAGGCTGCTGCTGCAACCACCAGGAAGCCTGTGAGCAAGCACAGGTCACTATCCACACCTCCCCTCCTGGGAGCCTGTGCAGCCCGCCACTGCCAGGGTCCCGTGATCCAGGGACAACTTCCCTGGGAGAACACATGGCGCGCCTAAGGCTGATGCAACGTCATGCTGGCCTCTGCTGCCGCAGGCTCACCCCGCATCTGTACCCCTCCCTTCCCCCAGCCTGAGTGAGCCAGGGCCCCCAAATCAGCTGCTCCTTTAACCCCGTCCTGTCTGAGTGAATAACACTCTCCCTAAGGCGACCTACACGCGAAGGTGCAGCCAAATGCAAAACTGAACCCCAGGAGCTGTGCGAACAAAGAAGAAAAAGGGAAATCTCTCCCAGCAACCTCAGGAGCAGCGGACTAGATCTCCACAATCAACCTGATGTACCTTGCGTCTGTGGAATACCTGAATAGACAACGAATCATCCCAAAATTGAGGCGGTAGACTTTGGGAGCAACTGTAGACTTGGGGTTTGCTTTCTGCGTCTAATTTGTTTCTGGTTTAAGGTTTATCTTAATTTGGTATTTAGAGTTTATTACCACTGGTAGATTTGATTATTGATTTGGTTGCTTTCTTCCTTTTTTTTTTATATATACACAATTTTTTTCCTTCTCTTTTTGTTAGTATGTATGTGTATGCTTCTTTGTGTAATTTTGTCTATATAGCTTTGCTTTTACCATTTACCCTAGGATTTTCTCTGTCCTTTTTTTTTTTTTTAGTATACTTTTTAGTGTTTGTTATCATTGGTGGATTTATTATTTGGTCTGGTTGCTCTCTTCTTTCTTTATTCCTTTTTTTTTGCTCTTTTTTATGACTTTCTAATTTTTTAATTTTTAATTTTTTAGTTTTTTATTTTAATTATATTATTTTATTATTTTTTCTCTTTCTTTTTTCTCCCCTTTCTTCAAAGCCATATGTCTGACAGGGTCTTGGTGTTCCGGCTGGGTGTCAGGTCTGTGCCTCTGAGGTGGGAGAGCCAAGTTCAATATATTGGTCCAACAAAGAGCTCCTGGCTCCATGTAATATCAAATGGTGAAAGCTCCCCCAGAAATCTCCATCTCAATGATAAGTAAGATCCAGCTCCAATCAACAACCAGCAAGCTACATTGCTGGACACCTTATGCTACACAACTAGCAAGACAGGAACACAGCTCCACCCATTAGCAGAGAGGCTCCCTAATATCATAATAAGTCCACAGACACCCCAAAACACAACACCAGATGTGGACCTCTCCACCAGAAAGACAAGATCCAGCCTCATCCACCAGAACACAGGCACTAGTCCCCTCCACCAGGAAGCCTACACAACCCACTGAACTAACCTTAGCCACTGGGGACAGACACCAAAAACAACGGGAATTACGAACCTGCAGCCTGCAAAAAGGAGACCCCAAACATAGTAAGATAAGCAAAATGAGAAGACAGAAAAACACACAGCAGATGAAGGAGCAAGATAAAAACCCACCAGACCTAACAAATGAATAGGAAATAGGCAGTCTACCTGAAAAAGAATTCAGAATAAGGATAGTAAAGATGATCCAAAATCTTGGAAATAGAATAGAGAAAATGCAAGAAACAGTTAACAAGGACCTAGAAGAACTAAAGATGAAACAGGCAATGATGAACAACACAATAAATGAAATTAATAATACTCTAGATGGAATCAATAGCAGAATAACTGAGGCAGAAGAACGGATAAGTGACCTGGAAGATAAACTGGTGGAAATAACTACTGCAGAGCAGAATAAAGAAAAAAGAATGAAAAGAACTGAGGACAGTCTCAGAGACCTCTGGGACAACATTAAATGCACCAACATTCAAATTATAGGGGTTCCAGAAGAAGAAGAGAAAAAGAAAGGGACTGAGAAAATATTTGAAGAGATTATAGTTGAAAACTTCCCTAGTATGGGAAAGGAAATAGTTAATCAAGTCTACGAAGCACAGAGAGTCCCATACAAGATAAATCCAAGGAGAAACATGCCAAGACACATATTAATCAAACTGTCAAAAATTAAATACAAAGAAAACATATTAAAAGCAGCAAGGGAAAAACAACAAGTAACACACAAGGGAATCCCCATAAGGTTAACAGCTGATCTTTCAGCAGAAACTCTGCAAGCCAGAAGGGACTGGCAGGACATACTTAAAGTGATGAAAAAGAAAAACCTACAACCAAGATTACTCTATCCAGCAAGGATCTCATTCAGACTTGATGGAGAAATTAAAACGTTTACAGACAAGCAAAAGGTGAGAGAGTTCAGCACCACCAAACCAGCTGTACAACAAATGCTAAGGGATCTTCTCTAGGCAAGAAACACAAGAGAAAGAAAAGGCCTATAATAACAAACCCAAAACAATTAAGTAAATGGGAATAGGAACATACATATCGATAATTACCTTAAAGGTAAATGGATTAAATGATCCCACCAAAAGACACAGACTGGCTGAATGGATACAAAAGCAAGACACATATATATGCTGTATACAAGAGACTCATTTCAGACCTAGAGACACATACAGACTGAAAGTGAGGGGATGAAAAATGATATTCCATGCAAATGGAAATCAGAAGAAAGCTGGAGTAGCAATTCTCATATCAGACAAAATAGACTTTAAAATAAAGACTATTACAAGAGACAAAGAAGGACACTACACCATGATCAAGGGATTGATCCAAGAAGAAGATATAACAATTGTAAATATTTATGTGCCCAACATAGGAGCACCTCAATACATAAGGCAAGTACTAACAGCCTTAAAAGGGGAAATTGACAGTAACACATTCATAGTAGGGGACCTTAAAACCCCGCTTTCACCAAAGGACAGACTATCAAAAATGAAAATAAATAAGGAAACACAAGCTTTACATGATACATTAAACAAGATGGACTTAATTGATATTTATAGGACATTCCATCCAAAAACAACAGAATACACATTTTTCTCAATACTGCCCTTCCCAGCCAACTCGTGGGTCTGTCCTACCCCAGGCTTTCTATAGGCCAGGGTTGCAGCTGCTCAGGGACGGTCCCTGCAACCCCACTAAACTCAGGGCCAATCAGCTCCCCGCTCCCCACCACCCTGCACCCGCCACCTCCCCAGATCCCGGACCCTCCACCCACGGGCGCTGACATTTTTTTTTTTTTGAAGATGATCAGAAGGCTTTTATTTGTTACTGTTCTTGCTTTCCACACATGCTTTATTTATTTTTATTTTTTTATTAGTTTCTGCTTTATAACAAAGTGAATCAGTCATACATATACATCTGTTCCCACATCCCTTCCCTCTTGCATCTCCCTCCCTCCCACCCTCCCTATCCCACCCCTCCAGGCGGTCACAAAGCACCGAGCTGATCTCCCTGTGCTATGTGGCCGCTTCCCACTATCTATCTACTTTACGTTTGGTACTGTATATATGTCCATGCCTCTCTTTCGCTTTGTCACAACTTACCCTTCCCCCTCCCCATATCCTCAAGTCCATTCTCAAGTAGGTCTGTGTCTTTTTTTTTTTTTTTTTTTTTTGCAGTATGTGGGCCTCTCACTGTTGTGGCCTCTCCCGCTGCAGAGCACAGGCTCCGGACACGCAGGCTCAACGGCCATGGCTCACTGGCCAAGCCGCTCCGCGGCATGTGGGATCCTCCCAGACCAGGGCACGAACCCGTGTCCCCTGCATCAGCAGGCGGACTCTCAACCACTGCACCACCAGGGAAGCCCAGGTCTGTGTCTTTATTCCTGTTTTACCCCTAGGTTCTTCATGACATTGTTTTTTCTTAAACTCAATCTATATGTGTTAGCATACGGTATTTATCTTTCTCTTTCTGACTTACTTCACTCTGTATGACAGACTCTAGGTCTTTCCACCTCATTACAAATAGCTCAGTTTCGTTTCTTTTTATGGCTGAGTAATATTCCATTGTATATATGTGCCACATCTTCTTTATCCATTCATCAGATGATGGACACTTAGGTTGTTTCCATCTCCTGGCTATTGTGAATAGAGCTGCAATGAACATTTTGGTACATGTCTCTTTTTGAATTATGGTTTTCTCAGGGTATATGCCTAGTAGTGGGATTGCTGGGTCATATGGTAGTTCTATTTTTAGTTTTTTAAGGAACCTCCATACTGTTCTCCATAGTGGCTGTACCAATTCACATTCCCACCAGCAGTGCAAGAGTATTCCCTTTTCTCCACACCCTCTCCAGCATTTATTGTTTCTAGATTTCTTGATGATGGCCATTCTGACTGGTGTGAGATGATATCTCATTGTAGTTTTGATTTGCATTTCTCTAATGATTAATGATGTTGAGCATTCTTTCATGTGTTTGTTGGCAGTCTGTATATCTTCTTTGGAGAAATGCCTATTTAAGACTTCTGCCCATTTTTGTATTGGGTTGTTTGTTTTTTTGCTATTGAGCTGCATGAGCTGCTTATAAATTTTGGAGATTAATCCTTTGTCAGTTGCTTCATTTGCAAATATTTTCTCCCATTCTGAGGGTTGTCTTTTGGTCTTGTTTATAGTTTCCTTTGCTGTGCAAAAGCTTTGAAGTTTCATTAGGTCCCATTTGTTTATCTTTGTTTTTATTTCCATTTCTCTAGGAGGTGGGTCCAAAAGGATCTTGCTGTGATTTATGTCATAGAGTGTTCTGCCTATGTTTTCCTCTAAGAGTTTGATAGTTTCTGGCCTTACATTTAGGTCTTTACTCCATTTAATCCACATATGAAAAACCCACATCCAACATCGTCCTCAATGGTGAAAAACTGAAAGCATTTCCAATAAGATCAGGAACAAGACAAGGTTGCCCACTCTCACCACTCTTATTCAACATAGTTTTGGAAGTTTTAGCCACAGCAGTCAGAGAGGAAAAGGAAATAAGAGGAATCCAAATAGGAAAAGAATAAGTAAAGCTGTCACTGTTTGCAGATGACATGATGCTATACATAGATAATCCTAAAGATGGTACCAGAATACTCCTAGAGCTAAACAATGAATTTGGTAAAGTAGCAAGATACCAAATTAATGCACAGAAATCTCTGGCATTCCTATACACTAATGATGAAAAATCTGAAAGTGAAAACAAGAAATCACTCCCATTTACCATTGCAACAAAAAGAATAAAATACCTAGGAATAAACCTACCTAAGGAGACAAAAGACCTGTATACAGAAAATTATAAGACACTAATGAAAGAAATTAAAGATGATACAAATAGATGGAGAGATATTCCATGTTCTTGGATTGGAAGAATCAACACGGTGAAAATGACTCTACTACCCAAAGCAATCTACAGATTCAGTGCAACCCCTGTCATACGACCACTGACATTTTTCACAGAACTAGAACAAAAATTTCACAATTTGTATGGAAACACAAAAGACCCCAAATAGCCAAAGCAATCTTGAGAACGAAAAACGGAGTTGGAGGAATCAGGTTCCCTGACTTCAGACTATACTACAAAGCTACAGTAATCAAGACAGTATGGTACTGGCACAAAAACAGAAAGATAGATCAATGGAACAGGATAGAAAGCCCAGAGATAAACCCACGCACATATGGTCACCTTTTCTTTCACAAAGGAGGCAAGGATGTAAAGTGGAGAAAGGACAGCCTCTTCAATAAGTGCTGCTGGTTAAACTGGACAGGTACATGTTAAAGTATGAGATTAGATCACTCCCTTACACCATACACAAAAATAAGTTCAAAATGGATTAAAGACCTAAATGTAAGGCCAGAAACTATCAAACTCTTAGAGGAAATCATAGGCAGAACACTCTATAACATAAATCACAGCAAGATCCTTTTTGACCTACCTCCTAGAGAAATGGAAATAAAAACACATGGGACCTAATGAAACTTCAAAGCTTTTGCACAGCAAAGGAAACCATAAACAAGACCAAAAGACAACCCTCAGAATGGGAGAAAATATTTGCAAATGAAGCAACTGACAAAGGATTAATCTCCAAAATTTATAAACAGGTCATGCAGCCCAATAACAACAACAACAACAAAAAAAAAACAATCCAAAAATGGGCAGAAGACATAAATAGACATTTCTTCAAAGAAGATATACAGACTGCCAACAAATATATGAAAGAATGCTCAACATCATTAATCATTAGAGAAATGCAAATCTAAACTACAATGAAATATCATCTCACACCGGTCAGAATGGCCATCATCAAAAAATCTGGAAACAATAAATGCTGGAGAGAGTGTGGAGAAAAGGGAACACTCTTGCACTGCTGGTGGGAATGTGAATTGGTACAGCCACTATGGAGAACAGTATGGAGGTTCCTTAAAAAACTAAAAATAGAACTACCATATAACCCAGCAATCCCACTACTGGGCATATACCCTGATAAAACCATAATTCAAAAAGAGACATGTACCAAAATGTTCATTGCAGCTCTATTTACAATAGCCAGGAAATGGAAGCAACTTAAGTGTTCATCAACAGATGAATGAATAAAGAAGTTGTGGCACATATATACAATGGAATATTACTCAGCCATAAACAGAAATGAAATTGAGTTATTTGTAGTGAGGTGGATGGACCTAGAGTCTATCATAAAGAGCGAAGTAAGTCAGAAAGATAAAAACAAATACCATATACTAACACATATATATGGAATCTAAGAAAAAAAAAAAAGGTCATGAAGAACCTAGAGGTAAGACGGGAATAAAGACACCGACCTACTAGAGAATGGACCTGAGGATATGGGGAGGGGGAAGGGTAAGCTGTGACAAAGTGAGAGAGTGGCATGGACATATACACACTACGAAACATATAATAGATAGCTAGTGAGAAGCAGCCGCATAACACAGGGCGATCAGCTCGGTGGTTTGTGACCACCTAGAGAGGTGGGATAAAGAGGGTGGGAGGGAGGGAGATGCAAGAGGGAAGAGATATGGGAACATATGTATATGTATAACTGATTCACTTTGTTATAAAGCAGAAACTAACACAACATTGTAAAGCAATTATACTCCAATAAAGATGTTAAAAAAAATGTGTCATGGACCACAATGTTCATTGCAGCTCTACAATAGCCAGGAGATGGAAGCAACCTTAGTGTCCATCATCTGATGAATGGATAAGGAAGACGTGGCACATATATACAATGGAATATTACTCAGCCATAAAAAGAAATGAAATTGAGTTATTTGTAGTGAGGTGGATTGACCTAGAGTCTGTCATACAGAGTGAAGTAAGTCAGAAAGAAAAAACAAATACCATATGCTAACACATATATGGAATCTAAAAAAAAAAAGAAAAAAGAAAAAAAATGGTTCTGACAAACCTAGGGGCAGGACAGGAATAAAGATGCAGACATAGAGAATGGATTTGAGGACATGGGGAGTGGGAAGGGTAAGCTGGGACGAAGTGAGAGAGTGGCATGGACATATCAGCACTACCAAATGGAAATTAGATAGCTAGTGGGAAGCAGCCACATAGCCCATGGAGATCAGCTTGGTGCTTTGTGACCACCTAGAGGGGTGGGATAGGGAGGGTGGGAGGGAGACACAAGAGGGAGGAGATGGGAATATATATATATATGTATAGCTGATTCACTTTGTTATAAAACAGAGACTAAGACACCATTTTAAAGCAATTATACTCCAATAAAGATGTTTTTAAAAAAATCTAAGACATAGTGTTGATGTTATATCTACACTGAAGCACTGAACCTCTCAGTTTAAGGTATATTTATAATTTAGGGCATTGTGTATTTCCAAGGCAAAATAAATTGGATCAGTACCAACTATCTTTGTACTCCATTACCATCTTAATGACAACATGGTAGAGAAACTTTCATAATCTGCTCATTTCTTTTAGGAATTTAGAATTTAGAATCATTAATACTTATCACAGAAAGATTATGGGCCATACAAATAAAAATAAATATTAGGTCAGAAATATAGGCAGCACATATTAACACAATGCCTAGAAGAGCGTCTTCTGAAATACAATAATCATTTGGAAATTCTTCATCAGCTTAGCACTATCATTTCAACCTAGGAGTGATTATAAAGGGGTTGGGTCAATGCAGTATATACTCCTCCCATTAAGATAACAGTTGAAAATGTGAACCAAAATTAAGAATAATATACTTGTACATCACTTTCCACCCATTCTCAGACCCACTCCCCTAAATCTAACTTTCTTTGGTAGGTAAAGCTCAGATACACACTGTGGGTGAAATGGATACGTCATAAGTCCAATAGGAAATACAAGATTTAGGACAGAAAAAGTAGCCCATCAACACTTCTTAGGTACTGGGAAGAGCTCCCTTTCCCCTTTCATGATACTAGGATCCTAGGGAGACAGAAAGTGTAGGCACCCAAGAAATATGAACAGAAGTAAGACAGACAGACTTGTGCCCTTGCTCTTGCTGTTATTCAACAATACTGCAAAAGCAGTATTTAGTGAGATAAAGTTTTGTCCAAGGCATCCTTATGATGGTTGGGTATTTAGTGAGAAGAAACGTTAGGACAAGGTCCAGATCAAGAAATGGACTTCCCATTTGCATAGGAAAACTGAGGGTTTCATACCTTCTTTGCTGTGGGCACCCTTTTGCTATAAACCTAAATGGAGTTACTTCTAGCTTATTGGGGTTAGGAGTGAGGTGGGTGATGGTTACAGCCTCCAATTATTCCCAGGGGAAAATAAAAGTGAGCAAGAGTTCCACTATCACTGTGTCTTCCAGGATTATTAAGACAAAGAGACTTGGGACTTCGAACTGACACAGGGAAAATATTATCTTTACAGCAGATATAGAAGCTACATAGTAGTGAAAGAATCTGTAGGCAAAATTTACCACCTCTCTGGATGCCATTCTTAAATAGAGCTTTCTTGGGTAATACTTAATACACTATACCAGTAACCATAGCAGCATACAGATTTGAATATTGCTGTTAAATTCCATATAATTGACAAGTGCAAAGATGAATTAACATTATTTCCTTTTCTGTTCCACAGAGGTGAGTTGGTATGAAGTTGAGCCATCCTGCAAAACAGAGCCAGAAATTTTTCTCTTTCATGGCCATGAAGAAGGAAACTGAGCAAAGAAATTGAATTTAAATCTGAAAGAGATGGGCCTAATATTTATCAAGTATCTCTACCTAGGCCAAAATATTTAATCCTTTCAGAGCCATCTGAGGCATAGGTGTTATTATTACTACTTTATAGATGAAGAAACCAAGGCTTAGGAATTTAAGTAGCTAACTGAAGGTCACACAGCCAGAGAGTGGCAGGAGCAGGATGCAAACATAAGTATATTTCTTCTGATTCCAAATTCTGTGCTCCTTCCTAAGGCATCTTAGTTACCATTGGAGCCATTTTACAGATAAAAGAACCAATAATTAATTTCTTCTATCCTTTGACAGGTAAGAAAACTGCAGCTCAGAGTAATTAAGCATCTTCCCAAAGTCACATCATTACTTAATGCCACAGAATTCAAACCTACTTTTTCACAACAGATTTACCACCAGACCACAAGTATCACAACTAAATCTAAGCCAAAATGGGAAAGAAAATGATTCATATCAATATTGTTGTCACCAGACACATAGATTAGAGCAAGTTTACCACCACTGGCCATCTGGTCTACAAATGTGGTGGGATCAACAAAAGAACCAAAGAAAAAACTTGAGAATGAGGCTGCTGATATGAGAAAGGACTCCTTCAAGTATGCCTGGGTATTGGGCAAACTGAAAGCTGAACATAGGCTTGGTATCACCACTGATATCCCCCTGTAGAAATTCAAGACCAGCAAGTAGTATCATTGATGCCCCAGGACACAGAGACTACCCAAAACACGCCTATAGGCACACCCTAGGTTGACTGTGCTGCGCTGACTGCTGCTGCTGGCGTTGGTGAAGTTGAAGCAGGGATCTCCAAGAATGAGCAGACCTGTGAGCATGTACTTCTGACTTATAGACTGTGGGTGAGACAACTAACTGTTGGTGTTAAAATGGGTTCCACTGAGCCACCCGGCAGCCAGAAGAGATATGAGGAAATCATTAAGAAAGTCAGCACTTACATTAAGAAAATTGGCTACAACCCCAACACAGTGGCATTTGTGCCAGTTTCTGGTTGGAATGGTCACAACATGCTGCAGCCAAGTACAAACATGTTTTGACTCAAAGGATGGAAAGTCACTCATAAAGATGGCAATCAATGCCAGTGAAACCACCATGCTTGAAGCTCTGGATTGCATCCTGCCACCAAGTCTTCCAAATGACAAACCCTTGTGTCTGCCCCTGCAGGGTGTCTACAAAATTGGTAGTATTGTCACTGTCCCTGTGGAGACTGGTGTTCTCAAACCCAGCATAATGGTCACCTTTGCTCTAGTCACCATTACAATTGAAGTCAAGTCTGTTGAAATGCATCCTAAAGCTTTTAGTGAAGCTCTATCTTGGGACAAGGTGGGCCTCAATGTCAAGAACATTTCTGTCAGTGATGTTTGCTGTGGCACTGTGGCTGGTGACAGCAAAAATGACCCACCAGGGACTTCCCTAGTTGCACAGTGGTTAAGAATCTGTCTGCCAATGCAGGGGACACGGGTTCAATCCCTGGTCCTGGAAGATCCCACATGCCGCAGAGCAACTAAGCCCGTGTGCCACAACTACTGAGCCTGCTCTCTAGAGCCCACAAGCCACAACTATTGAACCCACATGCCACAACTGCTGAAGCCCATGTGCCTAGAGCCCGTGCTCCGCAACCAGAGAAGCCACCACAATGAGAAGCCCACTCACCGCAACAAAGAGTAGCCCCCACTCTCTGCAACTAGAGAAAGCCTGCACACAATGACCAAGACCCAGCGCAGCCAAAAATAAATAAATAAATAAATGACCTACCAATGGAAGCAGCTGCCTTCGCAGCTCAGGTGATTATCCTGTACCATCCAGGCCAAATCAGTGCTGGCTATGCACTTGTGCAGGATTATCAAATAGTTCATGTTGCTTGCAAGTTTGCTGGGCTGAAGAGGAAGGTTGACTGCTATTCTGGGAAGAAGCTGGAAGATGGCTCCCAATTCTGTAAAGCTGGTGATGCTGGCATGGTTCATATGGTTGCTGGAAAGCTCATGTATTTTGAGCACTTTTCTGACAATCCTCCTCAGGGTCATTTTGCTGTTTGTGACATGAAACAGACATGTCTTGGGTGTCATCAAAGCAGTGGATGACCCAGAAAGTTCAGAAGGTTAAGTGAATAATACCCCTAATACCTGACACCCCATTTTTAATCAGTTGTGGAAGAACATTCTCAGGACTGTTTGTTTCTGTTGTCCATTTAAGTTTAACGGTAAAAAACTGGTTAATGATAATGCATCGTAAAACTTTCAGAAAAAAAGGAAAATGTGTTGTGAACCACTTGTTTTTGTGTGCATATGACAGTTTTAAGTTATTAGGTTTTAAAATCAGTAAATTTTTTTTTTTTTTTTTTTTTTTTTTTTGGTGATACGCAGGCCTCTCACTGTTGTGGCCTCTCCCGTTGTGGAGCACAGGCTTCGGACGTGCAGGCTCAGCGGCCATGGCTCACAGGCCCAGCCACTCCACAGCATGTGGGATCCTCCCGGACCGGGGCACGAACCCGTGTCCTCTGCATCGGCAGGCGGACTCTCAACCACTGCTCCACCAGGGAAGCCCCAAATCAGTAATTTTTAATAGAAACAATTTGACCAAAAATCTGTCACAGAATTTTGAGACCCATTAAAATAAAGTTTAATGAGAAACCTGTGTCCTCTTCTGGTCAAGACTGTAAATTCCTATAGTACTACTTAGGTAAAAGATTTAAGTAAGCGTTTCCTATAATCTATTTTTGGTGTTTTATCTGCCGAAACCAAAATTTGATAATTCTGGGTTAACATTTTTTTCTGGGTCGGAATTTTGGATTTCTTCCCCCTTGTCTAAGAGGAAGAATCATCTATGTTTTTTAGGGACACAGTGAAAAGCTGTGGGAGGGAGTCTGTTGGTTGCAACCCTTCATAGGTTAGGACAGACAAGCAAAAAGTATTTTTGTTTATAGCTAAGCTCTTGTAAGAAGGCCAAATTCATATATCCAGAAAAGATGAAAATTCTAATTTGAAAAGATAGGTGCACCCCAATTCTCACAGCAGCATTATTTACAATAACCAAGACATGGAAGGAACCTAAATGCCCATTGACAGATGAATGGATAAAGAAGATGGGGTATATATATATACAATGGAATATTATTCAGCCATTAAAAAGAATGAAATATTAACATTTGCAGCAACATGGCTGGACCTAGAAGTTATCATACTAAGTGAAGTCAGTCTGATAAAGACCAATATCATATGATATCACTTATATGTGGAATCTTAAAAAAATGATACAAATGAACTTATTTACAAAACAAAAATAGACTCACACACATAGAAAAATGTTATGGTTACCGAAGGGGAAAGGGGAGGGGGAGGGATAAATTAGGGGTTTGAAATGAACAGATACACACTACAATATATAAAATAGATAAACAACAAGGATTTACGGTATAGGACAGGAAACTGTATTCGATATCTTATGATAACCTATAATGGAAAAGAATCTGAAAAAGAATAGATATATGTATGCATATATAACTGAATCACTTTGCTGTACACCTGAAACAATTGCAACATTGTAAATCAACTATACTTCAATTTTTAAAAAAGGCCAAATTCTGCAGTACTAAAGTCCATGTGTTGCACACAAAATTTTGTGTAGTCACATCAACATTGAGTAAATTTTTTGGTATAATCTCAAATTTTAGTTTTGCGGTTATTGGAATGTGCATTCTCAGATTTACAAATTTTGAAGTAGTTTAAAGAATCTAAAGTGTAAGGCTTAAATAGTAATAACTGCCCTGCTAGAGTTCATTGTATCTAGATTCTAGGAAAAATAAAGATGCTGGGAGTTGGAGAAAAAAAAAAAAAGAATTCAAACCCAGGACTTCTAATTTCTTCTCCAGGACTCTTTGCATTTTACAGATAATTGTAACATTCTACTAAGTCCAGTGTTTATCATTTTGTAATGTCATTTGTAACCTTTGTAGAGCATTTATTACTTAATTTAGATGACATCCAGGGTCAAATTGACTCTTAAAATCTAGACAAGAATGGTCTCCAGCATACCTCATGTTGAAAGTCCAAATCCCTGTCCAAGATTTCTGTACATTCCTGGAGGACTTATGTTCTCATAACTGTCTCCTGCTTCAGCTGACTTCTTGTTCTCCACTTGGTATCTTACAACTTGCTCGTTACTGCATGGGTTTTTCAGCTACCTTTCTTAGTTTTACATACACACACACACGAACAAAATTATGCACACAAAGCCTTTGTGTAGCAGATGTTACAAAAAGTTTAGAGAAATTAAGAAATAGATGGGGTTTGCACTGCAGACTCATCACAACTGGAATTAATAGTCATTCTGTTCTAGAGAGTCTTTTGGCTTATTTTCCATGTTGCTCAGCCATTCTCTCTCCTATCTGTCCCCTCCTACCACCATCAAATTTTTTTTTAATGTAAAGTAATTCTACCCTCCATTTGTTCTGCCCCACACTCTGAATCCTACGGTGGGCCTATTTTTTCATACCCAAATGCTCCAAGGTATTTTCTTCTTTTAAGACCACTTATTCCCAAAAGAAATTGTACTATCAACTATTAAGAAAACAATAGGATTTTTTAAACCACCCATGAACTATACCACATGATCTAAGGGGCACACAGGGAAGAAAATCTGCTCTTAAAGAGTAGCTAGGGGCTTCCCTGGTGGTGCAGTGGTTGAGAGTCTGCCTGCCGATGCACGGGACGTAGGTTCGTGCCCAGGTCCGGGAGGATCCCACATGCCGCGGAGCGGCTGGGCCTGTGAGCCATGGCCACTGAGCCTGCGCGTCCGGACCCTGTGCTCCACAACGGGAGAAGCCGCAACAGTGAGAGGCCCACGTACCGCAAAAAAAAAAAAAAAAAGTAGCTAATCTAATAGGGAAATAGATACACATAACTCAGAGTTCTCTTGGGCCTTACCAGCCTGTGAAAACGACGAGGTCACATGATATTTAACAGTTCAGTCTCCACAACATGCCCACCTCCCGCCGCCCTGACACCCCCAGCCCCAAGTCCTGACAGATATGAGGAAGGCCAATATAACAGAAATTCCTCTAATACAACTATGAAGACTAAATAACGTAAAATTAGAGTGGGGAAAGACATCTGAAGGCTGAAGAGAGTTACTAAGATGACCATGGGTGAAATGGCCCACCTAAGGTTTAAGTCAGCTATTTCATTTTCTGAGCTTGAGTCACAAGGGTTCAATGGTAACAGCTTCTAAAGGTCTGTTTGTTTAATCTATTTTAGTTTTATTCTCCCCCAACAAAAAAAATCTGGGGTTATCTGAGGTTTCCATTGCTGACCAAATGGAAAGTATTAACACTCAAAGCAACTGACAATGGAAATCTGTTTAACTTCATGTTACAATGTTTCTGTTATAAGCAATGAGAAAAACCAGTAAAGTCAGTGAAAAGGTAATCTTGCAAAACAAGTTTTAAATAATGCAGCTACCACAGGTCCTCCATTCCTAAAGTTTTTTTATTCATAAAGTTCTAGCAATATCATTTGGTGGCAAAACTTGAACTGAATAGACATGAGACTGTTTGTAGTCATTACTCATCCCAATTCATAGGAGTAGTCCTGTGTTTCCTGAAGAAACATGCAAGTGCCTGATTACAGGGTGATTCTCCAGCCACACTAAGGGAAGTATGTAAGATGTGGAATGCAGAATCTACCTTTCCAAAGTCTAAGACATGCTGAATTCCAGTACCCACACTGACCCAAGGGTTGCAGATAAAGGGTTGTACACCTATGTGTTGACATCTGCTAGAGGAAACTGAGAGCAAAGTGAAGGGAAGTAATAGCAAATGGGGGAAGCTGGTATGGCTCCAGGGGCCCAATTTTCAGAAGGCCTGGTTAGAACATGTGGTCTGTCAAAGGCGGAGAATACTAGATAGAGGACCGTTGTAGACATCTGGAGTCATACAGAGGCTGTGGTGAGTGAGAATATTTGGAAAACCCTAACAAGTCCTCCAGCCAAAGTCAGACTCGCCTATGGGGACCTGTGGCCCAGCTACTCATCACCACCTACAAAGCAGGGTGTTGAGGGCAGGACAGTAAGATCACAAACATTCTAGTGGAAGTTTCTAAGCTCCTCCTTTGTATTTTAAGAAATCTGATCATTTAAGTTTGGGGTTTATTTCAATGCTCATTTAATTTTCAGAAAAGGGATTATTTTAAAAAGAAAAAAGAGAGAATAGATAAACAAAGACTTACTTACTAAAATAGGCTTAAACTTGGCAGCACATCAGAATCACTTGGGAAGATTTTTAAACTACTGATCCCTGAACCCGTCCCAGACACACTGATAAGGAGGTCCTGAAGTGCTTCCAAGGCACATGGAATTTTCAAAGTGACCCAAGGTAATCTTGATGTGTAGACAAGGTGGAGAACTACTGTCTTAGGAAATTTTTTTTTTATTTTTAAAAAGAGAAAGACTTTTCCCCTATTTCTGTACAAGGAATGAAAGTGCCAAAGGTCCAGAAAAGCCCAAACAGGGTGGCGAGTACACTTTGCGGTTCTTGTTTAATCACATGTACTAACCACACAAAGGAAGTTTCATTTCTGCAAAACCTATCAGTTTCTCTTTCATACTTATTGTTTGCAATCCTAGACGTATAAAACAATTTTCAGCCAATGACTTCATCTTCCCCAACCTTGAGGCCATGGATGTGCCCAACATTTATGTACCATCAAGGATTAAGGGAAGGTCTGCTATATGTCAGAAGGAAAAACATCTTCCCAGAAATTCCCTTGTATGTTGGATGGAATGTAGCAGAATCAGTGTCTTGACAGGTACCTAACTTCTTTTCTTTCTTCTGATGGCGTATCTGCATAATACACTCCACATTTTTTATATGTATGCTTAAGCAATTTGGCTTTCTCTCCTTTTTCTCTGAATTACCTCAAAATGAAGAAAATGTTGCAAGCTAGTCTCTCTCTTGTCTGCTTTAAAATATGGCTCCAGAATACTTTCTCTTTGACTGTATCCTGTGTATCCCCACGACTCTTTGGTTTATTTGTGATAGCTGACAATTCCTCCTCTTCATCTGCTGCTTTGCGGAAATGATCAAGCCAAACAGGATTCATATTCTTCACATGTTAGCCAACCAAACATATTTTCCAAGCTATTATTTATTTTCCTTTGTCCATTTGGACTTTTTCTCCCTTCTCCTCCTTCAAGTCTCTTCCTCAGAGGTTCTGCCTTTATCCTCAATTCAAATTGGATACCCTGTTACTGTTTCTCAGAACATCATGTGCTTCACTTTTCATAGCACTCATCACAATTTAATTAAATGTTTATCTCTGTACCTATTTATTTAATGTCTATTTTCTTACTAGATGATAGAATATTTGAGGTCAGGAACCAAGTTTGTTTCGTAGTTTAGTCTGTTGTTTAGTTGTTTACTTTGTCATTTGGTTTGATTTGATTTTTGTTTTTATCTTTTGTTTCCTGTGTGTGTCTGTGTTTAGAGATTTTCTTGGGTGGGTTTTTGTTCGTTTGTTTGTTTGGTTTTTGGAGGGGGGGGGTCCTTTCTTTTTTTTTTATTACCATGTGTCACTTCAGTGCCTAACACTAACACAGAGTGGATGATAAATAAATACTAATTGAATCAATGGATTAAAAGCCCCAAAGATTCAAGTAACCTGGGGCATTGGATATGTTCATCAGAAGGTCACTAGAGGCTTTATGAAAAGGTGTCAGTTAAAGCAGAGATAACTGGAAACCAGAAAACAGTAGACTGAAGATGGGCTGTGAGCCCAGAGAAAGGAGGTGTAGTACACTCACCTTTGCATAGCAGGACTTGCAATTGTCATGTAAAAACAAGTGTCCAAAATGTAAGACTTTAACCAATGAGTCACACCTAACCTAATAAATGAACATTTATTTCAGTTGCACATTCCATTTTTATATAATTGTGATTCAGAGCAAATACCTTGATGATGTTTTATTTGCTATGGCAAGTGCTTAACTGCAGCTTGTTTTGTTGGCATTTATTTAAATGTCAGTAAAACTCTCTCCCACAAATATTAAATTTTATAATTTAATCATTCATGAAGCCTTCTTTAATCAACTTTTCCTTAAGTATTTCAAATTCTTGTCAGGCCCATTCATTTCCACTGTGATGATCTAAGAATTGGTTTTAGGTGATAAATTGACTATGTTCTCCCAAAGCACATTTTTCTTAAGAGTTTGAAAACATTCATCTTTACTCATCTAAGTTACCATGCAGTGGGGCCTGAGCTACAGTAAACACAACATAATGAGTAGCATCTGTTAACCCAATGGCAAGTGATATCAAGCATTTTCAAGTTTCTTGCATTTTTATGATAAGTAATATAATTTGACCCATATATTCAGTGAATCAGTCAACTAACATGTGTAAGTGCCAACCATGAGTCATATCCTGGAATAGAATTATATACACACTATGGTATGTAATATGAAAAGATATATAACACTATGCCTGCCCTCATGGAGTTTGTAATCCAAGTGGAAAGACAGACATGAAAGCAAGTAGGAGAAGTAAAGAGTTAAGCAGCTATTATGGAGGCAAGTATAATTGATAGAGGAAAGGATTGGAGTCTGGGATAATAGGGGGGTGAGAATGGCTTCCTGACCTGAGCTGTATCTTAAAAACTGAGTAAATAAGGGGGTTGGAGTGAGAGGAGTAATGGGGAGAAAGGACAGTCCAGACTTGAAAAAGTGGATCAAAGACCCAGGAACGTGAAAGAGCATGACATCTTGGACATGCTGGTCATTAGGCGTCTTGCAGGTCACTGGGCAGAGTGAGGTTCAGTAAGAAATGAGATGGGAGAGGCAAGGAGAGACCAGATTTTGTGGTGTCTTGTGTGCTGTACTGAGCAGTTTGGATTGTATTCTCTTGGCAATGTGGCATCTCTGGAATGTTTCAAGTAGGGAATGACTTGGTGAGACAGATGCTTGAAGAGCTCACTTTGGCAGCTGTTTAGAGATTGAATTAGAAAGTTTGAGGTCTGGAGACATTTTGTTCATCCATTCAAACATTTTTAAGTACCTTTTAAGTACCAGATACTGTCTACCTCTAGGAATATGGGAATGAACCAAAGAGACAGTATCTCTGGTCTCACAGAGCATCCTAGCAGAGTCAGATAGATAATTACCAGACAAGTAAAGAGACAAACAAGAAAAACAGAAGATAACATTAAGCACTGTGCAAAAATGAAAATAGGTTGACATAAGAGAGACTGGTCAATGGCTACTTGAAATTGCATGGAAAGAAAGACCTCTCTGAGCAGAATCTGAATGACAAGAAAAATCAGTCATTCTGTGATTGGGGGGTAAGCATTCCAGGCTAAGGGACAGCTGGTGCTAAGAAGACAAAAGTTTAGCCAGCTCAAGAAATGGAAACAAGGCCAGTGAACAGCATTAAAATGGTGAGGGGTAAGCGATTAAGTCGAATAGGTAGACCCAGACTAGATTTCAAAGGCCATGTGACCTGAGGCAACATACTTTGGTTTTATTTTAAGTGCCATAGGAAGTCACTGCATGGTTTTAGGCAGGCAAGTGATAGGGGTTGGTGTATATTTTTAGATGATCATGGGCTTCTTTGTGGAAGGTGGACAGGAGCAGAAGTAGAAAGAAGTTGGCAAGCTATTGCAGTCGTCCTTATGGGAGGGATCAGGGGGACTAGGGTGATGGCAGTAGAGATGGAGAGAAGCAGAGGGAACTGGGACGTGTGTGTAGAGTTAAAAAGGACTTGGCGGTAGATTAAACGTGGGGAACAAGAGGAAAAGTGGAATCAAAGAACACTGCTGAATGTTTGGCATGTGCAATGTGTGGATGTTGGAAATATTTGTTGAGAAAGGAACAGATTGGAGAGAGGAAAATGGGAATTTCTATGGGACCATGTTAAATGTGAGATAACTATTGAATCCAAGAAGAGATATCAAGTTGGCAAATGGGTGTACATGTCTGGAGCTCCAAGGAGAGGTCAGAGCTGTAGATAAAGATTTGAAAGTCACCCCTGTGTAGTGCTTCAAAAGCCTTGGGACTGGGTGGGACACCAAGGAGATGGTGTAATGGGAGGAGAGGAGGATACCCAAAAACAAGCTCTGAATGCTGAGAAGAAGATGTAAATATGGTTTTAAAAAGATACTGTGGTATGGGGCCTCCCTGGTGGCGCAGTGGTTGAGAGTCCGCCTGCCGATGCAGGGGATACGGGTTCGTGCCCCGGTCTGGGAGGATCCCATATGCCGCGGAGCGGCTGGGCCCGTGAGCCATGGCCGCTGGGCCTGCGCATCCGGAGCCTGTGCTCCGCAACGGGAGAGGCCACAACAGTGAGAGGCCCGCATACCGCAAAAAGAAAAAAAAAAAAAAAAAAAAAAAAAAGATACTGTGGTATCACAGAAGCCAAGAAAATAATGAATGGCTTTAGAATATGATTATAAGTTTTAAAAAAAGTATGATTTATCATTATAATAGGCAGAGCTTCTTTTGCAGCTACTTAGCTTGTCCATGTCTCTCTTATTCAGCTTTGAAAATGTAGTGTTGTAAGAGTGTCTGGCACAGAGGAGTAATAAAATAAATCTTGCAAGGGGCCTGGGTTGGAGTTTATATAGATGTGGGAAACTTCAAAACTGAGGTCATGGGAGTGGGTGAGTGAGATTACCGAAGATGGGTGTAGAATAGGATAAAAGCCAAGGGCAGAAGGAACCCAACAAATAATAACATTTAGAGAATGTTTAGCAATAGAACATTTAGCAACACTTAACACTGGAGACAAAGAAGGAGCATTCAGTAGGACAGGAGTGAAGCCAGGAGAGTTATTACTGTGGTGGAGGTGGGGGATGGGGGGGGAGGAGTGGGAATGTGAAATGCTACCAAAAATAGAGTCTGCTAGCAGACCTTGGAGAAAAGTAAACAAAGAGGACCTTGATTGTAGTGGGTGAGGAAGAGGTAAGAAAGCCAGGAAAGTAAGTTTGAACTCTTACTTCAGGATATGGGAGTTATTGCTTAATGAGTATAGAATTTCAGTTTTGCCAGATGAAAAGACTTCTGTGAATATACTTAACACTACTGAGCTGTACGTTCAAAAGTGGTTAAGATAGTAAGTTTTATGTTATGTGTATTTTACCACAATGTAAAAAAAGAAATTTTTTTCAAACCTAGATGAACAGTAAATGTAGAACAATCACGAGACTGATGAAAAGAGATCATGTTCCTCTGAAGCTGGAGAAAAGGACGTGAAGCTGATGCCGATGAGGAGTTAGGAGACATCAGCACAGAAAACACAGAAGAGTGTACATTAACCTGACTTTTCTAAAATATAAGGTGTGGTTGTCAGTGAGAACGGGAGGGCAGGCAGGAGTGACTCCCACCTCAGTGATCCTTGACGTCTGAGGAAGATAGCTTAGTGAGATCATTTCACAGTGGAACCAAACCTTGTTTTTGCCTGTTCCTCTCCTGCTACAGAGTTTTCCCCCAAAGTGTATAACGTGTTATTATAGTCAGTCAATGAGATCAATACACAGATAAATACAAAATCTTGTATATGAGTGTATTCGTATTTATATCAAAGTTAGCATCCACATTATTTCTTTTGTTCTAGTTGTACAGAAGCAATAAGATCATGACTTCCACAGACCAGTAGTTTTGAAAATGTATTTATTTGTTGACAGCTCACCTTGCAATCTTAGGACAGTCTAAAATTAAACAAATTTAGAGGCTTAAAAGAGGAATAGTGGTAATTTTTATTTTAAATATGAATTACAATATCTAAGAGTTGCTTGCATTTATTTCATAATGACAGAAAAGAAGCACTCATGATATTAAAAATAAACACCAAAAATACCTACAGTGAAATATCACAGCACAATGTTACTCTTTCCCACCTGATTATTAATACCAGTGAGAGTAGAAACGGAGCAGATGTGCCTGAACCTTGCCTGGCATTTAATTTATCCCAGTGCACATGTGCAGGAATATTTTATTTGCTTGCAAAATTGTATTTGTATCTATATAGACAAGCTTGAATTTTAAAAAGAGCAGTGTATAGGTACAATCTTTTATTGTGGAAGTGTTTATAAGCAAATTTTGTTTTATTCATAAAAATTTAAGTATGTATTTCTAAAAGCTAGGAACTTATTTTTTAAAACATAACAATACCACGATCACATCTTAAAAAGTTAATAACTCCTTAATATCATCAAATGTCTACTCATCATTTAAACTTCCCAATATATTTCCCAGTCGTTCAAATAAGGACCCCAATAAGCTCCATATATTGCAGTTAATTGATGTGTCCTCTAAGTCTCTTTCAATCTATAGGTTCCCTTTTCATCTTTCTTTTTTTTCCCCAGCCTCTTCCTTTTATATTGAAATTGAATAATAAATGGGCCAGGAACTATGCTAGACACTTAATGGATATCATCGTATTTATTCATCACCAGAACCCTTTACAAGTAGATATTATAATTACCTAGATACAAGATCAGGAAATGAAGGCTTAGAAAAATGAATACACTAGCAGTGACAGAGTTTACATCTGCAAACCTCCTTGACTCCAAAGCCCATGTTCTTTCTATCGATGGCCTCCCAAGTCACCATGCACTTGGGTCTCCAAAGCTCAAGATGACCTCTGTTTTCTTTTGAAATGCTATCCAAGCAAATTTGAGCCCAGGCATCCCAGAAATCTGGGTTTCTGTAATGAATGCAGGAATGAGTGTCAAACCTTCTAACCACTTAGATATTTCCAATTAATTCCCACAAAAACAACAGAAATTACTGAAATATCAGCTGAGCAATCATCCCCCCATCCCCAACACCTGGTATCAGCTTTTAGCCTTTCAGAGGTCAGAAAGAGATGAAGAAGTTGTTGAGAGTGACCAGAGAGTGCCGTAAGGAGAGAGAGATTCAAAATGGTATCTGTCATACTTGCCTCCTTGACCTCAAGCTTTGCAGAGTTGGTAACTACTGAATGGTGACTCTAAACATAATGAAAGTCAAGCAGACTCCGTTTTTCTTAAAAAAAAAAAAAAGTGCCTTAAAACCTTGTAATAAAACAAGTTTAAAGCAGTTGCAGTCTCTCAGAGAGGTAATATTTTGATCAGGGATTACATTCTTGACCAAAAAACCATCTCAAAAAAAAAAAAAATTAAGACATATCCAACAATATGTTAAAAAAAACCTACAATTTTTGCAATTATTTAAAATAATAAAATAATATTCCAAGTGCTATAAATGAACATAAATTTACCTTGTATATTGATGTTTAAACCAGTCCCAATTTACTATAATTGCACATAGAGCTTACAAATGATATGATCCTACTGAATCTCCATATTAACTATTGTTACACTTGTATTCAGTCTCCCAGACTTGGGTCTATCATTTTCATGTTACTTTTTCAGATATATGGTGAATGCCAACTTTATGCCTAAGTAAAAGTTTAGTTTATTCCTGTAGTCATTCAATACACATTTAATGAGCCAACCTTAGGTGACAGGTCCAGTGTTAGATGCTAGATACTAGAGAGCTAATGACTAATAAGACAAGGTTACTGTCAGTAAGTAGCTCAGCCCCATAGAGAACCGACATGAAAAGGAACAAAGACGATATAATGCAATGAGAACTGAGTGTATAATGTGCTACAAGGATGCATGAAAGGGAATAGCTAATGCTGCCCAGAGTCTAGGAGGCTTTCACAGAGGAGAGCATCTATGAACTGACTGTTGAAGGATGACGATGATGGTGAAAGTGGTGGTTCTAGTGGTGGTGATAGAAGCTATCGTTACTGAGCACTAACTAAAGGCCTATAATTGTGCCATGTTTATATAATATCTCACTAAATCTTCACACTAGTCCATCGAGATCAGCTTTACCCACATTTTACAAAGGAAATAGCTGAGATCTAGGAAGTTAAGAATTGTAGCTAATCACACAAGAGATAGGTGAAATCAAAACCACCTACCAAAACTTTTGGTTAAACCAACACCTCCGGTTGCAACAATAGCTTCTTATGCTAAAACCCTCAGCCTCTCTGCCCAGGAGTTTTTCAGGTGGACGGGTAGAGGAAGGACATCCCAGGCAGAGGGGTGGGTGTCTACAAAGGCTTTGAAGTGAGGGACAGCAGTCCACACTCACAGAAAGCAGGTCCTGGTAGAGAGTAGAAAATGATTACAGTCTCTGCTAGAAGCTTTTCACTAAACATTCAAAAAAAAGATAATTTGAGTAAAAGTGTTGAGAGTGGAATTGGAGTGGATGATCAATAGAGTTTATTTACAGTGAAGCTGAAAACTTAATATATTACCTTTCCATCTTCTCAACTACAAGCTACTTTCAGGCAGAAATTGACAACCAGGTTATATAGTTTATTAATTACATAATATATTTATTCATCTGACAAATATTTCTTGGATGCCTCTATATCTAGGCAGACACTGTGCTGGGCACTGCAGAGAAGGAGGTAAAGAAGGCACAAAGCCTCCTCAACAAGGGAATCACCTGGAGGAGGAGGCTGGCATCTCGGCAAGCAGACAGCAAGCACGAGGGACCCGTGTGACCTTGTCCTCACTTCCCTCAAATGATTCTCAGTTGGTCACAGTGGTGCTTCTGCCCACAGTGACTTCAGCCAGATGCACAAAATGTACCATGGTTTGAATTTAGAAGCTGCTAAATTAAGAATTAGATTCACAGAGAGACTAAATAATCAGAATAACAGCAGACAAGAGCCAGTGGGAGACGATTTTTCAGAATCTAATAGTCTTTCTCTTTCATGAAGCCTCAGACAATTGTACTATCATGCCACAGTTGGAATACTTCAACTTTATGTCCACCAGGGATCTACTTTTGCCTGATATTACAGATAATACTGAAAAAGAAATGTTTGCTTTGGAAAAAATAAAAGGAAAAAGAGAATTAAACCTTGTAATTATTTGTGTTTAAAGGTTTCCAATTTTTAATGTTCTTAAGGCAAAAGCTACCTGACAGGGTCTTGATTTCTAAGTGGAATAACTAGAGGATTAAACAATTGTTAACAATGTAATATTTAGTTAAAGTAGACTAATAGATAATGTGATAGAAAAAATAGAAAATGAATGAACATCAAGGATACTAAAAGGCAGATGACCACAGTGAAGATCAGGGAACAGCTGGCCTAAGGCTCTATAGTGGTGCTTTAAATGGAAGATAGAAACTGTCGTCTCTCCCAGTGAAACACCATGTACATATTCAGGGGCAAGATTAATATATATGAAGGTGGAGGACATGAGCAACATGCTATGAGAAATGGAACCAAATATTCCCTAGGTCTTAAAATTCAGTGATTGTCACCTCCTAGCCACCTCCTTCTGTCTGAAGTCATGGTAAATGGCATTCTCAGAGTGCATACTGTGAAGTTCCAAGTATAAAGTGGGTTTGCACTGATGTAAACATAAGTCTAAGAATGGAGGTTCCTCTCCATAGTGGCTCATAAGAACACATGACTCTCACAAAGATTTGACAATGAAGACCTAGCAGGGGAAAAAAGAAGAGTGGGGAGTTAGAGTAAATCTCTGTGGTTTAGAGCTTATGCTTTGATTCACATTTGTAATTAAACAGCCTTTGACCTATTCAAATGCATCACTCCAGGAAAGTCCCCTTCTCTGTCCTATATCATCAATTTTTCCTTGTCTATTTATTGGATCATTTCCAACACATGTAAACATGTTTTTTTCTTTTTCATCTTATAAAAATGTCCTCTCTGGACTGTACTTCCCCCTTCAGCTGCTGCCCATTTCTCTGTTCTCCTTTTTAGCAAAACTTCTTGAAAGATTTGACTACTCACTACTCACTATCTATTCCTCCAATTTTGTTACCACACTCTAATTAAGCTTTTCCACCACCACTCCCCAAAAGCTCATTAATGAACTCCATGTTGCTGAATCCAATGGTCAATGTTCAGTCATCCCTCTTGGCATTATCAGCAATATCTGATACAATTGATAGCATTCAATTTCTTGGAAATACTTCCTTCACTTGGAATTCATGGACACACATTCACTGCCTCTCTTACTGGTTTATCCTCTTCTCCAAGCCCAGTCCTTGGTTCTTGAACCTCTCTCTTTTCTCCACACCCTCACTTGAGACCTCATGGCATTAAATACCATCTCTATGTTAATGACTGCCAGATTTATACTTCCATGCTGGACCTCTCCTCTGAAATCTTGTCTTATCTATCCAACCATCTACTCAGTAACTGTATTTGGATGTCTAAAAAATATCTCGAAGTTAATATGCCCCAAACCAAACTCATGATCTCCTTGCCACCATCAAATTTGGATCACCCATAATCTTTCTCATCTCAGTAAATAACATCCCTCCTTCCACTTGTTCAAGCCCAAAATCTCTGAATTTGTGTCTAATTTCCTTAAAGTAAGAGCTTTTTCTTTCTTTTCCCAAGACAGGTCCCACTAAAATGTCATAGATCCCTTTGAGGAAGGACCCAGTGCCACAAGTATCACAAATCTTCCTTTCAGTCTTCCCCAAAAAGAATGTGGTAATTTACCAGGGTGACTGTGCACTATGGAAATGGAAATACCCAAACTTTTCTGGGATTACTGAAGACTGGCTCTGAGTTGACACTCATTCCTAAGAACCCAAAATGCTACTGTGGCCTACAAGACCAAATGGGGACCTATGGAAGTCAGGTGATAAATGTAATTTTGGCCTAAGTTTTTCATGGACCCAGTGGATGCAGAGACCCATTCTGTGATTATTTCCCTAGTGGCTTAAGGTCCAGTTGGAATTGACATTCTCAGGAACTGTCAGAATCCCCACAAGAAGGGCAGAATAATGATGGTTAAGATTATAGGCTCTGGGGCTTCCCTGGTGGCGCAGTGGTTGAGAGTCCGTCTGCCGATGCAGGGGACGCGGGTTCGTGCCCCGGTCTGGGAAGATCCCACATGCCACAGAGCGGCTGGGCCCATGAGCCATGGCCGCTGAGCCTGCGCATCCAGAGCCTGTGCTCCACAATGGGAGAGGCCACAACAGTGAGGCCCACGTACCGCAAAAAAAAAAAAAAAAAAAAAAGAGAGAGAGAGAGAGAGAGAGATAATAATATCCCTTAAGGGTGCTATGAGGATTAAATGAGTTAATATTTGTCAAATGCCTATACATAGTAAGTGCTACATAAATGTTGCTTAAATAAATAAATTCCTTAATCCCCTTTACTTCACAATGCCCCTCAAATCAGTCAGGAACTCCTTTTTGCTTTACCTGCAAGTCATATTTAAAGTCTGACTGCTTTACACTACACTCCCTCCTCCCAGCCCCACTGCCACCACCACAGAGCCAGCCACAACCCTTACTGGATTATTGCAGTAACCTCTTAACTGATCAGGCCCTCCATTACCTCCTTAACCCCATCTCTTAATAGTCTCCATATTCATCCTATTGCACTCCCCCCACACCAGCTGCTCCCCAAGGACTCCAGACTTGTTCTCACTTTAGTGCCTTTGCACTGGCTGTCTCCTTGGCCTCGGATGTTCTCGCTTTGGTTATCCTCATGTGTCAACACTCTGATGTTTTTCGCAAATGTCAACTTCCTAATAAAGCCCACTCTGATCATTCCTATTTAAACATTATTATGCCCCCATACATATTCCCAATACATCCATACACACTCCTTATCCTGCTTTATTTTAATAGCACTCATCACTTTCTAAAATGTACAGAATTTACCGTATTTACTAGATCCCACAGAAGATCCTGAAAAGGTCTCAAGTGATTAAAGATCCACTAGATAGAAGGTACATGAATCCCCGAGTCACTGCTTAGAGCAGAGTTGTCCAGGAGAACCTCCTGAGCAGCAACATACGCACTGAACTTTCCATGAGCAAGGGCTGACTGCTTGCCAGGAGTTCCATCACCAGTTCGATGGAGCACAGATTACTGCCTCTACCTGGCCTTGCCATCATTCAAGAGAATCCTTAACTGCCCAGCTAATATCCCAGGGGTGAATGGAGCCACCCATGCATAGGAAAAAGAAAATAACAATACACCTACAGCACCCAGCAACCAGAGAGATGAAAACAAGCAGAATGCCTAAAACTGGCAGCTTCTTATATACCAGAACTGCTGGAGAAGAAAGATGATAGCTTTAATTTTTGAATGAGATTTAAAAAATGATAATAACAATGGTGCTCAAAGAAATTCGCTTCTAATATATGAAGAGAAAAAAAAAACAGACTCTGGAATTCAAAGAGTTTTTTCTTGTTTTGTTTTCTTTTTTAACTTTACAAATTCCACAGATGGAAAAGTAGGAGCTTCTATTTTCTGTTGGGGATTGAATTTGGACCTGTATGATCAAGCAAAACATATCTCAACATAGAAAGTAAAAACACAAAGAGATGGAAATAAGAGAAATTTTTAAAAAGGGCTTGGAGGACAGATGCATAGACCCAACATGTGAATAATGAAATTTCCAAGGGAGGGAAAGGGAACAGATGTAGGAATGCATTAATTAAGGAAATAACAGAAGAAATTTTCCCTTTTTTGAAGAAAGACTCAAGTCTACAAATTTAAAGTGTTCACTGAGTTCCAGGCATAATTGATGAGGAAAAAGATTTTTTTAACACAATTGGGCATATCCAGGCAGAATTCAAGCATAAAGAAAATGTATAGGCTGTCACACATAAAAACTGTGTTACATACAAAGGAAAGGGCCAACACAAATAGGACTGAGGCACTAGACAGAAGAATTACCCCCATAGAGCACTGAGAGAGGAGGATGCCAACCCCAAATCCTATCCCCACTGAGAAAGCCAGCTGTCAGGGTGAGAGAGGGAGTGGGCAAATATGCGGGAATCCAGGATTTACATCACCCACATGTTCCGTCTAAGGTAATGCTTCAGGAAGCATGTCAAGACAACAAGATAATCAAAACAGAGTCCCCAGTAGGGCACAAAGAGGTGAGGAAATAACATGAACATGAGTCTCTGTCTCTCTGCGTATGTGTGTGTGTGTACAGTTTTCCACTTAGATATACTTAATTTTCCACTTAAATCTAAATTGAAAATGGTAGAATGCCTGGGAATTTGTAATATATGTGCTAAACAATGATCATATAAAGAGAAGAAACAACCTACAGGGGAAAACCTAAAAAAGTCTAAAAGTATTAAATGATCTCATAAATCCTTGGGAAGGGAGGAAGGAGCCAGTAGAGAAGGGAAGTGGGAGTTTTCTTAAGGTTTCACCTGAGAAACAAGTAAGGAAATGAAAACATTATAAAGGTGAAAGAGGACAGCAAGAAAATAAAACACTTCCATGGAGAGATATGATTGGTACCTTATTTTCATATTGATAGCAGAGAAATAAGTGGTTCAATAGAAATAAACAAAATGGGAGAGTAATACCTAGAAGAGTGGGGAAATGTGATAGAACCTCTAAATTTAATAAGGAAAAGATAGACAATTAATAGTACTTTGATCAACCCACCAAAACTAAAGGGGGGGAGGAAGGGAAAACAACATAATATAAATAATATGCATGAGGTAAAATGAAAGAAATAAAATCAAAAGTATCTGTTTTCAGTTAAATGTGAATGGATTGGATTCATCTTTCAAAGACTGTCAGATTGGATTAAAAAAAAAAGTAGATGTGTCTATTTTCAAAACTCACTGAAAACAAAAGGTTTTTTTTAATGTTGGAAAGAAAGAAGTAGGCAAACAGATATCAGGAAAATACATTTTTTTTAGAAAAGGAAAGGAGGAATAGCAGCATACAATTATAATTAGCAGAGCAGCATTTAAGATTAAAAGCATTAATCAGGGCAAGAGGAAGGTTGCAAAACATAAAGGCACCATTTATTAAAAGGATGTAACAGTCACAAATCTGTAGGTACCAAATATCTAAAAAGCTAAATATATGAAGCAAACACCATTAGAAATCTTCTTTAAAAATGATACATAAACCTTAACTTTATAGTAGGTTATTTTAATAATTACTTTTATTATATCACTTTTATATTTTTGTTCCTGCGTTTAGCGTAGGTGGCCATGTTTATGCTTTGGTAGATCCCCTCAGGTGCAGTTAATCTTAGAAGAAGGGTGCCTGTAGGTATTAAGTTTACTTATAAAGATTCCAACAGGGTCTTGTTTTGAAAGCTGGTGATCCCTTTACCACACTGCACACTCTCCCTTAGGCCAAAGTGAGCCCAGCAAGAAGCATCACAGGGCCCACCAGGCAGAGAGCAGAATGGAGGGCCCCTGGGGCCCCTCTGAGGATATGTTCCATCCTTACTGGTGCAGCACGGCCTTAGGCCATCCTTCCACCCTGGGCCTCCACCAGGACCATCTGAGCCTCACACTGCATCCCCACCCTTAATGCTTTACCCCAGTGGGGTAAAAGGCGTGGGTGTCCTGAAGGGACACCAGAGTCCTCTCTGTCCTCTGCTAGCCACTCCCTAGATTTAATCCTGGCACTTGGCAAACATTCATCCCTCTTCAGTTTCAACAACAAAAGAGTTATGAGTACACAGTATGTATAAGACCCTGTTCTGGGCTTCTTTATTTAGGGCACTTTTTTCCCCAAGATTTCCCTCAGGTCTGGTGAGTGAGCCAGAGTTCTAGGACTCATGTGGCTTCCAAATGCTCCACATTTTAGGGTTGTCTGGCAATGGTCCATAGGCAGTTCTGACCCATGACTTAATTTCCATCAGGCTGAGGAAAAATTATTGTATTAAGATTAATGCAGGGACTTCCCTGGTGGCACAGCAGTTAAGAATCCTCCTGTCAATGCAGAGGACACAGGTTCGATCCCTGGTCCAGGAAGATCCTACATGCCACGGAGCAACTGAGCCTGTGCTCTAGAGCCCACGAGCCACAACTACTGAGACCGTGTGCCACAACTACTGAAGCCCACATGCCTAGAGCCCGTGCTCCAGAACAAGAGAAGCCACTGCAATGAGAATCCCCTGCCCTGAAACAAAGAGTAGCCCCCGCTCGCTGCAACTGGAGAAAGCCCACGCACAGCAAAGAAGACCCAACACAGCCAAAAATAAATTAATTAATTTTTAAAAAAGATTAATACAATAAAGTGAGTTTTTAGTGAAGCTAAATCTATTCCATTTAGACTATTTTTCTTTATCCTGATACTATGTCCTTCCTCTTTATAGCTTAAAGTAGCCTTTCTCTTATGAAATGATAGCAGATGGCAGAGAATTTTAATATTCTTACTTGAAAAATAAAACGTTGACAACCCTATGAACCCCCTCAAAATAATCTAATGTATGATGAATATAAGATGTATAACTCTATGAATTCAAATATGTGGGGACCTCTGTTCTCTATGGCTTCCTTTCTGTACTTTTTGTGTGTGTGTGTGGCCACGCTGCAGGGCATGCGGGATCTTAGTTCCCCAAACAGGAATCGACCCCATGCCCTTTGCAGTGGAAGCACGGAGTCTTAACCACAGGACCACCAGGGAAGCCTCCCCACCCCCATACTACTAAGAACTATCCATGCTGAAAGTATACATTTCTGCCATCACCTCTCACTCTTCAAATACATCTTGACCAGCAATGGAAATGGTCCAGTCATTCAAGGAACCAGATTTCATCTGGAGGGATGGGGGTTACATAATACAGAATCCAGTCCTGGGAGGCTGGAAGAACACACTGCATTGCCAAGCGTTGCTGAGCCTGATGGATGTGTCCCCACATTGCCAACTGATGTCATATGTTGGTCCCCCACATATTCTACTGGGGAAACTCATCATAATCCAATGTCATTCTAAAAGAAAAATTCTCAGATACACTCATAGCAACCATCACAAATATGACAAAGTTGCCCTGAATCTGTCTTTAAAATTCAAAAGAAAAAAGAATGAAAATTGAAGGTCATAATTTTACCGATATCAAACCAAAGACAGAGAAGTGTTGTCTTCATTTACATCATGCTCTTACCTTCCAAAATTTCAAAATGATTTCTGATGTTCTCTCCATTATTCAGTGATTGAAATTTTAGGAAGTTTACTTTTAACCCAGGTTGAATTTGGCAGTTTGGCTCATTTGACATGGTGCTTCACTTCTTTCCTGCACAGGAGACAGCATGGTATAGGGAACTTTGGTCTGTCTGACAGCAAGTATCTGAGTTTGAATCTTGACTGAAAATGTTTTATTAGCTATATTACTTTCAGCAAGCTTTTAACATCTCTAAGCCTCAGTTTCATCATTTGTAAAATAGGTATTAGAAGACAAACAGCATAGTTGTAATACAGTTTGTATAGAGTATCCAAGAAATGCTAGTAGTATTTTTTAATATAATTAGACCCAAATTTTACTTTCAAATAAACTTACACAAGATATCTTTTTTCTGTTTGTATTATTTTTCAAAAAGCAACTGGGAGGAAGAGTTTAAATTTGCTTCTCAAGTTTGTAAAGAATTACACAGATGAACCTGGAGTGAAAAGGGTCTTGGGCCAAATGTTTTGCCTGCTCGTAACGCCACATATCCACAAATAAGAACTACAAGTGGTGTCAGCTTTAATTTCACACCACTGTCTCTTTAACCAAGCAGCGTCCTCAGAACTGTGCTTTAGTGCTGAATCATTACTGACTCAGAGCTTTATAAATACTGCTACATGAATCACTTGGAGTTTTCTTTAGTGGTCCCCTACTTCCCTCTCGAAGATTCGATTAAACCTGATCCCGCAAAGGGAGTGATATCTGACTTCCCACATTAGTGGGGCTGTTAAGTCTCTATGACGTACATGATACATTTATAAGAAGGAACATTCTAAAATTAAGCTTAATGTATTCTCATTCAATTCACTAAATAACTGATGTAACTTGAAGACAGTAAGCTATGCTCATCAGTTTTCTGTAACAGCTTACTAAATGTCAGAAAGAAATAGAAATGTTCTAAACTAGGACCCCACTCCTAATTCCTTACAAAGTAAGTTAGAATGCATACATTTTATAGAAAAAAGCTTTAAAATGATGTAAATATAAAAACATTCAAAATCTAAATTTCATTTGGTAGGAATGCTTAAAAGATAACACTCAGAAAGACAGCTAAGGTGCCGTGTTGAAAGCAGCTGAAATGTTACTGCCAGTACATGAAATCATTTCAGTAAGGAATTTACTTCAGAAATAGGGGCAAAGAATTATAGAATAATGCACAAGTCAACACTGTTAGAGCCAACACATCATCTACGCTAACAGTGATGTACAGCAGCATAGATAATCCAAAAATCTTTTATATTTGCTTTTGTATTATATTATTATTTGCAGTAGATTATCTTCCCAATCGTATTTCAGATTTCTTTTCCTTTTTGGATATTCATTGCCTGGTGGATGGGGGAACATACCCAATGTCAATCTCAAGGGCACAGGGAAGCCAGGGTGATAAAATTTTGCCAGAGATAATCTACAAAACAAATTGTGTCTGTAAGTGAGTAGGAGGTGTGGCCTGGAGCCCTGAGAGTATGGAGGGGATTGAGGCCAAACACGTTATTGATGGCTCTGCCATTCTTCAGCCCCAACAAGTGGTCCAGGGAGAAGCATGGTTGCAAACGTGTCTACTCACTGTAATCTCTCTCCTTTCCCTCAGGCACACAACTAACCTCTTCAGAGCTATCATGGTTAGATCATTGTGGAGGACCAGCCTTCTGAGAAAGGACCACCTGAGTCCTGGATGAGAGCTTCCTGGGCTTCTTTGGGGCCAGAGAAATCCTGAAACTACACATCACCCATATATGTTTTGAGACATGCTTTAGATGTTTATTTTTAGAAGCCCTGAAACTACTTGAAAAATTGAATGTATTGCAGAATAGAGTTATGACCAATGGTGGCAGAGTCTACATGAAGTCTCTGCTTCATGGTCTTCTGGGAAAAACCCTTCAACTTGTTGGCTATACTGTTCAGTATAACTGTGTAGCTCATTGTGTTTTTGAACATGTTGGTGGTGCTGTCATGTATTCTGGACTATCAATGGAGCCTACAATTCAAAATTCAGAGGTTAAAATATTTGCAAATTTGCAGAGAATCTTAATTGACATTTTTATGACATCTAAAAAGGTGACACTGTGATTGCAAAAAGCTCAAGTGATCCAAAATCAAATATTTGTAAAAGAGTAATTGGTTTGAAAGGAGACAAAATCCTCAGCAATAGTCCATCAGGTTTCTTTAAAAGCTATAATTATGTGCCAATGGATCATGTTTGCTTAGAAGGTGGAAATCTACACAATTCTACAGATTGCAGGCACTTTGGACCTCTTCCATGTGGACTAATAAGAGGATGTGTCTTCTTTAAGATTTGGCCTCTGAGTGATTTGGATTTCTACCTGAAGGCCTTAATGGCCACAGATTTTACAATGATTAGCAAGCATTTATTCTTTGACTTGCTTATTGTCTCCTGTTCAAGTGAATTTATTATTGTCACTGAAATCATATACTTACCAATAAAATACTATTCAAAAAAATAAAAACCAAGTACTCCCAAATTGGGGAAGGGGGGCAAGTCTAAAGAAAGCTAATATAAATCAATTGAAAATGAATGTGCTAAGCCACATGCTGAGAAGAATTTGCAAAGAAATCTTTCTTATTCTTAAGAAGGAGATGAACTGCAATTTATGTAAAAATTCTTCTTAATCTTTTAAATTCTAGGGAAGGTAACAGTGGAACAAGTAGTTTCAAATCTCTTCCCAGACACAGACAAAATCATAAAAGTAAAATATAGGAAACTATTCTTCAGTACTGAAAGTAAGGCATGTTGTCAACAAACAAGGAAGATTATCTGACCTATAAGGTAAAAGGATAAACAGGATCAGAAGATCTCACTAAAAACCAATTCAGTTCTCCCTAGAAGTGCATGGTTACAGGAAGAGAGTAAAGCAAATCTTGACAAGTTTCACCAGCAATCCCTAATAATGAGGGATGAGGGCAAAAGGTGAGTGTGGCATTGGATGAATCTGTGGATTCAGAGGCTGGGGCAGGTGGGAAAAGCAAGCCCTGGGTACAGCAGAAAACTGTGCAGCAACTCAGCTTGCTGCACCTGGATTCTCGATAGCAGAGTCGACGCACTTTGACCTGGAGAAACATTTCCTGAAATGGGGAAGGAGACGGGACCCTCAATCCCACTCTGACAGAGCAGGAAGGATGGTGAGAAAGATGGAGGCCACTTGTTGTGGAGGCACATTTGTACGGGCCCCAACTGCAGCATATATGGAGCAGGGAGGCCCATGAAGCTCGCTCCAAGTTTTCTCTCATCCAAAATTTTACCTTCCTGGCCATTTCCTCCTGATACATTAAAATGCATTCCCAAATTACAATCGAAATAATTGGGAACACTGTAGAGGGACAGCCCTCCAAAATGACAAGTCACTCTCCCAGTCTGGAGGGTAAAGTCTCTGGGGAAGATCCTAGAGAAAGCTATACCTACCTTGTGTACTTGGAGTTAGTGGTCGGGCTAAACAAAATGCCAAATGTAAAATATCTGGCCTCAGGTACAATAATTTCAGCAAAGAGTGGAAACACAACTTCTGAGACAAACGTATAGATTTCCCACCTTCCTGACCCACATGTGACCCCCATTCCCTCCCTACCCTATTCAGGCTACTGAATGATTGAATTGATAACATTATCCAACAACATCCAGTCCTCCAGATTATCTATGAGGAAAATTTATTTTAAAAAACAGACTGGAGTCAGACAGCTTCTTTGCAATATTAAGTGCCAAAAGAAAAGGGAATCATTAATTTTTAAGAGAAATAACTATAACACTGAGTCAGTAATGAACATAACACAGTATAGAACACAATACTGAGTTCTATAACTCAGTAAAGTGTCCGTTCATATAGAGATAAGAGGAAAATCAAATATTCAAATCTTCAGAAGGTGTACAACCCATATACTCTACTCAGAAAAATGACTTGAGGTTATGTACTAGTGGCCAAGAGGAGATGCAAATAAAGACGTAACAGATGGAGATTCAATGGTATGAAAGGACCAGATACATGAATTAAAACACAACCAGGAGGAGGAGCTTCAAGATGGCGGAAGAGTAAGACGTGGAGATCACCTTCCTCCCCACAAATACAACAGAAATACATCTACATGAGGAACAACTCCTACAGAACACCTACTGAACGCTGGCAGAAGACCTCAGACCTCCCAAAAGGCAAGAAACTCCCCACATACCTGGGTAGGGCAAAGGAAAAAAGAACATCAGAGACAAAACAATAGGAATGGGACCTGCACCAGTGGGAGGGAGCTGTGAAGGAGGAAAGGTTTCCACACACTAGGAAGCCCTTTTGCGGGCAGAGACTGCGGGTGTCAGAGGGGGAAGCTTTGGAGCCTCGGAGGAGAGCACAGCAAAAGGGGAGCAGAGGGCAAAGCGGAGAGATTCCTGCACAGAGGATCGGTACTGACCAACACTCACCAGCCCGAGAGGCTTGTCTGCTCACCCACTGGGGCAGGCGGGGGCTGGGAGCTGAGGCTTGGGCTTCGGAGGTGGGATCCCAGGGAAAGGACTGGGGTTGGTTGCGTGAACACAGCCTGAAAGGGGTTAGTGCGCCACGGCTAGACGGGAGGGAGTCCGGGAAAATGTCTGGACCTGCCGAAGAGGCAAGAGACATTTTCTTGCCTCTTTGTTTCCTGGTGCAGGAGGAAAGAGGATTAAGAGCACCGTTTAAAGGAGCTCCAGAGACGGGCATGAGCCACGGCTATCAGCACAAACCCCAGAGACGGGCCTGAGACGCTAAGGCTGCTGCTGCAGCCACCAAGAAGCCTGTGTGCAAACACAGGTCACTATCCACACATCCCCTCCCAGGAGCCTGTGTAGCCCGCAGCTGCCAGGGTCCCGTGATTCAGGGACAACATCCCTGGGAGAACACACGGCGTGCCTCAGGCTGGTGCATTGTCATGCCGGCCTCGGCCGCACCAGGCTCGCACCGCATTCCATACCCTTCCCTCCCCCTGGCCTGACTGAGCCAGAGCCCCCAGATTAGCTTCTCCTTTAACCCCGTCCTGTCTGAGTGAAGAACACACGCCCTCAGGCGACCTACATGCAGAGGCAGGACCAAATCCAAAGATGAATCCCAGGAGCTGTGTCAACAAAGAAGAGAAAGGGAAATATCTCCCAGAAGCCTCAGTAGCAGCAGATTAAATCTTCACAGTCAACCTGATGTACGCTGCATCTCTGGAATACCTGAATAGACAATGAATCATCCCAAATTGAGGAGGTGGATTTTGGGGGCAAGGATTTTTTTTTTTCCATTTTACTCTTTTTGTGAGTGTGTATGTGTATGCTTATGTGTGTGATTTTATCTGTTTAGCTTTACTTTTACCATTTGTCTTAGGGTTGTATCTGTCCATTGTATTTTTTTTTTTTTAGTATACTCTTTAGTGCTTGTTATCATTGGTGGGTTTCTTTTTTGGTTTGGTTGTTCTCTTCTTTCTTATTTTTAATTACTTAAATTTTTTTTAATAATTATTTTTTGTTTTTTATTTTAATAGCGTTTTTATTTTATTTTATCTCTCTTTCTTTCTTTCTTTCTTTCTTTCTTTCTTTTTTTTTCTCCCTTTTATGCTGAGCCATGTAGATGACAGGCGGTTGGTACTCCAGCAAGGTGTCAGGGCTGTGCCTTTGAGGTGGGAGAGCAAATTTCAGGACATTGGTCCACAAGAGACCTCCCAGCTCCACGTAATATCCAATGGTGACAAATCCCAGAGATCTCCATCTCAATGCCAAGACCCAGCTCCACTCAATGACAAGCAAGCTACTGTGCTGGACACCCCATGACAAACAACTAGCAAGACAGGAACACAACCCCACCCATTAGCAGAGAGGCTGTCTAAACTCATAATAAGGTCACAGACAGCCAAAACACACTGCCAGACGTGGACCTGCCCACCACAAAGGCAGGATACAGCCTCATCCAACAGAACACAGGCATTAGTCCCCTCCACCAGGAAGCCTACACAACCCCAACCCATTGAATCAAACTTAGCCACTGGGGCAGACACCAAAAACAATGGGAACTACGAAAGAGCAGCCTGTGAAAAGGAGAACCCAAACACAGTAAGTTAAGCAAAATGAGAAGAAAAAGAAACACACAGTTGATGAAGGAGCAAGGTAAAAACCCACCAGACCTAACAAATGAAGAGGAAATAAGCAGACTACCTGAAAAAGAATTCAGAATAATGATAGTAAAGATGATCCAAAATCTTGGAAATAGAATGGAGAAAATAAAAGAAACTTTTAACAAGGACCTAGAGGAAGTAAAGAGCAAACAAACAATCAAGAACAACACAATAAATGAAATTTAAAATACTCTAGAAGGGATCAAAAAAAGAATAACTGAGGCAGAAAACGGATAAGTGACCAGGAAGACAAAATAGTGGAAATAACTACTGCAGGGCAGAATAAAGAAAAAAGAATGAAAAGAACTGAGGACAGTCTCAGAGACCTCTGGGACAACATTAAACAACCAGCATTCAAATTATAGGGGTCCCAGAAGAAGAAGAGAAAAAGAAAGGGACAGAGAAAATATTTCAAGAGATTATAGTTGAAAACTACCCTAATGTGGAAAAGGAAATAGGTAATCAAGTCCAGGAAGTACAGAGAGTCCCATACAGGGTAAATCCAAGGAGAAACTCACCATGACACATATTAATCAAACTATAAAAAATTAAATACAAAGAAAAAATATTAAATGCAGCAAGGGAAAAACAACAAAAAACATACAAGGGAATCCCCCTAAGGTTAACATCTGATCTTTCAGCACAAACTATACAAGCCAGAAGGGAGTGGCAGGACATACTTAAAGCAATGAAAGGGAAAAACCTGCAACCAAGACTACTCTACCAAGCAAGGATCTCATTCATTTGACAAAGAAATTAAAACTTTTACAGACAATCAAAAAGTAGGAGAATCAGCACCACCAAACCAGCTTTACAACAAATGTTAAAGGAACTACTCTAGGCAGGAAACACAAGAGAAGGAAAAGACCTACAATAACAAACCCAAAACAATTAAGAAAATGGTTATTGGAACATACATATCGATAATTACCTTAAATGTAAATGGATTAAGTGATCCAAACAAAAGACATACACTGGCTGAATGGATACAAAAACAAGACCCATATAAATGCTGTCTACAAGAGGCCCACTGCAGACCTAGGGACACATACAGACTGAAAGTGAGGGAATGAAAAAAGATATTCCATGCAAATGGAAATCAAAAGAAAGCTGGAATAGCAACTCTCACATCAGACAAAATAGACTTTAAATCAAAGACTATTAAAAGAGACCAAGAAGGACATTACATAATGATCAAGGGATCAATCCAAGAAGAAGATATAACAATTGTAAACACTTATGCACACAACATAGGAGCAACTCAATACCTAAGGCAAACACTAACAGCCATAAAAGGGGAAATAAACAGTAACACAATCATAGTAGGGGACTTTAACACCCCACTTTCACCAATGGACAGACCATCCAAAATGAAAATAAATAAGGAAACACAAGCTTTAAATGACACATTAAACAAGATGGACTTAGTTGATATTTATAGGACATTCAATCCAAAAACCACATAATACACGTTCTTCTCAAGTGCTCATGGAACATTCTCCAGGATAGATCATATCTTGGGCCATAAATCAAGCCTTGGTAAATTTAAGAAAATTGAAATCGTATCAAGTATCTTCTGAACACAATGCTATGAGACTACATATCAATTAAAGGAAAAACTTTAAAAAATACAGACACATGGAGGCTAAACAATATACTGCTTAATAACCAAGAGATCACTGAAGAAATCAAGGAGGAAATAAAAAAATACCTAGAAACAAATGAAAATGAAAACATGATGACCCAAAACCTATGGGATGCAGCAAAAGCAGTTCTAAGAGGGAAGTTTATAGTAATACAAGCCTACCTTAAGAAACAAGAAACATCTCAAATAAACAACATAACCTTACATCTAAAGCAATTAGAAAAAGAAAAAAAAAACCAAAGTTAGCAGAAGGAAAGAAATCATAAAGATCAGACCAGAAATAAATGAAAAAGAAATGAAGGAAACAATAGCAAAGATCAATAAAACTAAAAGCCGATTCTTTGATAAGATAAACAAAATTGACAAACCATTAGCCAGACTCATCAAGAAAAAAAGGGAGAAGACTCAAATCAATAGAATTAGAAATGAAAAAGGAGAAGTAACAACGGACACTGCAGAAATACAAAAGATCATGAGAGATTACTACAAGCAACTCTATGCCAATAAAATGGACACCCTGGAAGAAATGGACAAATTCTTAGAAATGCACAACCTTCCAAGTGTGAACAAGGAAGAAATAGAAAATATGAACAGACAAACCACTAGCACTGAAATTGAAACTATGATTAAAAATCTTCCAAGGGCTTCATTGATGGCGCAGTGGTTGAGAATCTGCCTGCCGATGCAGGGGACATGGGTTCATGCCCCAGTCCGGGAAGACCCTACATGCCTCGGAGTGGCTGGGCCTGTGAGCCATGGCCACTGAGCCTGCGCCTCCAGAACCTGTGCTCTGCAACGGGAAAGGCCAGAGCAGTGAGAGGCCTGCATACCGCAAACAAAACAAAACAAGAAAAAACTTCCAAGAAACAAAAGCCCAGGACCAGATGGCTTCACAGGCGAATTCTATCAAACACTTACAGAAGAGCTAACACCTATCCATCTCAAATTCTTCCAAAAGACAGCAGAGGGAGGAACACTCCCAAACTCATTCTACGAATCCACCATCACCCTAATCCCAAAACCAGATAAATATGTCATAAAAAAAGAAAACTACAGAGCAATATCACTGATGAACATAGATGCAGACATCCTCAACAAAATACTAGCAAACAGAATTGAACAGCACATTAAAAGGATCATACACTATTACCAAGTGGGGTTTATCTTAGGAATGCAAGGATTCTTCAATACACGTAAATCAATCAATGTGATACACCATATTAACAAATTGAAGGAGAAAAACCATATGATCATCTCAACAGATGCAGAGAAAGCTTTCAACAAAATTCAACACCCATTTATGATAAAAACCCTCCAGAAAGTAGGCATAGCATGAACTCACCTAAACATAATTAAGGCCAAATATGACAAAACCCACAGCCAACATTGTTCTCAATGGTGAATTCTGAAACCATTTCCTCTAAGATCAGGAACAAGACAAGGTTGTCCACTCTCACCACTATTATTCAATACAGTTTTGGAAGTTTTAACCACAGCAATCAGAGAAGAAACAGAAATAAAAGGAATCCAAATTGGAAAAGAAGAAGTAAAACTGTCACTGTTTGCAGATGACATGATATTATACATCGAGAATCCTAAAGATGATACTAGAAAACTACTGCGGCTAATAAATGAATTTGGTAAAGTAGCAGGATACAAAATTAATGTACAGCAATCTCTTGCATTCCTATACATTAATGATGAAAAATCTGAAAGAGAAATTAAAGAAACACTCCCATTTAACACTGCAACAAAAAGAATAAAATGTCGAGAAATAAACCTACCTAATGAGAAAAAAGACCTGTATGCAGAAAAGTATAAGACACTGATGAAAGAAATTAAAGATGATACAAATAGATGGAGAGATATACCATGTTCTTGGATTGGAAGAATCAACATTGTGAAAATGACTCTACTACCCAAAGCAATCTACAGATTCAATGCAATCCCTATCAAATTACCAATGGCATTTTGCACAGAACTAGAACAAAATATTTCACAATTTATATGAAAACACAAAAGACCCCAAATAGCCAAAGCAATCTTGAGAAAGAAATATGGAGCTGGAGAAATCAAGCTCCCTGACTTCAGACTGTACTACAAAGCTACAGTAATCAAGACAGTATGGCATTGGCACAAAAACAGAAATATAGATCAATGGAACAGGATAGAAAGCTCAGAGATAAACCCATGCACATATGGTCACCTTATCTTTGATAAAGGAGGCAAGATTATACAGTGGAGAAAAGACAGTCTCTTCAATAAGTGGTGCCAGGAAAACTGGACAGCTACATGTCAATGAATGAAATTAGAACACTCTCTAACACCATACACAAAAATAAACTCAAAATGGATTAAAAACGTAAATATTAAGGCTAGACACTATCAAACTCTTAGAGGAAAACATAGGCAGAACACTCTATAACATAAATCACAGCAGATCCTTTTTGACCCACCTCCTAGGGAAATGGAAATAAAAACAAAAATAAACAAATGGGACCTAATGAAACTTCAAAGCTTTTGCACAGAAAAGGAAACCATAAACAAGGCTAAAAGACAACCCTCAGAATAGGAGAAAATATTTGCAAATGAAGCAACTGACAAAGGATTAGTCTCCAAAATTTATAAGCAGCTCATGCAGCTCAATATTAAAAAAACAAACAACCCAATCCAAAAATGAGCAGAAGACCTAAATAGACATTTCTCCAAAGAAGATATACAGATTGCCAACAAACACATGGAAGAATGCTCAACATCATTAATCATTAGAGAAATGCAAATCAAAACTACAATGAGATATCATCTCACACTGGTCAGAATGACCATCACCAAAGAAACTACAAACAATAAATGCTGGAGAGGGTGTGGAGAAAAGGGAACCCTCATACACTCTTTGTGGGAATGTAAATTGATACAGCCACTATGGAGAACAGTATGGAGGTTCCTTAAAAAACTAAAAATAGAACCATGTGACTCAGGAATCCCACTACTGGGCATATAGCCTGAGAAAACCATATTTCAAAAAGAGTCATGTACCACAATGTTCATTGCAGCTCTATTTACAATAGCCAGGACATAGAAGCAACCTAAGTGTCCATCGACAGATGAATGGATAAAGAAGATGTCTTACATATATACAATGGAATATTACTCAGCCATAAAAAGAAAGGAAATTGAGTTATTTGTAGTGAGGTGGATGGACCTAGAGTCTGTCATACAGAGTGAAGTAAGTCAGAAAGAGTAAAACAAATACTGTATGCTAACACATATATATGTAATCTAAAGAAAAAAAAAAGATTGTAATGAAGAACCTAGGGGCAAGACGGGAATAAAGACACAGCACCACTAGAGAATGGACTTGAGGACACTGGGAGGGGGAAGGGTAGTCTGGGACAAAGTGAGAGAGTGGTAGTCTATATATGGACAAGTATACACTACCAAATATAAAATAGATAGCTAGTGGGAAGCAGTCGCATAGCACAGGGAGATCAGCTCAGTGCTTTGTGACCAGCTAGAAGGGTGGGATAGGGAGGGTGGGAAGGAGGGAGATGCAAGAGGGAAGAGATATGGGGATATATGTATATGTATAACTGATTCACTTTGTTATGAACAGAAACTAACACACCATTGTAAAGCAATTATACACCAATAAAAAATGTAAAACAAAAACAGATCTAAATGACTGGGCAAATAAAGTTATAAGGCAAGGTACATATATAACTCTTGAAAGAAAAGATAATCAATTTAAAAAGAATAATATTTTAGCAATTCAGTAGTTATCTAAGGAAAGTTCCCAAAGTATACCAACAAAAACCTGAGAAACGGAAAGAAATGTTACCCCAATAAATTCATCTTAATAGATGACTTTCTTTATGTACTATTTCATATTAATAACCTGAGAAAGTTTGTACTTAAAGATTTCAAATAAATCATTAGTGAAATTAAATGTTGCCCTTAATTCACATTACTGAATCATATATTTACTTACATTTAAGAAAATGAAAAAAGAAAAATCACAGACACTATATCAAGATAGAGAATAAATGAAACAGAGAAAAGGCAGAAAACATGAAATGAGATAAGAAAAATAATAAACATATTTTATAAAAATAAATGTAAAGGAAATCTCATCTATTAAAAGGAAAGTTTCTTAATCAGGTCAAAACACAAAATCCAACTCTATACTGTCATTAAGAGATATACTCAGAACAAAATGACTCAGAAAAGCTAAGGAAAGGACAAAGAAAATGGGCTACACTATAAACATCAAAGTAGAAATCAAGGAAAAAACAACATGAGATATTATACAGTCACTTCTGTTAAGAACTGAAAATTCAGAATGTATATTATTTATCATGAACGTATGTGTCAAATAACATACCCTAATATATATAGTTTAAAAGTTAAAAAATAAATGTCTGTAGATGAAGAAATTAACACAATGATTGCATTCTTAAAAGATTAGGTAAAAAAAAAAAAAAGATTAGGTAGATTAAAAATAAATAACCAATAAATGATAAATTATTTTACTATATTTTAAAATGCCAAATTTAGAGTGTTTGCCTCCCTTTGAGGTTGCCATGGAATTTAATTATAATGGAACATTATATGTGAAAACTTATGGGATATAATTCTAAGTTCATTCTCAGAGAAACACACCCCCACTCCCACACCCACCCTTGCCAGTCTTTTCTCTTTGTTTCATTTTGGATGGATTTTTGCTACATTATCAAGTTCACTACTCTTTCCTTCCACAGTGTCTAATCTGATGCTAATCCTATACAGTGGAATTTCTATTTTAGATATTTTATTTTTCATTTCTAGACGTTCCGTAGGGTTCTTTTTCAAATCCTCCATTTCTCTCCTCATATGTTCATGTCTTCGTTTAGATCTTAAGCATATTGAAAATGTTTATAATAGCTGTTTTAGTGTTCTTCCCTGCTAATTTCATCATCCCTGTCATCTCTGAGTATATTTCTATTAACTTCTTCTATCCTCATTGTGAATCACATTTTCCTGCTCCTTCTTATGTTTATTCTAGTTATTTATTTGGATGATGAACATAGTGAATTTTACATTATTGAGGACTAGACTTTGTTGTATTTATTTAAAGGTTGTTGGTCTTCGTTCTAGCATACATTTAAGTTACATGCAGATTAATCAAGGCTTGTTTTTAAACTCATCAATGATAAAAGTCTAGAGTAGTCTTTTTTCTATGATTAATTTTGTCCCTCTACAAGGTGTGAACTTTCTGGGATCTCAACTGAAGATCCTGTGTAGTCATCAGCATCTCTTAATTTTGGCTGTTGGGACCTTGAAAGATTCCTAGTCTTACGTGAGCTCTGGAACTTGTCCTTCAATTATCTGCCTGGCAATTACCCTTTCCCCAGAAGTTAATTTTTCCTGGCCTTGTGGAGTTTCATCCTATGCCTGTGAATAATGGTATTCAGTCCACAGTTCAAGAAGATCCCTAGGTGGATTTCTGGTGCTCTTTCTTTGTGCCTCTGCCTCCTGTCCAGTGCCCTGCCCTGTAAATTCCTGCCATCCCAGTCTCCCCAAACTCCAATATTTCTCCTCTATTCAACAATACTTGTGGGCTCCGCTTGGGTTCCCCCTCTCTATGCTGTCCTCTAGAAATTGTCTCCAGGCTAAAAGCTAAGGTAACTGTAGGGCTCACCTCATTTCTTTGCCTTCTCTGAGAGACCACAGTGCTGTGCTTCATGTTGGTCAATATCTGAAAATATTTTTTCATTCCACCATTCTAGTTGTTTATGGTGGAAAGGTAATCCTGGAGCCTGTTACTATCTCGTGACCAGAAGTGGAATTTCCAACCAAAATGTTTTTATTAAGAAAATCTTTTTTTTTTATTTTATTGGAGTATGGTTGATTTACAATGTTGTGTTAGCTTTAGCTGTACAACAAATTGAATCAGATATATATATGTATATAGATATAGATATATAGAGATAGAGACAGAGATATATCTCCACCCTTTTTTTAGATTCTTTTCCCATATAGGCCATTACAGAGTATTGAGTAGAGTTCCCTGTTTTATACAGTAGGTTCTTATTAGTTATCTAATTTATATATAGTAGTGTGTATATGTCAATCCCAATCTCACAATTTATCCCTCACCCCCTTATCCCCTGGTAAGCATAAGTTTGTTTTCTATATCTGTGACTCTACTTCTGTTTTGTAAATAAGTGTATTTGTACAATTTTTTTAGATTTCACATATAAGCAATATCATATGATATTTATCTTTCTCTGTCTGACTTACTTCACTCAGTATGACAATCTCTAGTTGCATCCATGTTGCTGCAAATGGCATTATTTTGTTCTTTTTTTATGTCTGAGTAATATTCCATTGTATATATGTACCACATCTTCTTTATCCATGCCTCTGTTGATGGACATTTAAGTTGCTTCCATGTCCTGGTTATTGTAAATAGTGCTGCAATGAACACTGGGATGCATGTGTCTTTTGAATTATGGTTTTCTCCAAGCATATGCCTAGGAGTGGGATTACTGGATCATATGGCAGCTCTATTTTTAGTTTTTTAAGGAACCTCCCATACTGTTCTCTACAGTGGCTATACCAATTTACATTCCCACCAACAGTGTTGGAGGGTTCCCTTTTCTCCACACCCTCTCCAGCATTTCTTGTTTGTAGATTTTTTTTGATGATGGCCATTCTGACTGGTGTGAGATGATACCTCATTGTGGTTTTGATTTGCATTTCTCTAATAATTAGTGAGGTTAAGCATATTTTCATGTGCTTCTTGACCATCTATATGTCTTCTTTGGAGAAATGTCTATTTAGATACTCTGTCCATTTTTTGATTGGGTTATTCGTTTTCTTGATATTGAGCTGCAAGAGCTGTTAGTATATTTTGGAGATTAATCCCTTGTCGGTTTCTTGGTTTGCAAATATATTCTCCCATTCTGAGGGTTGTCTTTTAGTCTTGTTTATGGTTTCCTTTGCTGTGCAAAAGCTTTGAAGTTTCATTAGGTCCCATTTGTTTATTTTTGTTTTTATTTCCATTTCTCTAGGAGGTGGGTCATAAAGGATCTTGCTGTGATTTATGTCATACAGTATTTTGCTTATGTTTTCCTCTAAGAGTTTGATAGTGTCTGGCCTTACATTTAGGTTTTTAATCCATTTTGAGTTTATTTTTGTGTATGGTGTTAGGGAGTGTTCTAATTTCATTCTTTTACATGTAACTGTCCAGTTTTCCCAGCACCACTTACTGAAAAGGTTGTCTTTTCTCCATTTTATATGCTTGCCCCCTTGTCATAGATTAGGTGACCATAGGTGTATGGGTTTACCTCTGGACTTTCTATCCTGTTCCACTGATCTATATTTCTGTTTTTGTACCAGTACCATACTGTTTTGATTACTATAGCTATGTAGTATAGTCTGCTTCTTGCAGCTCCGTTTTTCTTTCTCAAGATTGCTTTGGCTATTCTTGGTCTTTGTGTTTCCATACAAATTGCAAATTTTTTTTGTTCTAAATCTGTGAAAAATGCCATTGATAATTTGATAAGAATTGCATTGAATCTGTAGATTGCTTTGGGTAATACAGTCATTTTCACAATATTGATTCTTCCAGTCCAAGAACATGGTATATCTCTCCATCTGTTTGTATCATATTTGATTTCTCTCATCAGTATCTTATAGTTTTCAGAGAACAGATCTTTTGCCTCCTTAGGTAGGTTTATTCCTAGGTATTTTATTCTTTTTGATGCAAAGGTAAACGGGATTGTTTCCTTAATTTCTCTTTCTGATCTTTTGCTGTTAGTGTATAGGAATGCAAGAGATTTCTGTGCATTAATTTTGTATCCTGCAACTTTACCAAATTCATTGATGAGCTCTAGTAGGTGTCTGGTAGCAGCTTTAGGATTTTCTATGTATAGTATCATGTCATCTGCAAACAGTGACAGTTTTACTTCTTTTCCAGTTTGGATTCCTTTTATTTTTTTTTTCTTCCCTGATTGCCGCATCTAGGACTTCCAAAACTACATTTAATAATAGTGGCAAGAGTGGACATCCTGGTCTTCTTCCTGATCTAAGAGGAAATTCATTCAGTTTTTCACCATTGAGAATAATGTTTCCTGTGGATTTGTCATATATGGCCTTTCTTATGTTGAGGTAGGTTCTCTCTTTGCCCGTTTTCTGGAGAATTTTGATCATAAATGGGTGTTGAATTTTGTCAAAAGCTTTTTCTGCATCTATTGAGATGATCATATGGTTTTTATTCTTTAATATGTTAATATGGCGTGTCACATTGATTGATTTGCATATGTTGAGGAATCCTTGCATCCCTGGGATATATCCCACTTGATCATGTTGTATGATCCTTTGAATGTGTTGTTGGATTCCGTTTGCTACTCTTTTGTTGAGGATTTTTGCATCTATGTTCATCAGTGATATTGGCCTATAATTTTCTTCTTTTGTGATATCTTTGGTTTTAGTGTCAGCATGATGGTGACCTCATAGAATGAGATTGGGAGTGCTCCTTCCTCTGCAATTATTTGGAAGAGTTTGAGGGTAGGTGTTAGCTCTTCTCTAAATGTTTGATAGAATTTGCCTGTGAAGCCATCTGGTTCTGGTCTTTTGTTTGTTGGGAGTTTTTTCATCACAGTTTCAATTTCATTGTTTGTGATTGGTCTTTTCATATTTCCTATTTCTTCCTGGCTCACAAAGGATCATACAAGACTACTACAAGAAGATGTATGCGAATAAAATGGATAACCTGGAAGAAATGGACAAATTCTTAGAAAGGTACAACCTTCCAAGACTGAACCAAGAAAATCTTAAGAATACATCATTTCTTTCATAGTGTTTTTACTCTCCTATGCTAACAAATAAATTTAATCATTTCAATTATTGTATTTGCAAAATTTTCTGGAAAAAGCCTATTTACCATAGGTCCCACAAAGACACCACATTTCTGGTGTAGAAGAAGACCAATTAGATATATTTAAAATTGATGCACACTGCCTGTCTTATGGTCAGTCCTCCCACCATGCTTGTGGGTTCCACATCTTATTTCCAGAGGAAAGATAGTCCAGATCCTTTGGTTAATTAAGACTTTTAGGTTCTAGGGGTATGATTTCATGGTCTACATTCAATCCAGGGTTACTTTCTCTCTTATTAAGGATAAGATATTGTGTCTTTTGTGTTTTACTACACTTAGAGTCTATTTCAATTTGATTTTGCCCTTGACACAGTGACAGTGCTGCATATTTCTTACTGTTCTTACTATAGGAAAAGAAAGCCTTGGCAGCAACATAAAGATAGTGCCTAGTTTGGATGCAATCATTCTGAGACTGGAAGATGACTCTTTGCCTAATAATAATATAAATAATAACAACAACCAGTAAAAATGAATAATAATATTAATAGCCAGTAATACAATATAATAAATAGTTTACTAACAACAGAAATAAATATTAGAAATAATAATAAAGGATGTATGTTGAATGAATGTACTAACAAATTTTATTACTGATATTCAGTGGATACTGGAGTATGAAGGACTATATGCTCCTTTTCTGTCTCTAAATGTCCCCTCAGTAGTCTAGGAGCGTCCTTCATCTTGGATCCACTTCACTGTCTGACAAGATGTGCTAGTGTTGGCTTGTTGAGCACCTGAACAGTATGTGCATTTTCAACTTCTGTTAGGAACATTCCCCCCTCATCTCTAGCTGGTAAAACTTATATCATGGTAGCTCTTCCCAGACACAATAAGGGATAATGTAGTTGGATGAACCAATAGATTTTGATTTCTTATTTTTTTATCAACCTGAGATTTTTTTTCCCTTTCTTTTTGTAGTTATGCATTATGTAGTCGCAGAGGAATTTCCTATTTGGGGGAAAAATTTCCCAGAAGATTAGCTCACTCACAAAGCTGAAAGGCTATTTTCCTTTAAGCATTATTCAAAAGAAACTAATTATCTTTAGAGAGCTAGGAGAATTTGCAATGACCTCTCAGGCTGAATTTGTAGAGGCTTCATAGGAAGATTTTTGATTCTTAGCTATACCTGTCTAATTTTTAATTTTAATAATTTTCTGTAACATAATAAAATAAGATTTATTTCAAAATATCATTGCAGCTGCTCCTTGGTTAGCTGCAATTGTGTATCAGACCTGGATGCTACATTTAATATCCATTGGCTCTGTTTATTTAGTTTTGCAATCCATACATGTAGAGTTAAAAAGAAAATGTTCTACTATTTGGACATATTAAGACTCTAGCTCATTCTCTGTCATCACAAATGGGAGAAATATCATTGAACATCTACTGGAAGACAGACACTGAATTCTACAAGTTCAAAGACCATTTTAATAAGTGTGGTAGATATATTAGAAAAATAGAGGGCACACAAGCTCTGGAACAATTAGGGGCCTTCTGATTACCTGACATTTGGGGGAATTATTTCTTCAAATACACATATGTTAGACTGCTTGATATTTACCCTCAAGTTGCTCAGGGTCTCTTCTCCCTTGAAACATTCTAGGGCTATATAGATAATTCTTCCTCTAAGTCAATAGGCAGATTTTTTTCCTGACTAGGAGAATAAGAATGATGTCGGTTTCCATAGGGGAGAATGGACAGGTTTACTGGCCATCCGTTTATAATATTAGGGGTTCCTGGGCTCAGGGTTATTCAGCTGTGACACAGATCCACTGTGTGCATAAGTGGGCACCTGGGTACTCTTCCACATCAGCCCCACGGGTCTGGGGTGCGTAAGGAGAACCAGTGAGAACACAGTTCTCATGCTGCATACTTCGCTGTGAGTGAAAACAGTATGAATCATCCAGGCTCATGCTGCCAGCCTGACCGAGTCTCTGGAGAGGTACTCAGCCAGACCAGCACCTGCAATAGACGCTGTTCCTTAGGAACTGCTTGACACGTGAAACTCTAGAGAAGACATATCTAATGTATAGAAACCAAAGGCAGCTCCTTGGTTGCTTGGGACTGGGGTGGGGAGGACTCACTGGGAAGGAGGGAACCCTTTGAGGTGGTTATGACATTGTCAAAGTTCATGCTACTATAAACTTAAAATGTATGGCTCCTATTGTACGCAAAGTACACTTTAATAAAATGTGTTTTTAAAATACTTTGTCCTTATGTATATGTCTGAAAGAATGTGTGAGTGGTAAGTAAAAATAATTCACAAGTCAAAGGCAATATGTCTTCATGGAATATTCAACTGAAATGAGTTTGTCACCTTGAATAAGTCAAATACCTTCTCTATGTCCAAATTATTTAGAAAAGTGAAGGGAAAGCTGTATATTTCTTAAATTTTGACTAAACTAAAAAGCTGAGATTTAACATACCTACATCGAGCTCTTTGAAAACGAGTTTCATTTAAAAATTAGAATTTATAGTTGTTGTACATATTTTTAATTGTGAGTTTGCTTTCAGATAAATGTGTTTCTGCTAGAAGTTACTTGAAAATATCTGTACTGTCTTCTAAAAATCTTAAAGGAAAATTAAACTTGAGAAAAACAACTCAAAATTTATACAATGTTCTAATCTGAGCAACAGAAAAACAATAATAATTTCAATAGAAAATAGTGGTCCCATTAAAAAAAACATTACATTCCTAATAAAGAAATACTATTATAAATATAGGAATTTCCCCCAAAGGTAAAGTTTTTATGGTGAAAAGGGTGACGAGGGATTGAGGTTTCTGATTTATAGAGAGACAAGGACGAATGCTGAAAACTCAAAAGAACCACACAATAAATACTTCTAACATAGAGCATGTATCCAAACTGTGGGAGAAATAGGATGAATAGGCAACAAGCACAGTACTGAATTCTCCTTCACTTTGCTGTGTTTAGCTCTGTGAGTGGATTTTGCCCTCAACTGCATTACTTGGTAGCAGTTAGTTTGCTGGCAAAAATCTACAACATCAAAGAATATGACTTTCACCTTATACTGACACTCTTCTCCAATTTACCAATCAAGCGTGAGCCAAGTTGATTTACAGAAATAAGTAATAGTAGCAGAATAGATTGTACTTTCAAGCTCAAAAGTCAGTTCCTCAGGACAACCTTCCCCGACCTCTTGCCCCAGACCAGGGCGGGCCCCACCAGGTACGCATTCTCAGAGCTGTTTGTGCTCTTCCTTTATAATATGAACCACATTTTATAACCCGGTGAAATTATTTTCTTATTGTCTGACTCCCCCATGGACTGCAAGATGTATTTTCACTCACCAGTGTATCCACAGTACCTGGCATAGTGCTTAGGCATATAGTAAGTGTCCAAGAAATATTGGTTGACTGCAAGAATTATTTAACTAATTAAATATTATGCCACTGAAGTAAAATTTCAGTTGTTCTCTGCTATGATGTTTGTAAAATTAAAAGTTATAATAACACTCTTTTTCCTTTTTCTCTGGCTTTTTTTATTTTTAAAATAAGAAACAGAAAGCTTGGTTTGTAGTTGGTAACAGTCTTCTTCCACTAGAGAAGAGAAGACATGGGAAGAAAGATAAGCCTAATTAATAAAAAAAAAATTCTCACTGTGGCTACCAGATCTCTATTATTAAAAATTATCAAGTAAACCTGCTTAGATCAATACAATATACCACATCCCCAACTTCACCTGCTAACCTATCTCCAGAACTGAATGAAGAATGTCATTGGAAATAATACTATTACAATCGTTTGTTTCTATAAAATTCATTCAGTGATTTACCATCTACTTTGTTTCCCACTGTAAATGGCACTCCAGGGTAATTTTTCTTGTGTTGATTAGACAATAACACATGCACAGCTTTACAATGGTGGGGGCTTGGTAGGGAAGAAATCAATATAATAAATACTGCTTTATTTTTTTCCCCTCCAGAATGCTGTCATTACCCTTTCTTTCTGCAAAATTCTATGGATTATTGAGGCTGGAATTATCATAGAAGTCACTAATGACTAAGGTTCAGAGAGAGTAACTATTTTCTTGCCCAAGGTTTTATACTGAATTTATGGAAAAGCTGGAGTTGGAATTCAGATTGTCTAACACGCAGTTCAGTAGTATTGAGTGAAATTTAGTTGATCATTTGTCTTCTCTCTTTGTAGGGTTCTACATCTTCCTTCTTTTTCTTCTTTTTAGAATAGGGTTTTGCTTTCTAAAAATCTGCTAAAAAATCATGACAGCCTGATATAAAAATCTAATTCTGTTATTCTGCTATATTGTCATTTGCTGGATTATTCCATCCATGTATGAAAGGTAAAACACAGGAAACTCATACACAAATGCACACACCAAAAAAATTGGAGTTAAATCCAGAAAAAAAAAAGTTGTTTTGAACACACAATTTAAAGTAATAATAAACCTAAGACAAAGTGATGTTTCAAAATCCAAAATCTTCCATCACTCTTAGAGACATGTCAAGTTTGTCAACTAGTAATCCATTTTATTGCCCTCAGATGTGGCATAGGCCTGGGAACTTGTTCTAGGTGTTTTACCAGGTGAATGGCACATTGAATCCAAGGAACCATGAAGAGTTCAGGGAGCTCCACTGTAAAGTTCCAAATTAAAAGTCCCCAGGGTAACATAAACTCAAAACCACACAATTTAAGAGCTCCTCTTAAAAGCAAGACAGATGGATCCTCAACCCCAGATTAAATTAGGACCTTCCTTTCAGAGATTTATGCTCCCAAGAGTCCTCACAATCAGGTGATAGAAGCAAAGAATGCATTTTAAGATGAGCCCTTACTCAGGGGACAGGACATCTGGTAGTTAAGAGCACAAACCCTGAAGACACAAATTCTACCTGGGTTCAAAGTCTAACTCTGCTTCTCATTAGACTTTCCTCTTGGGCAAGTCATTTAACTTCAATTGCCACAGCTATAAAATGGGTGTATTGATGGTACTTAAATCAAGAATTTACATCATAGAGTAGTGGGAAGGATTAAATTAATTGATACTTTAAAGCACTTAGAGTAACTGGGACCTCAAAGTACTACATCATTTAGTGTTTGCTGAATAAACAAAATGATTTCCCTGAGAGCATTTAGGGGACTTCTTTTAAGGAAGTACCGTCTCCATAGCTCCTGAAAGCACCGCCAGCAGTCCTGTTTCCTCACACTTCTGTGACTGTTTGGAAAGCGTGTTCCTTGTTCCATCTCAACAGACAAGTAAGTGGACGCTTGACATTTAAAGCTGAAAGGCTGCCACATTACAATTAGCCAATGGGCCAAAGCTAATTTCTTAAGGAAAAATAAAATAAAATATTTTTTAAAAAAATAATAAAAACCAGGAACAATGACGTCCGCACAAAAGACATGGTCTAAGTCTTGATCCAAGAACTGTCACTGCTGAGTCTCCCAAGTCTTCAGATGTGCTTTCAATAAAAGGTAAATGATACTCAGTCAACTAAGCTGATTCAGAGGAGGTCATCTGAATGCTCCAACAAGGTAGGTCAGTGGGGACTGTCACATCGCTGATATTCAGTGAATAAATAAATAACAGCAAAAATATACTGTGCAAGCATTTTACACTTAAATACTCATACGCAATATACACTGTGTCAAGAATTTGAGTATATTAATAATATATGAGAAGATAATAATATTAATATATTGTGTAAGTGCTTTACAATAATTCTGTAAGGTTTTTACTGATATTGTCTCCACTTTAAAGATGAGGAATATGAGGCACAGAGAGTTTTAAAATTTTCCTAAGGTCACACAGGAGTGAGTGTTGGAACTGGGATTCAAACCTACTCTATCTGGCTCCAGGGTCCATGTACTGAACTATTATTGTCATGAATGAATTTAGGACACAGTTCAGAGGGACAGCGTGATAGCCATGGGAGTGCACTGCCCAGGTCTCCCTTTAGTTACAAGGAGCTCAGTAGCCGCAGGCTCTGCTGTTTCAGGATCCACGCTCTTCCTCGGCAGTCCTCCACAAATGACCACAAGGTGATGACACCAGGGCCTGGCTGCTTCTGCCCAAAGTGGCCCCTAGAACAGGCAGTCTCTGCTCTGGAGCTCCCTGTCAGATCTGCACAGTGGCCCAAGGCCCTCTCTGCTCAATCTGCTTCCTGATCCCATTCCTTTCACAGGTGTTACTCCCAATAAACTTCTTGAACTACTAAATCCATCTCAGCATCTACTTCCCAGAGGAAATATCTGGTTTTCCCTGTCAAATATCCAGCTGAGATCTCACCAGTAAGGAAGAATGATGTTACGGATGTTTCATGAACATCAGTAACAAAAATCTGCCCTGGAGATGATGAGCACAGAAGGCTGCCTGGCTCACAGTGTGCAGAGGTGCCAAGGTGGAGGAGGAAGTTGAGCTGCCACTGTCTCACTGCAGTGCTAAAGCGGTGGCCTCAAGTGGCTTGTCTGCTCTGATGACAAAGCTTTCATATTCACTCGAGTACTGATTTTAACGTTATGCTAGTACACCTGCTTTCCTTTTGTCATTTCAAATAAGAGGATGAAACCAATAAGAGGATGAAACCTGACAATTGCAGAATACTGATATTTGGGCAGATACAAATGCTTCCTACCCGCCCCCCCAGCGTTACAACACTTGTGCCCCCGTACAACTCCACAACTGAGCTGGCTTCTTCCCATTAAAAGGAAGACATTCTGCCTCTTCAAAAGGCCACTAATCTTTTATGTTCAGTCTAAATTAGATGCTTTATTAATTAACTTTCTAGTAAAAACTACAGAAAAATGTTGTGGGAAGGAGAAGATGGAAACACATTCAGATTTCTCTACCATGGATTCAGCCTCCTGGAAATAAAGATAGACAGCACATTATGGCAAAAATTAAAAGGCAGGAGATTACTCAGAATTTTTTAAACTGTATGAATAAGTATTAAAGAAACCTTTAGAGAAAGATGTTGTTGAAGTATTTACACAGTAGACAGGCACAATCACCATGTACAATGG